>NC_068360.1:26000381-26312881 GCF_020536995.1 Dreissena polymorpha | reverse complement strand
CAGTTTATTAAGCATGTTTGTATGTGGTAGCACCGTAACAGTTTACTGGTATTGAAGTTTCAAAATCGTATTTATACCTTGGCGTATGGGAATAGCATGCAATCATATAAATTGATAACACATGCACCATTGTCATACGATTCCCGCCTTCTATCACATTTGTTAATATCATATGAATAACTGAGTGTACGTTTAACGACTACCATCATATTAATTAACAAGACTTTTGCCAAGCAATAAAAGTCCCCTAACGGTGAAACTTCACCATTTACAGCAATATTTCTAGTCTATTTGTTGCCATAGCAACCAGAATTCTTGACGTAGGAACAAAATGAAATTATGTGCATTATCTCCATATTGCCATCTGTCCATGTTTAAAGTTTCTCAAAAAATATAAAGAGCTTTAAAGTTATCGCAGGACCCACCATTTTCAGCAATATATCTAGGCTATGTGTTGCCTTAGCAACCAGAATTCTTGACGTAGGAACAAAATGAAATGACGTTCATAATCCCCATATTGCCGTCTGTCCATGTTTCAAGTTTCATGAAAACTTTTAAAGATCGCAGGATCCAAAAAAGTGCGACAGACTGACTGACAGACTGACTGACACACAGAGCGCAAACCATAAGTCCCCTGCGGTTTCACCGGTAGGGGACTAATAACACATGTATACCTGGCTGTATGGTTGAAGTGATCCCGGACTGGCCCACGCTGGTAGATAGCCTGCCGCATCCATCACTGTTGGGCTACAAAGTACAACGTGCAGTCGAAATTCATTCACGTGCTTATTGTGAACCAAATCTGTGAGATAACGTTTTGGAGTTTTGTGATACGAAACGGGTCCGTGTATATATCGTCTTTTCCATTTTCATGTTGCATTCGACACAACGAAAAACAATAATCAACGTATATTAGTTCATATTCCGATTTTCTTATAACCGGAACAAAAACATAAAACCAAAACAAAGTTGAGGTATTTGTATCGTTTTTTGATGTACTAATAACAAAACAAAGCACAAATCTTATTTACTTATTCATATTTCGTTTCAATTTTAATTATACAAAAATCAATATATGAAAATTGAAACACAGTGCCTGTTTCCATTTACCGTTCTTGAATTGATAAAACGGTATATGGAAAACGAGGGGCGCTGCGCTGTTTTGGGGAGATAAGTCGAATTATACTCTTTTTGCGCAGTTTTCTCCCTTAGATATAATTATTTTTGAATACACATATGTAGACAATTATAAAAGAAGAATAGTCGAGTCCTAGGACAACTATTGTTGGCTACTCTAATGGGAAAATAAATAGTTCTATTTACATTAAATTATGATTCAAATGTACATGTCTGCTTTTGTTTAAAATCATTGGATTTGAGTACATTTAAAACATGCCTTTCGATAATCATGGCACAATACAATATCTTTTTTAAGCATAGCTTTTCTCTTAAAGTAATTACAATTGAATTGTTTACTATATTGCATTAATATCTGTTTAACAAATGAAAAAAAAAACCAGATTATTGCTAAACATATAATTTCCATAAGTATGGTGAACAATTACCCTGAAAGCATAGATTGAAGTCTTGTCACGGCACGGCATGTGCCGTTCTGATAGACTCTCGTACCACGCAGGTATTGCATTCAACCAATCATTGGCAACAAATTGCACATGTTCGAAACTAGTCCTGAATTTCACAATAAATAGTGTTATAAAGTTTATAGCATAGGTTTGCAATGGGCTCACGAACTGTGTTCTTTTAAAAGTGTTTCAGAATCATTATCGTTGGTGCTTCATTTATAGGATTAAGAAAATTAAATTTTGCAATAACAGTTATATAATTATTTGAAACTCTTTACAAGACCATTATATTATAATAATAGAAAAAATCAACGCTTATTTAAGTCCATTATTTAAAATACCATATAAGTTACAACTATGACATTGTTCAAATAATTAATTTAATGAATAACGTTTTTTTGGTACGTTTTTTCCACTTTTCGAATGACTGTTTAAATGAACTGGATGTGTAAACAAGGAATAAAATAAAATATTTTTCGACTACTGTAGGTACTTTAACAGATTACGCAAGCCAACGCTTGCTCAAAGGCGCGTTCCTCTTCCCTGCTCACGGCCACCACCACCTTGAAGAACTAATTAATAAAATTAGCTCTGAAACTCATATATATATCCTTGACTCAGCAAATCATACACGTATAGTTACAGATATACAAGCCTTTCTATAATGGTATTCGAGTTTCATTTTAGGAGACAACCATGGTCTAAAAGGGAACGTTTCAACGCATGCTATTCGCTTTCTCTATGAAACGTAACGTTTAAAGTCAATTTTTTATCGGCGTTATAATATCATTGGAAGGTAAATATTTTGTGAGCATTAACTTAATCTTGAGTGCTCTTTTCGGAACATTAAATATGTTGTTTAATTAGTTATTAAATAGACATATTTATTTATATTATTAATAATATTATATAAAATTATTTTAAGCGCCAAACGGTTTCATATAAGGTTTTCGGTTATAACTTTTTAAGAGCTCAAATCACTAGACATATCACCTTTCAGTTGTGAAATGTAACATGTATTTGTTCTTCATCGGACGAATTGGAAATTATAATTTTTTATATTGTTTATAAATGATATTAAAGATTGTATAAATGTTCAAAATCTGTCAAATGCAGATTTGCATCTGCTATCTGTCTTTATGTTGATATTTGCTGATGATATTGTATTATTTACTACTAACCCAGAAAGCCTTTAGAACCAACTTAACAATTTATACCTTTACTCTACTAAATGGGGTCTTAAAATTAATATAAATAAAACGAAAATATGCATATTTGAAAAACGAAAATGCAGGTGCAACTACACATGGTCAATAAATAACGAGAACCTTGAAATTGTCAACAGTTTTGTATATCTGGGTATAAAATTCCTTTACACGGGAAATATGTCTAATACTGTAAAAATATTAAATGAACAAGCACTTAGAGCATATCATCTTCTTGTATCTATTTTTGGCCGTGTCAAATTAGATGTCAAAACCAAACTAGCTCTATTCGATGCACTAGTAACACCAATCATACTTTATGGTTCTGAAGTCTGGGGCATTTATGACAACCCTGATATTGATAAATTACATTACAAATTTTGCAAAAATATTCTTTGTGTAAAACAATCTACTTCTAACTATGCTGTTCTTAGTGAATTGGGTAGATTCCCTCTAGCCGTTTTATGCAAACTTAGAGCATTACGTTATTGGATGAAAGTCGCAAATAACCAAAATTCATTATTGTACCAAGTTTTTATGGAACAAATGAATGTTTTAACCAATTTCAATTGTACGAAAAATAATCTATGGTGTCATGCTTTGAAGTCAACTTTAGACAATCTTGGTTTGGGTTATACGCTTTATTTATCTGATTTCACGTGCGACATTTCTCACATGGTAAACCAAAGATTAAAAGACCAATTTGTTCAAGAATGGAGCGATACTTTAGCTTCTCAGTCCAAAATGGAAATGTACTTGAAATTTAAAAAAAGCTTCGAATATGAAAAATACATTGATTGTATATCTAATGAAAAGTTAAGAATCCAAATGAGTCAATTTCGTCTAAGTTCCCATTATCTAGAAATAGAAGTTGGCAGATATAGTTGGCTGTCCCGAGAAGAACGCAAGTGTAAACTCTGTAACCAAAATGTTTGTGAATCCGAATATCACTTTTTATTATGTTGTCCATTATATAATGATTTGCGTGTAAAATATAATGTCAGGACACCATGGCCTTCCATAAGTAAATACATATTAATGATGTCTTCCAAAAATGTTCTTAAGTTAAAAAGCATTGCGAAATATTTAGTTGAAGCGTTCAAACTTAGATGTGATACTTTAAATCATCTAGCTGTTGTATAATTGCATGTTAAAAGACATAACTGTATTTAATAGTCAAACATATATGTTTTTGATTGACATATTTGCTCATGTTTAAATTGTATTATTGCATGATTCCCTGTCTTGGCCATATTTCTATTGTATATATGTTCTTGGCCAAAGGCAGAATGCCGGATTGCCAATAAACTTTGAAACTAAATTAAACACCTCGCACTTAACATTTCATAAGATTCAAACAATTGGTTATTAATTGTCATTTTTCTCTGTTCTTTCTTTCAATATTGGCAGTACTAATACAACTTTAACATTGTATTATGTAAGGTGAAGTAAAACATAGGGGACATTTTAGCAGCCGCCGATTATTGTGCTTCTTAAAACACCATTCGGGTCTAAGGGGAAATACAAATTGGAAAGCGGGACTCAGGGGAAGGGGTATGACAACTCTTGAAATGTAAGGACCTCCCACTGATTATAGGACTAAAAGGAGTTTTTTTGTAAAATTAGTATTGAATGTGCATAATATATAGGCAAAGAACAAGAAGTGTCATAAGAGGCATATTAGCCCTATCAAATCGGTCGAATCGACATGAAATACCGGTACGTTGGGAAACATTTAGATGACAGATTATGATCATTTCATTTGGAAAAATACATTATTAAAAAAAAAATGAAACTTTCTACATCTTCTTCTCTTTACGGTGTTTTTTTATTTCTTTTTCAAAATTTTTTATCTTTATCTTTACGGTGTGTTTTACCTCGCCCCAAAAATGCATGTAAGAATCCATGCTGATGGAAATAAATGATTTATTCTTATGTAAGGGAAAAAAGTACGCGCAAAAGCCACGAATGAGTAACCTCCCTAATATAGCAGCACAGATCACAGATCTGTAAATGAAAAAAAAAGTGTATTTATAGATCTTTGAACAGCGCCACTCGTTTTTCGTTTTTCGTAAACCGTTATATCATTCCAAGAACGGTAAACGGGGCCAAGATTTATGATTTTATGAATCCAATGATTTTAAACAAAAGCAGACATGAACATTTGTATCATAATTTAATGTACTAGATCTATTTATTTTCCCATTAGAGTAGCCAACAATAGCCGTAACAAGACTCGACTATTCTTCTTCTATAACGTCTACATTTATATATTCAAAAATATTAATTACTTTAAGAGAAAAGATTTGCTTAAATAACATATTTTAATTTGCCATGATCATCGATATGCATGTTATACATGTACTCAAATCCAATGATTTTAAATAAAAGCAGACATGTACATTTGAATCATAATTTAATGTTACTAGATCTATTTATTTTCCCATTAAAGTAGCCAACAATAGCTGTCACAAGACTCGACTATTCGTTTTCTATAAAGTCTACATTTATGTATTCAAAAATAATAAGATCTAAGGGAGAAAACTGCGCAAAAAGATCAATTACGACTTATCTCCCCAAAACAGCTGAGCGCCCCTCGTTTTCTGTATACCTTTTAATCAAGTCAAGAACGGTGAATGGAAACAGGCACTGTGTTTCAATTTTCATATATTGATTTTTGTATAATTAACATTGAAACGAAATATGAATAGGGAAATAAGATTTGTGTTTTGCTTTGTTATTAGTACACCGAAAAGCGAGACAAACAACTCAACTTTTTTCTTTCTTTTTGTTCCGGTTATAAGAAAATCGAAATATGAACTAATATACGTTCATTCTTGTTTTTTTGTTGTGTCGAATGCAAAACGAAAATGGAAAAGACGGTAAATACACGTACCCTTACGGTAATCAGTTTCTTATTTCTAAGAAAGTGATGCACAATACTTAACTACATTAATTTCCAAGATCGCCTTAAGAACACTCTGTACGGTATCCGCTAAATACGAACATACAAGAAGATGTATACGATAGTCAAGTGATTTGTTTTTTGTCGAAAGTACTAATAATTAACGATAAAAATAAGCACTTAATTATTAAACAGATAGACCAAATATCGTCGAATACGTCCATTCTAAAGAGGTATGTATCATGCAACCAATTCCGCGTACTTAATTACGAGTGTTCTTAATATAGCAATTAAAGTTATTTCATATGCTCCAACCTTTTATTATAATTATTTGGTACACAAAAAATGGAAATATACGATATATGTTTTGAGAAGTCCATATTCGTACGATACAAGGTGTTGACAAAAATCACTATGCTCTGCTAACAGCTCTTTCAGATGACCTGTTAAATTATCGTTGATGTTGTGTGGTTCTCATCCCAAACTGACAGTGTTAGGTTCAAGACCAAAGATTATAGTGGTGGGGTCTAGAAAGCGTTTATCTATTGTTCCCAACAGCGAAATTTTCAAAATAGCGTCGGTAATTAGCCGACACAGATTTCCTGCATCAGTTTTGTTTAACAAATAAATTTGATTTTCGGAGCATATGACTCACGTATAATTAAATTGCAAGTTTTCGCAATAAGTACATGAAAATGCTCCAAAGCTATAACAACAAGTATCAAGCCAATCGGTCAATTCGTTGATGAGTTATTGATTGGAAACAATTTTCACACTTATTGTGGCAGTGACCTTTAACTTTCAACTATTGACCCCATTTTCGATAGGGGTCATCTACTGTCCAAGGCCAATGCGCCTGGGAAGTATCAGGCCAATGGGTTGATTCGTTGACGAGTTATTGATCAGAAACGATTTCCCACTTATTGTGCTAGTGACCATGATATTTGACCTAGTGACCCAATTTAAATAGGCGTCATCTTTTGTTCAAGGCCAAGCACATGAGAAGTATCAAGCCAATCGGTCAATTCGTTGAAGAGTTATTAATCGGAAACGATATTCACACTTAGTGTGATAGTGACCTTGAACTTTGACCTAGTGACCCCAATTTCATTTGGAGTCATTTACTGTCAAAAGCAAATGCACATGTGAAGTATCAAGCCAATCGGTCAATTCGTTGGCGAGTTATTGATCGGAAAAAAAATTCCCACTTAGTATGATTGACCTTGACCTTTGACCGTGTGACCCTTGTTAAAATACGGGTCATCTACTTCCAAGGCCAATGTACATGTGCAGTATCAAGCCAATCGGTCAATTCGTTGACGAGTTATTGTCGGAAAAGATTTTAACACTAAGTGTGAAAGTGACCTTGACATTTGACATAGTGACCCCAATTTCAAAAGGGGTCATCTACTGTTCAAGACCAATGCACATGTGACGTATCAAGTCAATGGGTCAATTGGCTGACGAGTTATTGATTGAAAACGATGTTCACACTTAGTGTGATAGTCACCTTGACCTTTGACCTAGTGACCTCGATTTCAATAGAGGTCATCTACTCTCCAAGGCCAATGCACATGTGCAGAATCAAGCCAATCGGTCAATTCGATGACGAGTTAAAGATCGGAAACGAACTGGTCTACCGACATTTTGAGACAGACCGACCGACATCCAGCAAAACAATATACCCCTTCTTCTTTGAAGAAGTGCATAATAAGGTCGATTGTTGAATATATTCTCCAATCGCATGAGAACATCATCATAGCTTTGTTTTAATATGACAAAAGCTTTTCAAAAATGACAGCAAAGAAAGTCACATGTTATAGCGTTATTATATCTTTAAAATTGTATATCTCTTGGAATTGTAATGTGTTTATTTATTTTTTTAATTACATGGGTGATTAGGATCCATGTATTCAGTATACCGCTGTCTATTTTACCACATCGCCGTACTTTTATCAGGGATTGATACAACACCGCGCTAAGTCTTTATAAGACAGTGCTTTAGACATCTGAGTAAGCTATATGATTTCAAATTCAAGTAAAGACTATCTGAGCATGCGCAAACACGAATCACGCGCTTAGTGAATATTTACATGAGTCATGCCATCTTCGAAGAAATCTATTGTGATGGTGTTTCGTTTGATAGAGCTATAAGTATTTTACGAAATAATCGCCATTGCTTTAAGTAGAAATATTATGTTTTTATTTCGCATATTCTTCGTTTCCAAGATCTCACTTATTGTCTATTAATTATTAACGTGAAAACCACTTAATAATATCTTACAACTCAAAGCTGTTCTGCGAATATTTTCTGAAAATGTGATTCAGTACTAAGATTTTGAATGGCGAATGGTCATATCATGGGATATTGCAGGAATTCAAACCTTTGGTTTAACTGCACCGCCCAAACTATATTATTATACCGACATGAATTTACATACGTGTTGACGGCTGCCGCACAAGGTTTAAAACGGTGCCGGAAAGAATATATATCCATTTAACAAATATCACAAACATTAAAGCGTACCGGTTAAAAACTTACCAACACAATGCACCGGAAGTTTTGTAACAAAAAGTTGAACGATTCAGTACGTGATAGCCACGTAAGGTATATAATTATTTTTGCAGATTTATTAGAATATGACTTCGTGGAACCGTCGATTGATATCCTAGACATGGGGATTTTATTTAGAAACAGACAGGGCTTCTGTACAATAACTGAATACTTGTTCTTCTTACATGGTTTTGTTGCTCAACGAAGAAAGTCACTTCTCCATTCCGCCAGTGTGGTGTTCATAGGTAAACATGCAGTAGTCAATTTCCATTTACAAGATTTCATGTATTTACAATTTATTTATACACTATAATAATCCAGCTGTAAAAGCATGTATCATCCAACAAAAAAGAAAAGCAGTTTATTGTGAAGTGTAAACTAAAATATACAACTGGAAAGCAACCGAAGTCCATACATTTTTTTATTAAAGGTTGGACTTGAAAAATGTCTTGAGTTTTCATTAAAACAAATGCTTTTATAAATAGTATTAATTTTTTTCTATGGACTAAAGCTTTGTATAACAAAATCAAAGCTAACGTTCAACATGAGTAAATACATATGATCCGTGCTGTGTGAAAAGGGGGTTTTATGCATGTGCGTAAAGTGTCGTCCCAGATTAGCATGTGCAGTCCACACACGCTAATCTGGGAAGACACTTTACGCACATGCATTAAACGACCTGTTGTAATTTTCAACAGACTGATTGGGCACATTTAATACCTCCAGGTATTTGATACTGGCATATGTTTCTCTGAACAGGCTTTTTTCATGAAGTGTAAGTGAAGTTCACACATAATGTTCGTACTTAAAATCAATTGTGTATTTTGATAATTTTCGGTTATGTCACATTAATGATTTTTAATTTATGTTTGATGTTATGATGTTTTCAAGCGAATTATTGGATGCAATT
The DNA here is from genome assembly GCF_020536995.1 of Dreissena polymorpha. Classification (NCBI taxonomy): domain Eukaryota; kingdom Metazoa; phylum Mollusca; class Bivalvia; order Myida; family Dreissenidae; genus Dreissena; species Dreissena polymorpha. The sequence goes on along the minus strand of NC_068360.1, from coordinate 26,303,724 downwards.
GACCGTTTTTCATTGTTGTGCTTGTGTTTGTATTGCAACAATCTCCTACTAAAATACACTTTTTTTTGCTAATTAATGTGACTCGGTGGATGTGTACTTAACATTATATCATGGCATTTATGAATTGTTATTCAAACTTAATTTGGAGGTTAATTATTGCTTAATTTTAAACTCGTTACTACAAGTCTAATGACATAATTAGAACAACCGATTTTTTTCAAGCAGGTTTGTTGTTACAATATTATCAACATAATTTTACTCTACTGCAAAATGAAACAATGGCTACATAATTTAAAATGACTTACTTATAAGACTCAGTTTTGTTGGTAACTTACATTATCGGGACCTCAAGTTTCAAGTTATACAGATATAAACAACATAAACATTGTTCATTTCAGATGAAAAGTTAAAAGCAATATATTTTTTTATTTTTATTTTTTTTATTATAAAAAGTATGTCTCATTTTGCAATTAATTGTTCACTACCAGTCCGTGCACGTTCTCTTATATAATCCGTATCAATCAGACTGTGCTTGGCAACCTGGTATAGCCAGTTCTTTTATATTTGGTCGGCTGTTCTGGTTTTGAATGTCATTTGATTTAATACGTTTCCACATCGGCCCACATCTGTTTTTAAGTTTGACTTGCAACACCTGTTTTTAAATACATTTATTTTATTCATTAACAAGAACATAAAATAAACAAAGAGTTAAGTTTTCCATTGCCTTTATATGTAACAAATAGTGAAATGAATTAGTATGCACATTGTGATTGTTATTCATTATAATGATTTACGAAAAATTTGAGATAATCATTTATTTTAATTGTGTTGATATTGTGTGATTAGATAATGTGACATTTATAAATTCGGATCAAACTATACGTTCCATCATTCCGACACATGCTTGGTTTTAAAAACGCTAGTTTGTGTCAGATACATATTAAAACAGTGTTTTGTTGATAGTTGTTGATAAATAACATCAGTGAATACCATTTAAGAAGTGTCATTTACTACTAACATCACCATTTCATGTAGTTCGACGTTGAATGTCGGTATCCGCGAAAGCGTCAGCGAGCGTGTCTTTGCATAATAAATAAATGACACAAAACCCTTTAACCAGTGTGATATGGGATGAAAACATGTCTATCAAAATCATCCGTTATATCGCGTATTTTGTAGGCATTCACGCCACTTCGGTGTGTCGAGGATTTCTAATCACTAGACCACGATATTAAGTGGGCGGAGAGTTCGTCTTAAGGCGAGATCTTTATCATTTAGTAAACTGTAACCCAATCAGATTTGTCGCCGCAAGTCAATGCACATGCGCGAAAACTCCCAGCTGTAATCAGGAAGTAACAATCAATTCATGCATATTTTGCCCTTCATCACTACTAGAGCGCATTTTCGTGAGCTGCTTCGGAAATAATTAGGTGATAGGACTTGTTAATTCGTGTAGCGAATAATAAATTTTAGGATTTTAATATTTCTTAGTATGTTTAATCTGTTCATTTCAATCCGTTTTTTTTTCAAATTGGTTTTGACTGTATTGAATGATAGAGACAATATATTTAAATCATGTTATATATTATTTATATTAATATTAATTATATTATTATTAGTTACAGTATTGAAATTAGTATACGAAGTAGAAGAAACAGCAGCAGATTCAGCAGCAACTGCAGCAGCGGGAGGTGTAGTTATATATATGCCAAATTCGATTTAATGTCAGACATTTTACAAAGAATAGTTGTTTATATTTTATCATATTATTTAATGTTAAAATGAATGATAAAGAATGCAGAAATATAATTAAAATGTAATGTAAATTGGAAGTCTGGTTTCAGTTCCAAGATGTTTGCTTACGCTATTCGTTCATACTTCGTTGTCGCCATCGCGGCTGCCAGTGTTTGGTTACCCCAAAAATGCCAAAACGGAAATCCATGCCAAAACGGAGGCACATGCTTTTATTTCCCGAACCACAGTGGGGAAATTGTCTGCAGATGTACTACCGAATGGGACGGACGCTTTTGCACGACCCGTAAGTGATTTGTGTAACTTTCAATTAAATAATGTTGGCGCTGACAAGTGGTGATTCTTCGTTCAGGCGCATAATTTTGAATAAAGTTATGTGATGTACAAATACGTTTATATTATATATTCTATTGACAGTGCAGAATATCTAGAGAATGACTTTACTTATTACAACCATGCAAGTGGGCAAGAACAATATAACTTCGATTAAATTTAAACATTATGTATTAATTACATTTACACATGTATGATACTTTTTTTAAAAAATATTTTGCACAAAATATTACAAGAAATTTTAAGCTCGATATGATCATAAGTTCTAAATTTCAACTAGCGGTATTCAGAAATACATCGGATGTTATCAGGACACTCCGGCCCGTATCATGCATGTCAGGCTACCCGATTCGAATTCAAACTCGCCGATGGAGTGCGCCGCTCGTTGCCATGGCTACGCTTATAGCGGCACGCAGGTCAGTAAACAAGAGGAGTCATCTGAGTGGTCAAGTTTTTGTTATCCACAAATGGAGTAAAAACAACCACTGTTCCCCTCATGCATCATTTTGTTATTTTAAATAGGCGCCAATTTATATCAGTTTACATGTTTAAGCAAAACTGTTCACTGTTTTCGCTAAGAATTGTATCAAACTATCTAACAGGAATTTCTCAAGAAATCATTTAAAAATGATATTAATAGCTCTAATAATCTGTCATTAGTTCCGTTTAATTAAGCTACTTACGCAATAACTTAAAATATTCAACTATTTTAAATTCCTGTGTATAAGTAGTATATTGAATCAGATTAATAGATATAAAATAAAATGGTAGGTCGCCATCGAGTGCTATTGTGGAGACTACTTGAACGCCGTGAAAAGGCCTGATAGCGAATGTAACAGGGCGTGTCGTGGTGACAGCAGCAAGAAATGCGGTGCAGACTGGAGGATGAGCGTCTACAGCATCAGGGGTAACATTCTTGTACTTTGGTTATACGTCTAGAGCAAGACGGGTAACATTGTGTACTTTGGTTATACGTCTACAGCAAGAGGGGTAATATTTTGTACTTTGGTTATACGCCTACATCGAGAGGGGTAACATTTTGTACTTTGGTTATACGTCTATAGCAAGAGGGGTTACATTTTGTACTTTGGTTATACGTCTACAAAAACATGGGTAACATTTTGTACTTTGATCACACGCCCCTCAATAAAAACGCATTGTGTGTGTACCATCATCACCATAATCATTTTTCGTCTGCCTTTCTCTTTGTCGCTCTGTAAGCACATATTTTTCCAACGAAAAACGTGCACAATTTTCATGTTCTTGTCCTAATCTTTCATTAAATTGTTAAATTGGCATTTTTTAATTGTCCGTTGTGCGTTGATAAAAGATCTTTAAAACTTAAACTTTAAAAGCATCTTCTCTAAAACATTTAGGGTCAGGGGTGTAATATTTAGTGAGTAATATTGTATACTTTGATCATCTAATACGTTTGTTCAAATCATAACTTTCTGGTCAAAATCGTCTGCGCCCCAGGGGTCACATGTATTGTATTGACTAATTTAGTAGATAACTTTAATATCTTAGTCTTAGAGAAATTAAGTCCAAAAGCTTTGGTATTGGCTATACAATGTCATATAGATGTCCTGTACACAGGTTTGTTGAGACAATGTTCCTGGAGTAAAAACTTTTTACGCTTCAGGGGCCACGTGATTTACATTGATTTATGTGGTAAAGTATATAAAATATTATTTGTCTGCAACAACATGTCACCGAGCTTTGACTGTTCGCAAATTCATATAGCGGTCCTCTACCAAGTTTGTTCAAAACATGCCCCTGCCGACGATACTGGCCCTATTGGCCAAATGATTATAAAAAAATGTATCATATATAAATGAAACCAACCTTTTCATCTGAAACTGAACGTATCAAAGGTGTAGTATTTGGTAGTTCACATCGTGTAGTGGTCCTATAAAACTGTTCGTATTATACCGGCCATGCCTTATGGGTAAATTGATTTGCATAGACCCGTGTAGCAATATTGTTTAAGATCGTCTTCTTTGAAAACACAAGGTCAATAACTTCAATCATTAGTGTGTGACATTAGATATGGGTAATTTATAAATGTAGTTTAGAACAGGCCAAAGGGATCAAAACTGACCACACCCCATCACACTGGTGAGCAATCTCCGGAAAATCCTTTCTTATCGATACATCTATTCCTCGTGATTCGTCGCTAAAAATGTGACGCACTGATATTTACACATTGTAGCGTCAGACAAACATCGCAAGTAAAGCCGTTTTGATGCGATACAAAATTCTCATTCGTGTTAATTACTGTATGAATGTTAAGCAAAACTGATTTCTAGCATGTAATCGAACTACATACCACGGTTTGAAATGGTTTCTTTTGCAGATGCGTGAATGTCGACTCATAAAACAGGAAAATCGTGGTTCGGAAACAACACTGTGTGAGCTGCTACGAACTGCCCGAATGACACTCTTCGCCTATCGAAAACTGATTGCTTTTGTTATTTCTATAGAACAATATATTCTTCCTCTTAACTTAGTGCCTTATTACAGAGAAAAGTGTTTGCATTCTACTTTGCTGAGCAGTTTCAGCATGGATAAAAATTATATTAAATACAGATTCTCCTATGCTTATGTATTCTCACAATAAAAGCTTTCTTCTGATAATCAGTATGTCATTATTCCAACAATAACAACAGCGTATTACTAAATGCATACTATGTCACAAAAACAAGAAAATCAAATGAAAAATTTGTAATAACACAATTTCGACATCTTCAAGAAATTGATTAGACACAACAGAACATTTAAAGAATGTGTCCCCAGTATGTGTCCTCACCATATAAAGTCGGTTCAGTCCTCCATAGGTTGTTACTTGCTAGTTGCAACAAATAACTATCAGGAGTGCTTTACAGATGAAGCAATTAATGACCCAATAATTCCAGAAAAATACTCACGACTGTGTGACTAAGATTTTAGGATAACAAATCAGACAGCTCAAATTAAGTAAAATTCGCAATCATTCGATTTTTAAGTCACATTTCAAACACATCCCGAAATTTATTATTTGATATACAATAAACGTTGACAAAAGCCTTCATTAAACAAACGTTTCCCACACAATGCTATTAGCTTTTAACTTGTTATTCGAATAACAAGAAAATGCTTCTTAAGATCAAACACATCTAAATGAAACTTTATTGAAACAGACAAATCGGTGTCTTCGCGCAAAACAATATTTAGAAACCATATACAGAGTACAGATAAAAGCTTAGTGTGGTCGTACCTGTTCAAAATAAGTGCACCATACCAGATTTAAGACAGACATATGCTTAGCTTTGGTCCAGCTGAAGTATCATGTCATCTTTGTGAGCAAGAAATAATATTTATATATAGCTTTTGTTTTGATTGATTGATTTATTTATTTCAATATAAAACGGCAGAATATATGGCAATACAAGTATAACAAATACATGTACTTAAATAAGAGAGAAAACTGCATTTATTAAACAAATACATGAGTGAAGCCATGACAACCATCATTATATATCAAGGATGAGACAAAACGCGCTTGAAAAATACTTATTTCCATTTTGTTCCTTGAGATATAGTGTTGTGTGACATAGGAAGACATAAATAGACATAAATATATATCAAAGATTTTAGAACCTTCATCAAGTCACCTTTAAAAAAGACAACTATACATGACACAAAAAATCTATATTGCACCTAGTTTGAGAAAATTCCGTATTAAAATATTAAAACATAGTACCTATTCTCAAATAATGCTAAGAACGACATGTACTTAACTTTTTAAGCTTGTATGAATTAAGTGACAACAAGCAATTAACAATCAATCTGAGCAACCTACAGACACAAAAATATAAAAAAATAAATAAAAATATTTAATTAAACAAAAATAAAACATGGTTAAGAATCAAGTAGACAAATAAAATGTTCCTTAGCACTGAACTTGAAGTTATTGTATGTTTCAGAGTCTCTAATATTCTGTGCTTAATTCTTCAACAAATTGCATCCCATGTAGGCAAATGTCCTTTCACCAAACCATTTTACCTTAGGGGTGGAGTAACGGCTACTCTCTATAAAGTAGAAGGGATTCTCGTCACATTGTACAGGGTCTGTACATTTAACAGCCTTGACTATGAACCTAGTTGTGTGCTTATGAACATAGCTAGCTAAGGTAACATGATCCTGCATATATAATGGAGCAGAATTAGTGTTGGTATTAAAGAAATGCCAAATGGTTTTAAGAACAACTCTACTAGCCCCTCGTTACCAATTCAACAAATTGCACTTTACCAAAATGAGCTCTGACATCTAGGTTCAACGCAAATCGAATCAGTTTGTTCTGCGTGACCTGTAACTTGTTCTTGATAGCTTGAGTGGTAGAATGAAACTGAAGCAAACTCGAAATATCATTGGGCTATAGCCGTGGATAGCAACTTCTTAGTATGGAAGAAAATGAATTCTCTCTTTCTGTAGAGAAACTTAATTCTAGAATTGACCTTTTGGATAACTGAAAATTCCTTATTAATTTCCTTGTTGTTTAACAGTTTCAAAACATGTTTAGATGCCACATGTGTCATACAAACTGACGAACATAAAACCACACAATGAACATCGTGATTTCAGGTGTACAAATTACTAGAATATAAACCAACATCTTGAAATTCGATAGGGCGTTTTTTTACTTGAATCAATATGTGAAGTTTATACTATATAAGTCTATCTTACGTTGCTGAAGACGAGGATATAGGAATCTTATAAAGTTATAGATGGCTGAAATAGATTTTAGTGAGCGTTTAGTAATACGAGACTGTTAAATTTTAACGAATGACGTTTTAATACATGATAACCTGACATAGCGCTCATATGCGCAAAGCACTCGCCTGAGCATAGCCCTCGCCTGACGTTAGCGGTAAGCCTAGCTTCTCCCCGGACGAAAATTAGTCTTTTTCACACCTTGTATTACGGTCACTTGCCATAAGCGGTCAGCGGCCCGGATAATGACGCCGAAAGCCATTTTTCCACGAATCTTACGACGCAGCGTCTATTGTGTGGTTAAGGAATATGCGTCTCAGATTTAACTGCTGATTACTCATTCCCCGAGCAACTCCATTTTGATCAAGGCAAAGATTTTGATAGTCAAGTCATCAAAGATTGTTTCAACCTATGCTGTGAAGATCCGGATCTCAACTTTTCACCTCGCCCGCCCGCCCGCCCGCTTGCCCGACCGCCCGCCCTCCCTCCAGCCCGCCCGCCCTCCCGGCCGCCCGCCCGGCAGACCGACCGACTGAAGGACCGACTGACTGACTGACAACCTATTCCAGACAGACCGACTTACTGACTGATGAATTATTCAAGCAAGGAATTATTCACTGTCGAATACGTGCACGAATAGGTAGTTTATCAATCAAGGGGCGTTTGCAAGCATCGTGTCGCTTACAAGATAACAACCTGCATTCCGCTGATTTGACGCACGTTTTAATGTTTAGCAGGCCGCAGTTGTGACTGTGAAATATGATATTTACCTGTTTCCATAAAAAATGAAGTATTTTTAGAACGACTTAATATCCGAGCTACTTTTCATTGATGGAACGATGAACGCAAGTGATACCCTAAAACTGACAAGAGAGGCAAACAAATGAATCATTTCAAATTGAGTTTATTCTCGATATATCGTTTAGGTGTGTTACAAAAAAGTTGGATGTAAATATGGAAATAATTTATTGCTTGGAACATGTGTGATTTTGCAAGATCGTAAACTTTATATCATTTATTTAAGCAAACGTTTTGATTGAATATATCGTGGTGATTGTTTTCCTTTAAATTAAATAATCTCATGTAGAAGTAGATAACCTGTTTTACCTTCACCGTAATAGCCATAAACACAGTCGTTGTGCGCGACAAGAAGTTTCCAAGTGGTTAAAATACTTAGCAATTTATTTTCCTTGATAAATGAAGAAGCAATAGACCTTAACTATATACATTCACACTTGTTTGAGCAATTGTATAGCGATATTAATCATGTCATATTCCCACCTCAAATATTTATCCTTATTCTAATGTTACAGTACCGCATGACAAAGAAGTTTGTTTTCAAAGGAATTTGCTATACGGAGATGTGGTAACATACACTTTGCTTTCATCACCGTGACTTACGTGAGTCTAGTTACCGTGTGAATATTGTGTTTCTTTGTTGCGTCTATTCATCACTTAGAGCCCTCATCCAGACGAAAAAGGTATTCAAAACAACCTACACAAAATTCAACAAACCCGGATAAAAAAAAACAGTTACATTACCCTGACCCAATACTTGAAAAATGCTGACATTTTTACATTTTGTATGGGTTTGTTAAGTAATTTTTACCTTGCTGTTTTACAAGATAAAACTATAAATATCTTGTATCTATGTGTTATTATAACCGCGTGATTTTTGCACGCGCGCGTGTTTATTTCTAATATTTCGAACAGAAGCTACTTATGTCGCAAGGGAGGACAACCTGTATAAGCCCCCGCGGATCAGTAAACGTTCCCTCGAAAGGATCATAAGTTTAACTGTCAACGATTGTGTACATGTATACATTCATTACGTGCTCTTTGTTCGTCTGTAAAGTAGTACCTTCGTTGTACGTTTGTTCGTCCTTCAATGTGTCTGTCCATTGCAGCAAGTGTTTACTCCCATACATTGTTATCGTTTTAAAACGGTATTCGATTCAAAATTTTATTGATATATTTATATTGATATGATTTCCTACACTGGCTTTATAAATTTCGTGGACGGAGCCCTACTCTTAATTTAAAGGATATTAAACTTTTGTGTGGCCGCTTTATACTGCGACCGGTTGTACCTGACCCCGTACAAAGTGAACGATGATCGGTAACCGATAGGGGAGGTTTTAGTTTAATCTCCGTGTTGAAGATGGACTTGTTCCGAACAAAGGTCCCCTGTCTTAGCAAACTAAAGTGTAATTCTTAGTAATTTATTTTACTTCCGGTATAAATAAGTAAAGTTCCGTTTCTTCTCTCGTCTTAATTGGGTAATATATTTGAAATTCAGTTGGGACAAAGGGTGTTCGATGCTTGGTTAAAGTTGTCCGAACAATGGTAAATTCGCTGTTTATTTTTATGCAATGAATACATTATTATCAAAGTATGTAAACAAAAGTACACTATTAATATAACCTTATTATACACATCGACCAGCTAGAATGTTCATGCTATTACAATCGTTTTATAGTGCCATTTTCTGATTATTAGGTTAGCGTCGGTGTGCGGTGAGTGTCGTTTACTTTTAGCTCGTTACCACTTTAGCGACCACTTTTTCATTCAATTTTGATGAATTTTAATCAGAATGTTAATATTGAAAATATATGGGCCGATTTGGAATCTTATTAACGTTCGTCTAAAAACTAGGTCTAAAAAGTTCTAGGTCGACCGTGAATCTGGATCATGTAAATAAAAAATATGTCTTCGAAAAACATTGTCAAAAATCTAGAGTTCACTTTTATGACTTAACCTCAACGACATTTGATCACAATGATGTTCATTACAATATCAAGGCCGAGTTTGAAAGTGGCTCATGAGCGTTCAAAACAAGTTAATTATGTCAAATCTTAAAATGAAAACTAACGACCCTTTGGGCCACATGTTTTCCTCCATCTTAAAGAAAATTTGTCAGAATGCTTGACATTGTGTTCTAAACCTAGATCATCAGGACAAATCTGAGACAAATCTTGTCACCACCATCGATGAAACTTAAGTTATTTCTATAGAGATTACATTTATGACTCACTCATGATTAAACATAACTTATTTTTTGACACTATTTAGGCTGGGCTTGATTTTTTGTTCGATGCGTCGAAAAACTAAATCACCTGGTCAAATCTTAGAAAAACTTTGCTATCACTCTATAGGTCTCCTTAACTTTTGTGCTGGGACTTTATCCAATGATATGAAGTTGTTTATAGGCGATTGTTATCGTCGTACGTTAAACATTACCAAAGTTATGGCTCTTTCAACTAAGACAATCGTTGGCTTCATGATTTTTAACATAAACTATTAGCAAAAGAAACTTCGCATGTTTAAATTTTGGTCAGTACCATCGTATAGTTGTCCTCTCGATATTTGATACATTATGCCCCTGGGGTATACATCGGTCACTATCTGAGGATCACAAGGTTACAAAGACTGATAACGCTAAGTAGTTTAAATTCTTATTATGAAACCACAAGGCCAGAGATTTAGTATTTGGTATGTAAAATCGTATTTTTGTCTTCAATACAATGTATTCAAATGACGCCTCTAGAGTCAAAAATTGCCACATGATGAGGATCATACTATTTATATATACTTATAACCAGGAACTACCAGGTATTATCTGGTACACAACATTGTATAGAAGACCTCTTGTCGCGCTCAAGCTTTTTTGTTTAATCTTCTGTGCACAAATTAATACATGCGGAATAAGCTTGCATTGTTTTCGCTATCGACGAGCTATAGTTGAAACTGATCACAGTATGTGAATTTTAAATATAAGGAAGTAATTTTGGCTGTCAACATAAATAATTTCGGTGAATATCTGTGTCAATTGTCTCCATGAGTAAGTAAATCAAAACGGGCCTGTGCAAATAAATAATGTTACCCTTTTTTCAGTGATTTACAATCACAAGGGAAAAGGTGCATTCCACATGAAAATTATCTAGTGGTAACATGTTACCCGACTATGGCATAGAACAGCCTAAGTTGTGTGCTTCTGAGATTTAACTTAAAGAGTCCATATGTATGTGTTTAATATGTAAATTTAATTGTTCAATAAAATATTTAATTATGTATCTATCTCCATGTTGATCAAAGTCAAATATTAAATCAGTTTATGTCATGTGAGTGTTACAACCCTTACAATGTTCTATTTTGCAGCGTTAATTTCGCCAGTTTCGTATGAAATATCACATTTAAAATTCAGATATTTTCCTGTTACATTAACTAATTTAGACTTTGATGAAAGCTGGTAAATTGGGCAATTGAGGCTGTTATAAAACTACAGGTACCTATATGTGTGTTAAGGTAGAGCCTCGTTGATTTAAACCGCATTCTTGGGCACATACATCGTCGGATACCCACGTTCGACCCATTCCGTTACTCTCCATTTATCGACCGTGGGACATTACGAGCTCTTTTCACCGTTTTAGGGTGTGTCAAATCCAGTTATTTCATTGGATCCCTCACGGTTTCATGAGGATATTTTTGACCAATGATACAACTCGTACTATAGAGACTTCGGGTTTGTTGTCAAAATTGCGTCGTCCGTAGAAATAGAATTTCGTCGTGCATGCGTATACTTTGAAATTGAGAATTTAAACGACTTTCAGAGTAAAAGTATCTCTAGTCTCTTACATGGGCGCGATGTCTTTTTAAGCACTCGGACAGGTTGATGGAAAAGCTTGGTGTATCAAATCGCAATTATCCAGGCGAAGCATTGACACCTCCAAAGCGAAATTCTTTTTGTAAACTGCGATTTCGTTGATCTGCTGAAAGGTTACAGTTAAGGTCAAAACGGCGTGTATTGCTTATATTGTCCCACGGCTAATGCTGGAGAGTAACGGAATAAATTAGTCGGGGGTATTCGACGATGGGGCACAGAGTCATGAACAAAACATTGTAACTATTTGATGCACGATGATATGAAAAATAATTAAGTATCAAAGACGTCTCGCCTTTGATAAAATAGTTTAGAGATATATTTAAGGTCGTTAATTATTCAGATCATCGTTATGCAAGCTCAGGAAGACGAAGCCATACTATGTTTAAAACATGCAAATTTATGTTAACGTATGTATCCTCATATAAAGCTGCAGTGGCACATGTCATCAATCCAGTCCCCCCCCCCCTGCACTCCCAGCAAAGATTGGCAAGTATACGGCATTGTCACCTAAAACCAAACAGTTATTTACTGTTAGCATTTTTGGATGTCTGGGTTAGGATGAATTCCATTTGTTTACAAGTTTATATTTGTATTAAAGTAACAAAAAATGAGGAAAAACGAGGTACATAACTTTCCTGTTTAGCTGGAATGAAATTAAAAGCGTATGATATCAGTTCAGTTTCTAAAATGTAATCGAACACGACATCATTAACAAAAGAAGATACATGTTTTCTACATGCGAACCTTCAAAACTGATGGCGAAACAGGATAGTACTTACCTTTATTATATGAATTCTATAGGCGTTTATTATGTATCATGTGTACGCTGTAAACATTTACGGGTTTAGGACAACGTTGAAACAAATTCATCTACTTGTACTTAAAATTTCACATGAACGATAAAAGCTATTAGGAAATATTGAGAGTGTATTTGTCTCATTAATGATACCTATCTACCTACACAATTTTAAGTGCTCCAGTTATGCCCTTAACAAATTTCACTTCCATGCAAGGTGTGCTATCTACCTATGTAGTTTTATTTTGATACCTTATGTTGGTTCAAACATATGCCCTTGACACATTTTTTTAAATTCAAACATTAACAAATGATAACAACAATACAATATTAAAGTAAAAGTTATGGCTTCGCTGCACTATATCATTAAATGACTAGTTGAGCTATAGATCGTGAACTATTTTTTTATGCGATATATCATCTTTTGCATAAAGAAATAATTCAAATTGACTTTCTCGTGCAGCTATGTAGAAATAAGGGCATCTGCATCTGATTCAAAATGCGACACTTCAAGAAGATATCACTGCATCAGACACAACTGCAATGATGATCAAGTCAATCAATTGGTATGTTCATAAGAATGTTTTGTGCCGTGGATCCATTCAATAGGATACCATTATAAACTTATTACTTTTTAATATTAAAAAACCAATGTTTAAACTGTAATACAGTTAATGCTTCTAGTATGAACAGTACTTATATTACGTCATGTTAGGTATTCGTTTATAAATGATAACATATGACAATGTCACTTGTACCAGTACTTCAATACAACGATGTATTAAGTAAAGTGTAACAATTTTAGTCGGTCGTTACAATGTTTTCATTACATAATGTTATATATAAATATATATTTAAAAAAACTAACAAATCCTTACCCTGACTTTTTAGGGGGCGTACTCGTGATGAAAGGCTTGTCAAAGTTATTTTTCTTGGTCAGTGTATGTTTTATATGATCCTATGAAGTGGATGCGCGAAGAATTTAGTCAGTATTGTATAAGTACAAAAGTACATAAGTATTCTCCAAAATTGCTGCTCAAAATAATGAGACATGCATTACTAGAAACAGTGATATTGAGAAGTTGCACGTTTTCCTTTTCAAAAATACAAATTGTGACTACTGAAGCTTCTGGAGTTTCACTTTTTTTATATAAAATTCTGCTAAATTATGTTCGAGAGAAACAAACAACCATGGACATCGACCTCACACAATTAAGTGAACCATATTTGTGAAGTTTTTATTATATACCTGAAGTAGACATAGTGATGTGGAGAAGTTTTACGTTGACTTCAACACAATTTATAATTATAAAAAGAAGGAGTAATTCTGCTAAATTGCATGACAAATTACTGACACCTGGTAAGTTACCGCACACAATTTTTTCGAACACATGTGTGAAGCTTCAAATGAATACCTTTAGTGGAAAAGGGATATGAAGAAGTTGCATATTTACCTTAACACAATTTTGCAGTTCACAAAAGGGCAAAATTCTGCTAATTTGCAGGTAACTGGGTTACAATCGAGCTGAAAGTATTCTTAGTAATGGAGGTGAAAGTCGTGGAAATAATAAAAGTTGTTGCCGTAGCGATGATTAAGGTGATTAAATTAATAGCTAACAAAATCATAAGTTTGCGTAATAGAATGTTTAACATAATGAAACACAATTGAAGTATAAAGTAATGTATATGCAATTTCACTACTGCGAAGTAAGGATAGTTGCATGGGCGAAAACAAATAATAAAAAGATATCGGTCATGACATACGAATGTTCTAGATGCGTCAGTTAAATAAATCGGTGAAAACGTTATCCTTATTCGTCATTCTTTTCATAGAACAGTGTGAGTACGGGCATTCAGTTACTTACTACACAATAAAAGTCATGGAAAAGTTAATTTTCAATTTGTAAAGATTCAAATACTACAGGGTTTAGTGCAATCTCGGTTGATGTAGTCGTACACAAAGCGATGTAAAACACCTGCTTCAGAGAATGTTTACCAACTTTATTTTTCTTTGCATTCATAGCAAGAAATATTGACACGATAATAATTTTTTAGGAATGACATACAATAATAAGTATTATACAACTGGTAATCTAAAAACAGTGTTTGGAAACATCCGCTACCGGGCAACCGAAATCCGATACCAGTGTCGCAATCTCCGACATAAGCACCACCTACACTTAAATCAGCATCAATATTAACAATATTTATTAATATTTCACAACATAAATCAGAAGCACTGCCATTGAAATCCACATCACCACCACCGACATCAGAAACATTACCAGAACTAAATAAGCACATCAAATTAAAACTGTCATCAGCATCATCACCGTCGACCCATAGCATTACCATTAATCCGCACAAGCAGCATTTTGTAACTATAGTAAATTGCAGACGACTGTAGACGACTGTAGACGACTTTCAACGGACAGCAAGCGCCGATTTACACTGAATTTGAGCACTTCACATTAAGGTGAAACAAAATGCAAGCTATGTTTTATTTTATTTATTTTATTTTTACCCGGTATTTAATAATATGTTTCGTCCAAATTTATGTTTCGTTGTCTTCATAGCACGAAGTAAAGATACGATTATAACTTTTATAGAACGACATACACTTATAAGTATTTTACGGCTGATAATTTTAGAGCAATGTTTTAAACATACTCATTCATTTCACAACGATTTTGTAAATGTAAAACTTATGCAAAACTGTTTTGGATAAATCAATTAAACTGAGATATTTCACATTAATTCAGTCATGACTTAATACATTAATTATCTCACTTTGCGCACGGTTTAGCAATATCTATTTCTTTACAAAAGCATACATAAAGGGATCATGAAAGTGTTTGTTTTAGATGCAAAATCTTTTAAATTAAATTGTTCTTTTTTTTTTAAATTGTCTTGCTACACATTTGACAAAGATGTGGTGTAAATTTGCTAATAATATATCACACTTATTAGAAGAAAGCGTGCAGACTTACAAATGAACTACAAACAAGTGATTTCATGAATGCACTGTTTGAGCTGGACTAAAAAACTAATTGATTAAAAAATGCCTTATCATTCCAGGGAATTTCGTTTAATTATGAACGTTAAAGTGAAGAAATTAATTGCTTAAAGCAAATGAAAAGCATAACAATAAACAAACAATAGGCCGAGAGGCATGACATTTTTTCCCAATAATTACAGTTTTTAGTTTTAATTAACCAGAAGCAAAAACGTCTATGTCAACAAAAACTATACTTGTTTGACGTTTTTAAAACACTGCACATTTTCTTAAAAGGCATTGAGTGTTTTGATAAAACAACATGCTTAAAACTCGCTATAAATGTCGCGCCTAAACCAACCTGTGTGCTTCGGCGGTATGCAAGATAAGTAACCAACTATTATTATGGTGAACTCACAGCATAAGCCTTCGCATAAAACTCTTGCAGTGTCAACACATTCTATTTAAAGAATTCCTACGACCACGCATGCTCCATTTTTACCGATCTCAATTACATTCTTATTATTCGTTTTACTCCATGAATTTCAGTGGCTAAAATCGAGGTGTTCCTCATGCTTTGTCTTCCGTACCTCGGGATTATCTTACTAACTTATCGGATGCAATTACGAAAGCGTGTGCCCGGGTACTATCCCAAAATAATTAAATAAAGGCAACCGACGCGGAAAGCATTAAAGGTCTCACACACTGGTCTGTAAAAGATGAAAATCTTTTCATAGCCCTGTCATCATATAAATCTTTTTAAAGAACTCATTTATGCTCTAGGAAAATGCACATGTTGAATTAAGTATTTTTTTTTGATTATTTCGGAGAATGTATTTATGGTTAATTTTACATACCATATAACATTTGCATCCAATTGAAGACAGTGGCGGGCCATATCATTTTGGAAGCTGTACCGGGTCGTATTATGTTTTTACCATTTAATGTTTTCAAATTCAAAAAAAAATATTAAGGAGTACATGCTTTTCACAAAAATACAAAAATGTGCCGTATGTGTTTAGGAAATCAGAGAGAAAGAAATTAATTTTCGGGTTAGTTTGTTTTATAAAATAATAGATTTGCCGAGGCTGTATAATTTGACCCTGTTCTTAATATAATGTGCACTCCCGTAGTATAATTTTTATCTACTTACACTAATTTGTGGTTTGACAATGATAACACACATTTCATGGGGTGAATATGCGACTTACAAGTGAAAAAAACCACAATAGTTCAACTTTTGTTTTCAGTTTATTAATCTTGAAACGTAAATTGCAAACTTTATTTCAAAGTCAGCATTTACGCCGACTACCTTTTTAAAAGATATTTTTTTCGTTTTCATAAAACTTTATTCATTACGTACCTGGGTAGTATAGCTGCCCTGTGCCCGATAAAAAAAGACATTAAATTGACACAGATTTTTAAAGGATATTTCTTATTATATTTACTGGTCAGCGAGTATTTCTCGGTCGAAATATAGGGGTTTTATTTAATTACTTTCTAAATAATACGAAATATTTTATAAAAATTTACTGATACATCCTGGGTTTGTCATCTTCAAACGAATGTAAACAAAATATTTTTGATAGGCGCATGCGTATGTACGAGGCCGTATATGGGGTAATTTAAGGGAGGTAATTTGCCATTACAGAAGTATTTACAGGACATTTATATCAATTGAGTATTTGGAAAGAAATAAGAGTTGAAATGAAACTTAACATTAACGTATTAATGATGTAAATACATTAATTTGATGATGCAATATGTCATCTTCTGCTTGTGTTAAATAGACTTATAACTAGTTTTCCATTATCAGTGCAACAAAGATCTATAAAAAAAACATTCTTATTTATAGATCTTTGATCAAACAAAACCATCCTTTTTCAAAGGAGAAAATCCGAACAGTGGATTTATACAGTTATATGGGATCTTTTTTTTCTATTTCTTTGAAATGTTTACAAGGTACTTTTGCAAGCAATTCAGATATATTCCTTTCATGTACTGGAGTATGGAAGTTAACTGTTTTAAAATTAATTGTAGGTTTTACTGGTGTATCAACCCATCTAAAATGAATACATTTAAATAAAATAAGAATCATATCGCGTTTCACCATTTTCACGTGCAAAAAAATGAAATCACACCTACCCAACGTGCAAGAGCGCCAGATTGTCACGGATGAATTATTTTATCGTTATCGTGCACAGAATATAGTCAATGATCATATGTGCGTTTTAAAATCAAAACCTTAACGTATTACTGAGATATTCAAGTTTGAAAAGTGTAGCGTTAGAAAAGTCTCCAAGTGTAGTATTTCATATGTTACTTCTCATCAAACGGAGCACACAGTTGCGGAGCAAGGTAGGGTTGAAACGCTCAGCTGATTACCCACGGGGTGATATTGTGATCCGGTCTTCATGGCATTGGTTGCAACAAATATTGATGACCTGACTCGCAAAATCTTTGCCTTTATCAAAATGGTGCTCATGGAATGAGTAATAAGCAATACAATCTTAGAACATGGTTTGGCAGTTGTTGTCGCCTTCTGATTGCGACAAGGGACTGCCTTGGTATAACAGGTAAGGAGTTCCATTATAATGAACTCATTCTCATAACCACCTTTAAATAGATCAACTTTTAGAAAATCAATGCAAACCAGTTGATTTACCAGGGGGTCTCAATAGGAACTATATTTGCAAAGGGAACAATAGGTGTTTGTATGCAAATACAATTCATAGACAGACAGACAGACAGACATTTTATTCAAGACTTGTACATAGTACATCGTCTAAACACATACATTTACAAATAACATGTCAACATGCTAAGACATTTTCTTTTCCGCATTTCCGATAAAAAAAAATAAAAAAATATATATAATTATAATAACAACAACAAATCAACAGGAAGGAAAAAGGTGTGAAGTAAACATACATGACAATGCCATCTCTGTAGTGGAGATGAGCTAGTAATGAATATACATATGAATTTGCAGAATATATTTATACAGACGCGGTTAACAATTTTTATATATACAACTACTATTTGCATTATGCGTATTTAATCACAGTTAACAATTTTAATGTAAATACCATTACATTTGTTGCAATCGATCAGTTAAAACAATTGCTCCATCTGTATTAATACATAAATAGATTAACAAACATTACGTATTGGATATATCAGGAGCATTTAAAATTTCAGAACGCATAGTGAGTGATTCTTTTATAAAAAAAGTGATAGCTTAATAAGTTCTGCTCTGTTACTTGATTTAAGTAATTCTAAATATTTATATACTGATGCCCTTATATAGTATTTACGTTTGATATATTTTTTTTTCTTATTATTTCATATCTTGGGCACACACATACGAAGTGATATTCATCTTCTATATCGTTTGTGCTACAAATTAAACAGTGTCGTTCCTGTCTCGGTGTATTATTTCTTGCATATCTACCTGTCTGAATACGTAATGGATGTGCCGACATGCGCAGTCTACAAAAATAAAATCTTAGACTTTTTGGAAGAGCATCAAGATATATTTCATTCTCCAGCGTTTGTTTGAATTGCATATAGATTTCTAAAACAGAGCTCTTTTCTAGGGTACCAAACCATTCTTGTTGGAAGGTGTCAATCACACGTTGTTTAAAAATGTTTACGAATTCTTTAGGGTTAATGCTGTAAAAGTTATTAAACACATCAGCAAAACCATGGTTTTCCAACATCAGCTTAATATTATATACCCAGTTACGGTGACCTTTCGAACAGTTATCAAGTGCTTGTTCGTAAACCTTTTTTAAAATAATATTATCTGTAGCTATAAGCTTAAACCAATAATTTAACATACGGATGTACCTATTTACATATAGTGGGTATCTACCCAATTCACCATAAACTGTGGCATTACAAGTATTAGGTTTAACATTAAGTATTCTTTTACAAAATTTTAAGTGTACTCTTTCAATTTCTTTCGATTTTGAATATCCCCATGTTTCTGCTGCATAATTTAACGTAGATCCAACAAAGGCATCATATAATTGGCAATAAGTTCTAGGTTTTAAATCAAATTTATTACACTTACTTAATAAAACATTCATAGCTTTAAGTGCCTTACCCACTAAGTGCTCTTGATTTAGGTTAAAATTACCAGTATAGTTAAACACAGTACCTAGGTAATTAAAAGAATTAACTACTTCAATTTGGTGCCCATTGTAATGCCATTTTTCAGATTCTAAAAGGCCTCCACGTTTCCGGAAAACCATAATTTTCGTTTTTTCAATGTTTACATTTAAACCCTATGAATCACAATATTGACAGAGCTTATTTAAAAGATATTGAACTTCACTAGGTGTTTTACCAATAATCGCCATATCATCGGCAAAAAGCAAAAGAATTAAAACAATGTCATCAATAGGCATACCAGAATGAACATCTTGTTGAAGGAACATTTCTAAATCTTCAACAAATAGGCAAAACAATAATGGGGACATTACCTCCCCTTGACGTAAACCAACGGCGTAATTAAAATAATCAGAGTAGTTAGAGCATGATTTAACACATGATTTTACATTACAATACATATCCTTAACAATTCTTAAAATTTTGCCCTGTATTCCAGACTTATACAATTTTAGCCACATACCATTTCTATAAATTGAATCAAAACATTTCATCATATCAACAAAAATAACGTAAAGCCTTTTGTTTTCAAACAAATAATCCTGAACAAGTGACAAGAGAATAAATATAGCGTCAACTGTAGACCCCCCTCTTGCGGAATCCAAATTGGGCGTCGGAAATTATATTATTTTGTTCACATACATGCTCTATACGTTTATTTAAAACTGTAGTAAATATTTTAGATAAACAACTAACAAGAGTTATGCCCCTGTAATTATTAACGTCAGTAGTTGAACCTTTTTTATGTAATGGAATAATCATCATCATCATCATTTATTGGCGAATCGGCATATTTGCCTTTGGCCATTTACAATCTTTTTGAGTTAAATTATGGCCAAGACATACAGGAATACAACATTTAAGCGCACAATACAATACAATACAATAATAACAATAATAGCATTGGATTAAAACAGCGCAAGTGAAATCAGTTGTAGAGCATATTTGCCAGATAAAAGGGATAAAATAGAGTAATTGTAATAGGAAGCAGCATATACAATCGAAAGAATAGGTACTTCCTAGAAGTCAATGCATATCATATTCACTAATGGGTTATGTTTCCTCTGGAATTAGCGCCTAATGCGAACACGAAAATTAGGAGCTAACAAAGGACAATAGAAGCATAACTTGACTGGAAAATAATAGAGAAGAGAAAAAATAATAATAACAAAATAAATTAATTAAATAAAGAAAAAAAATAGAATTGAACGTTATCAATTTACAAAGAACATCCTGGAAGTCAAAGCATGCAATATTATCAAATGAGTTATGTTTCCTCTGTAATTAGCGCCTAGTGCGAAAACGAAAATTAGGAGCTAACAAAAGACAGTTGAAGCAAAACTAAACGGGAAAAAATAGAGAAGAAAAACATAAAATAAACAAGTTAATTGAATAAAAATAAATAAAATGGAACATATACAATGAACACAGAACTCAACAAATGAACCTTTCGAGTAGCGTCAACATATATTGAAGGTAGAACGGATAATCATTTTAATATGAGCAATACAGTACGTTGATGTATACGCGAGGCGAGTACGTATGCAATAAAAAGATAAATTACACAACATATGATATAATTTCTTAATAAGATAAAAAAAACATTAAGATTCTAATTTGTTTTTTCTTAGTTTCATAGCATTGTATATGAATTTTGCTGTATTTCGTACTTTACTTTCTTTCTTTTCAGACATAATGTATTTGAATTTCGTAATATTTGACCAGTTTGATGAAATGTTATAATCTTTTCTCAGATCTGAATAGGCTGTACAACATAATAAAAAGTGGTATTCCGATTCAACAACATTTTGCGTACAAAGTTTACATATTCTGTTTGACCTTTCTATATTGTTATATCTACCAGTTTCAATCTCAAGGGAATGTGGTGAAAGCCTAAAACGGGTTAGTTCCTTACGATGTTTTTCATTTTTTATATTTACTAGATAATGTTCAAACTCGAAATCTTCTTTAAATTTACAATAGTACTCCATTTTAGGTTGTACTGATAGTGTTTCGTGCCACGACTGAATGTATTGGTCTTTTAGTCTTTGGGAAAACATAGGAAGTAAATAATCGCTCATAGTAAAATCTATAAGATTACCAAAACCAAGCTTGTTAAGCAAAGTTGATAGGGAAGAAAACCACAAACTATTCGAATCATTCATACGATTTTCATGAGCAAAGTTAATTTGTTTCATCACAGTTTAATGCATTAAAGAGTTTGGTAAGTTGATAATCTTTAGCCAGTATTTAATTGATTTTTCTTTACAAACGGTTGTTAACGGAAATCTTCCAAGCTCACCAAGTAAAGCAGCATTTGAGGTTTGTTGTTTTACGCCTAGAACATATTTACAGAATTTGATATGCAGTTTGTCTAAGTCAGTAAAAGTGTATATTCCCCAAACTGCAGCTCCATATAACAAAATAGGGACTACAAGTGCATCAAAAAGTGAAAGTTTTGTTTTAATATCTAAGGAAACTCTACTAAAAATCGACAGCAAGTGGTTGTACGCCTTCAATGCCTGATCATTCAACATTTTTACTGCATGATTAAATTTACCATCTGACGAGAAATTAATGCCTAGATAGCAAAAATTATCGACTACGTCAAGAATCTCATTGTTAATAGTCCAACGAAAGTTACAAATGCTTTTCCTTTTTTCGAAGATGCATATTTTTGTTTTGCTTGAATTAATCTTTAAACCCCATTTACATGAATATTGATATAGACAATTGAGTTGATTTTGTAGACTGCCAGGATCAGTGGTAAATAAGGCAATGTCGTCCGCAAATAATAACATAAAAACCGATAAGATATCTAAGTCATTCTGCGTTAGGTTATTATATTCAATTATCTCTGTGACGTCATTAATGAACAGAATAAACAGAAGAGGAGATAATGGCTCTCCTTGTTTGACACCGAGTGAGATTTCAAAAATGTTTGAATACGACATATCAGAAGAGTTTTTAATACACGCTTTTACATTACTATAAATATATTTGATCATATTAATCATCTTAGAACTTATTCCTGATTGTATTTATTTTACCCATAATGCATCATGGATTACTGTATCGAAAGCCTTTTCATAATCAACAAATGCACAGTATAACTTATGTTTTTTTTAAAGTGTAATTTATATGAGTGAATGAAGTATATAAATACAGTCACCCGTGCTGCGATTTGTTCTGAATCCATACTGAGCTGTAATAAATGTCTGATTATTTTCGCACCATTTATCAATCCTGTTTCTAAGAGCAAGAGAGAAAATTTTTGCAACTATATTTATGAGAGTGATTCCCCTATAATTTGCTGGGTTAGTAATATCTCCCTTTTTAAAAATCGGTACAATTGCCCCCTTGCACCATGATTCTGGATATAAACCTCTTCCAAATATAAAATTAGAAATGTGAGTAAGATAAGGAGCAATAAACGTATTTGACTCGATAAAAAAATCGGCAACAATATGTGATAAATCACTACTTTTATTACGTTTGAGACTAGAAATGACTTTACTTATCTCGTCCACTGAAAAATCGCAATCGAGTTCATCGATCCTTATATTGGCGTCGCCATGTGAGTGATCATTTGCATCAAAATTTCTTTTTTGTATTAGATAAATTTTTGAAATGGCGAATGAAATCGTCGACATCAATATCGTTAGGTTTTGCTGTTGTGTTATTTTTAAATTTGTTGATGTAATAATTCCCTTTGTCCACTTCTCGGGGAAAAAGCCCGAATCAATAATTGTGTTAAAAATCTCACATAGATGACCTGATAAAATATCAATAGTTTCAATAAAGTACTCGTTTAACAAGTTATCACATCCATAAGCTTTGTTACGTTTCAGCGATTTCACAGCAGTAATGATTTCTTCTGTGGTAATCGGTTTATCAAGTTCAGGGTAAACAGTATTCGGTATATTAAAATCATTGTTAATATTGAAATTCTCTGCATCTTCATTTACACAATGGAATAAATTTCCCCCTAAATTCATAAAATAATCTCGAAAATCATTTAACGTTATATTTCCAGAGTTTTTACTTGAAAATGATTTGAAGTGTTTCCAAAAATCCTTTGGCTGACTGTTTTTCATACGCTCAAGTTCACGCATTTGCTTCTTAAAGTTAGCATTCTTTTTCTTCCTTATTATCTGTTTATAATGTGATTTACATTCATATAGATTAATTCTATTTAGTTCCAATTTTCGTTATTAAAACTATTTAAGGCGTTTATGTAAATATCTCTATAAATTTTGCATTCAGTATCAAACCATTCAGTATCAAAGCGCTTACACTCATAAAAATACGTACTTTCTTTATAAAAACATCTTTTGGAAAATAGTGGGTTTGCAATCTCTAGCAAAATATTTGTAAAGTCACTAAGCATACTGTCGACAGATAATCTATCAGTACAATTAGTGTTATTAACAATCTCATTAAAGTTAGACAGATTTGCAATAACACCCGATCGAAATTGATCTCTTAACTGTTCATTCCATTTAAATTTTGTTTCTGTAAAAGACGAATCTACTGAAATAACATTGTTACATTGTAAAGAAAACAATAACGGTGCATGATCGCTCCATTCAGTAAAACTACCAAGAGTGAAATTGTTAATTTGCGCAAAATTGCAATCACAAGTAAGCAAATAATCTATCACAGAACAACCGTTATGTGAAAGAAATGTATAATTGTTCGAATTGCCTAGTCGACCGTTTACAATGCGCAGACCGGTCGCTATACATAAATCCAAAAGTTTAATCCCGTGGTTATTGTGTCGGACATCAATTGAGGCCCTACTTGAGGTGTTATCAGGTGTGTAATCAATATCATCCATACACATATTAATTTTATCATGTATAATAAAATCATTCTTTTGACCTACCCTACTATTAAACTCTCCAAAAATATACACTGCTCCTAATTTACTATACACATTTATATCATTCTCTAATGCATTAAAAAGGTTGACGTTAAAAATATTATTAATTGGCGAATCTTCACCCCAAATATATGCATCACATAGATAAATGTTTTGTTCTGTGTGGAAGAAATCTCGATCAAGCTTAAGCCAGACGATTGTATCGTAACTGCTCTGAACTACTTCAATTCCATTGTTTAAGTATTCCTAGAGTATAATATTAAACCACCGCTACTACGTTTAGCATTTCTATGTTGGTATTTTCTATAAAAATTATGAGAAATATAACCGTTTAAATCAATGTTAGAGTTTGAATTACACCAAGATTCATAAATAAAACAAATATCATTTTTACCTAATATATTAACAAATTCAGCACTTTCTTTTTTGTCCCTCGTTAGCCCGTGAATGTTCCAGGAAATATTCGAAAGTTCATCTCCTGCGTAGTCCTATTGGTTCACTGGTCGACCATCAATATACAGCGTATCATTCGCAATCCAGGCTCGCTTGCCATCCCTCTTGGCTTCCTTCATCTTCGGAACGAGACGCCGCCGTTTCTCCTGAATCTCAGGAGGAAATTGTTCGAACACATTGTAAGGTGTACCTTTCAACTCCGGCCACTGACGCCTCACCACCTCACGATCTTTAAAGAAGGCAAATTTCGCAACGACTGAGCGCACCTTCCCTGTAACCGGATGCGATGGTGAACGGTAGACACGCTCAAAGCGCATCGCATCGACTGCTTCCTTTGCGGTTTTAAGTTTCTCCAGAAGAAAGGTGCGCAGCTTAGTCTCGGTGACCGCCGGTTGTTCATTTCCGGTTGTGTTGTCCTCCTCGATACCAGTGAAGATCAGGTTGTTTCTCATAGATTGTGACTTTAGGTAGGCCACATCTTCGCTTAACTGTTCCCTCCTCTTCTCCATATCAGAAACACGTGAATCTAGGAGCCCGATACCGATGTCTATTGAATCGACCTTGTCTTCGAGTCGCATGACCTTCTCCTCCGTTCGTTTTGCACGTTCGTCAAGCGCTACCCAAATCTTTTTCAACTCTGACTCGAAAGCCGACACCTTACGATCCAATGAATCTATGGCCCCTAAACACTTCTCCATTATAGCCAACTTTTCGGTCATAACTTTCATGCAGTTCATACACTGCGAAACATTATTGTCGATGCACTGTTCAATACCTTGTCAGTAAAATTTTGTCGAACACGCCATGCGACACATCACGCCTGGATGATACAAATTATCATGTACGCCCCGACACGCAATTAAGCGATACGAGTATGGCATATCAAGTTGTCCATTAATAAGTTATAGACGATCATAATCACTCATCGTTTTTTGCACTGACTGACAGATCTCCCACCTTTTGGGTTTGGTACCACTATGAGCCATGTCGATGATTTGTTTAATGTCAAAGTCTTACGAATTACCGATTGGTTCCATTTTCTTTACTATCTGACGGTATTGCGTCCAAGGTAACCATTTGTGAAGTAGAAATGCCTGTCTGACATTTAACGGCTGGACGCTGAAATAAAAGTTCACAAGCCCAAATTAACTTTAATACCATCGGATAAGAAGTGTGGGCTCCGGCTTAGACAGTCACAATTTGAATTGCGGTTACCTGCTTTGTACATAATATCAAAATTGTCTATCTATAAAGCGGCGACCGAACACTTACCGAAAGTATCAAATTAAAGGGTGTAAACATGACATAAGTTAAAGGGTTATTGTAAGTTTTTACAAGAAATATCGTTTCATACAAATAGTCATTAAATTGTTCCGTTATAGCCCATTTCATCGCAAGGTTATGCGTGTGCAGGATAGCGGCGACCACTGCGACAGAGTGCTCTGCTCGCACAAGCTATAACGGACTCGGTTATCTCGGTTTCTTCAAACGAACAGCCACTAACCCAATGCCAGAAGCATCTCTATGCTGAATGAAGGATTATGGCATAGGAATCGAGATTCCTGAACTATTAAACTGCAATATTGACTCTGATTCCACGCTCGTGTCTACCTTTGGTTTTATTTTTTTTAATGAATTCATGCGATTTGCAGTGACAAACTTGGCACGAATTAAAGTTCACTGTCTTCACACATAACAGTGATTTCCTGGTGAACAGCAATGCTTTCCGCGCACACAAGTCGAGATATGAAAACAGGTCTTCCAGTAAAACAATATGAATTTTAAGAGAGCATAGCACTTCACGTCTCAATTAACATCTCAACATATGTTACTCAAACTCTTAGCTAAATATCGATCGAAAAATCAGCGTGCGTTAAATCTACGGGCCGGTTACTATAAGTTTTTCCACCATTTTCATCGACAAATGTCGAGGTTAACATTATTTTTCACCGAGTTCGTTTATCTTATTTGCAAAACAATGTACATAAAAGAGTTAAAACTATGTAAATAAGGTTTATTTTAAAGGGACCTTTTCACAGATGTTGGTATGTATTGAAGTTATCAGTAAATGCTTTATAAATGTAAACATTGGATCTAAAAAGCTGAAGGAAAAACAAAGAAAACAATTAAAGACAAAAGTTACCATCAACTGGGCTCGAGCCACTGACCCCTAGAGTAAAAGTCTAACGCTTAGACATCTCGGCCATCCGTCCTCGTACAATATGTTGTATATTTTATACTTTATATAAGCAATCCTCGTAGTTTAACCAAAGATTACGACAACAACAGAACGCTCCATATTATTCAACCGTTTCGCGTTGCAATTCTTTATAATTTTCAGGTTTTTAAATCGTCAAAAGATGCATATAATGGATATTTTAAAGCATGGTAAATTTAAATATTACTGGTTTCTCACAAATATCATAACTACAACGAAAATTTGCGAATACAAAACAATATTTTTAATTTTGTCAATTTACGAAAATGTTAAACGGTCCCTTTAAAGAAGAAAGTCGATGTCCAGAAAGATTTAGAGGTTAATACCTCGTTGCTTGAGGGCTAGAAGTATTCACTCCAGGGCCGAATATCACTTCTGGCCCTCAAGCATCGATGGGTTTAACGTCTTTAATACTTAATCCCCGTTAACTGAACTATTTATTACAGAACCAGCTTTCCGGACTTTAATTTTCATTCAATTGAACACGCAATGTATGATGTATCTCATGTGACGTAATTTCTGCGGCGAAACACAGTTTTAGCTAGACTCACTGGATTTTAGAGACAACAATTCTGTCGTGGAGGATTTATGTTTAACAGTTAAATATTTATTAGCATTGAACGAATCCAAAACTTATTTCGGATTGTGTGTTTGTCATGCATTGTTAGGAATCAATTGTGTGTCCTTATCGCTCCGACAAGCCATTCGATTTCGTAAATCGTGTTTTTGGTGAAAGTGGTTAGCATTCGATACAATCGTTTAAAAAAGTGTGATTTAAAATCAATATAAAATAACGGATGGAATAACACAAAAAAGGACGGAATAGCACATCGTTGTTATTTTATTATTATAAACATCGGATTTAAGTTGTCGAGGTAAGTGTTTCTTTAACTATAAATTTTGCTGATCGATGAATCCTGTTAAAGCTCAAATAGAGGCATATAGATTCTTTCGAATGTACAGAAGAGTTTCAGTTTCCATCGATATTTGTATTTTATCCAAAGTGTGTGGTACGTGTCGTTAAAATTATGTTCGATTCTTTCGTTGAGTTGTGGTTAAATGTATTCATCACCGTTGGCTGAGACTGAATATTGACGCCATTTTGTTATTACGTAACGCGTTGGCCGTAACGTCACGTGCTCTAGCTCCGGGGCCGATTATCGATTATCAACATTTGACCCTTTAGGGCCAAACGTGATAATCATCTTGCTTTGACCGATAATCACAGGCATTCGAGTCCATTTTGTTACTTTATACAGTAACATATGTATTAACTTCTAAATAAGCAATGTTCAATATGAATAATTTATCGCTTATAAATATGTAAAATACTTGGTGATTTTTGTTCCCGCTCAGCGTAACTCACCGAAATCCCCGTTATACATTACTATTTTGTGTCAGAAACAAGGGAAACAATGTGTGGTTAATATTTTATTAAAAGGCATCGATAAATTCGAGCGTACATGTAGAAGTGTTATTGATTACAACTACACTATTGCACGTGGTAACTTGTTGAATGTCGGTACCCGGGCATTATGTATCCTGACCGAAATCCCCTTTAAAGAACGCTAATTTATTTCCGAAAATGACGAAACGGATTGTAACTGTGCACTTGAAATACTAATTATCGAGGATTGCTAATCACTAGACCACGACATTAAGTGGGCGGAGCGCTCGTCCTAAGGCGTGATCTTTATCATTAAGTAAACAGTAACCCAATCATAATCGTTGCCGCAAGGCAGTGCACATGCGCGAAAACTCCCAAATGTAATCAGTAAGTAACAATCAATTCATCCATATATTGCCCTTCGTCAATACTAGAGCGCATTCTTGTGAGTTTTTTGGGAAGTAATCAGGTGATAGGTTTTGTTTGTGAAAGTAGCGAATACTAAATTATAGTATTACAATATTTCTTTGTATGTTTACTCTGTTTATTTCAATGCGTTTATGCAAAATTGTTTTACCTGTATAGAATGATAGAAACAATATATTTCAATCTTATTATAGTTTATTTATATTAATATTAATTATATTATTATTAGTATCGGTATTAAAATTAGTATACGAAGTAGAAGTGTTAGTAGTAGTAGTAGTAGTAGTAGTAGTAGTAGTAGTAGTAGTAGTAGTAGTAGTGAAGTAGTAGTAGTAGTAGTAGAAGTAGTAGTAGAAGTAGTAGTAGTAGAAGTAGTAATAGTAGTAGTAGTAGAAGAAGCAGAAGTAGTAGTAGTAGTAGTAGTAGTAGTAGTAGTAGTAGTAGTAGTAGTAGTAGTAGTAGTAGTAGTAGTAGTAGTAGTAGTAGTAGTAGTAGTAGTAGTAGTAGTAGAAGCAGTAGAAGCAGTAGTAGTAGTAGTAGTAGTAGTAGTAGTAGTAGTAGTAGTAGTAGTAGTAGTAGTAGTAGTAGTAGTAGTTGTTGTAGAAATATTAGTAGTAGTAGTAGTAGAAGTAGTAGTAGTAGTGTTAGTAGTAGTAGTAGTAGTAGTAGTAGTAGTAGTAGTAGTAGTAGTAGTAGTAGTAGTAGTAGTTGTAGTAGTAGTAGTAGTAGAAGTAGTAGTAGTAGTAGTAGTAGTAGTAGAAGACGTCGTAGTAGTAGTAGTAGTAGTAGTAGAAGTAGTAGTAGTAGTAGTAGTAGTAGTAGTAGTAGTAGTAGTAGTAGTAGTAGTAGTAGTAGTAGTAGTAGAAGAAGAAGTAGTAGAAAAAGTAGTAGTAGTAGTAGTAGTAGTAGTAGTAGTAGTAGTAGTAGTAGTAGTAGTAGTTGTAGTAGTAGTAGTAAGCAGCAGCAGATTCAGAAGCAGCTGCAGCAGCGGGAGTTGTAGTTATATATATATATATGACAAATACGTTTTAATGTCAAACATTTTACAAAGTTGTTTATATTTTATCCTTATATTTAATGTTACAATAAAAGATAAACAATGCAGGAAACAAATACAATATAATGTTAATTGGAAGTTTGATTTCAGTTCCAAGAGGTTCGCTTACGCTATACGTTCATACTTCCTCGTCGCCATCGCGTCTGCCGGTTTTTGGTTACCCCAAAAATGCCAAAACGAAAATCCATGCCAAAACGGAGGCACATGCTTTTCTTTCCCGAACCACAGTGGGGAAATTGTCTGCAAATGTACTACCGGATGGGACGGACGTTTTTGCACGACCCGTGAGTGATTTGTGTAACTTTCGAATAAATAATGTTGGCGCTGACAAGTGGAGATTCTTCGTTCAGGCGCATTGTTTTGAAGAAAGTTATGTGATGTACATATACGTTAATATTGTATAGTCTATTGACAGTGCAAAATATCTAGGGAACGATTTTACTTATTACAACCATGCATGTTGGTCAGAACAATATACCTTCAATTAAATTTAAAAAAATGTATTAATTACATTTACACATGTATGATACTTTTTTTAAATAAAAATGTTTTGCACAAAATATTACAAGAAATTTTAAGCTCGATTTGTTCATAACTTCTAAATTACAGCTAGCGGTATTCAGGAACATGAACCGCTTAGAGGTACACGGAAATAACCAAGATGGTATTCAAAATAAATATGATACGAAACGGGGAGGTTGACTTTTGTTAAAAAAATTACCTCTTGCCAACGTGCTCTTAATTACAACTTTCCGGTACATGTGATGTTTTACGGACACTTCGGCCCGTATCATGCCTGTCAGGCTACCCGATTCGAATTCAAACTCGCCGATGGAGTGCGCCGCTCGTTGCCATGGCTACGCTTATAGCGGCACGCAGGTCAGTAAACAAGAGGAGTCATCTGAGTGGTCATGTTTTTGATCCACAAATGGAGTAACAACAACCACTGATCCCCTCATGCATCATATTGTTAATTTAAATAGGCGTCAATTTATATCAGTAAACATCTTTAAGCAAAACTGTGCACTGTTTGCACGAAGAATTGTATCAAACAATCTAACAGAGGAATTGCTCAAGAAATCATTTTACAATGGTATTCATAGCTCGTATCATATGTCATTAGTTCCGTTTAGTTGAGCTACTTACGCAATACGTAAATATATTCAAGTATTTTGAATTCCTATAATAATGAATAAGCTGTATATGGCTTCCGATTAATAGATATAAAATAAAATGGTAGGTCGGCAACGAGTGCTATTGTGGAGACTGTCTGAACGCCAAGAAAAGGCCGGATAGCGAATTTATCAAGGCGTGTCCTTGGGACAGCAGCAAGACATGCGGTACAGACTGGAGGATGAGCGTCTACAGCAACAGGGGTAACATTTATGTACTTTGGTTATACGTCTACAGCAAGAAGGGTAACATTTTGTACTTTGGTTATACGTCTACAAAACATGGGTAACATTTTGTACTTTGATCACACGCCCTTCAATAAAAACTCATTATGTGTGTACCATAATCACCATGGTCACTTTTCGTCTGCCTTTCTCTTTGTCGCTCTGTAAGCACATATTTTTCCGACGAAAACGTGTAAAATTTTGATGTTCTTGCCCTAATCTTTCAGTAAATTGTTTTATTGGCATTTTTTCAATTGTCCGTTGTGCGTCTGTAAAAAGATCTTTCAAACTAAACTTTAAAAGCATCTTCTCTGAAACATTTAGGGTCAGGGGTGTAATGTTTAGTAGCAATATTGTATACTTTGATCATCTAATACGTTTGTTCAAATCATAACGTTCTGTTCAAAATTATCTATGCCACAGGGGTCATATGCACTTTATTTGGTAAATAACTTTAATATCTTATTCTTAGAGAAATCAAGTCCCAAAGCTTTGATATTTGCTATACAATGTCATATAGATGTCCTGTTCACAAGTTTGTTGAGATAATGTCCCTGGAGTCAAAACTGTCTTCGCTTCAGGGGCCACGTGATTTACATTGATTTATGTGGTAAAGTACATAAAATATTATTTTTCTGCAACAACATGTCACCGAGCTTTGACTGTTTGCAAATTCAGATAGTGGTCCTCTGCAAAATTTGTTCAAAAGATGCCCCTGCTGACAAAACTGGCCATATTGGCCAAATGATTTATAAAAACTTGTATCGTATATAACTTTAACCAACATGTACATGCACGTATCAAAGGTTCAGTATTTGGTAGTTCACATTTGTCCTCATTTGTGTCAATTACTGTATGAATGTTAAGCAAAACTGATTTCTATCATGTTAACAAACTACACACCACGGCTTGAACATTGTTTCTTTTGCAGCTGTGGGAATGTGGACTCATGAAAAAGGAAAATTGTGGATCGGAAACAGCACTGTGTGAGCTGCTACGAACTGCCCGAATGGCACTCTTCGCCTATCGAAAACTGACATGCTTTTGATATTTCTATAGAACAATATATTCTTCCTTTTAACTAAGTGCCTTATTACAGAGAAAAGTGTTTGCATTTTACTTTGCTGAGCAGTTTCAGCATGGATAAAAATGATTTTAAAGACAGATTCTCTGCAAATCAGTGTGTCGTTATTTATTACGCACTTACAATAGTATATTTTTTTTTCTCAACAAAAGTATGTGTCTCCAGTATGTGTCCTCACCATATATATTCGGTTCAGTCCTCCATATGTTGTTACTCGCAAATTGCAACAAATAACTATCAGGAGTGCTTGACAGATGAAGCAATTCGTGACCCGATTAATACAGAACAAGACCTGTCACCATAGGATGACTTATACCCCCTATAAACGCTTGATAGAAGTTATGAGCTTTTTTCGAAACCTAAACACAGATTTCGAAACCTAAACGCGGACCCTAAGTTGAAGGTCAAGGTCACAGGGGTCAAAATTTATTTGCGTATGGAAAGGCCTTGTCCGTATAAACATGCATACCAAATATGAAGGTTATATCTCAAAGGACATAGATGCTATGAGCATTTTTCAAAACCTAAACGCAGATTTCGAAACTTAAACGCGGACCCTAAGTTCAAGGTCAAGGTCACAGGGTTTAAATGTTTGTGCGTATGGAAAGGCCATATACACATGCATACCAAATATGAAGGTTATATCTCAAGTGACATAGAAGTTATGAGCATTTTTCAAAACCTAAACGCAGATTTCGAGACCTAAACGCGGACCCTAAGTTCAAGGTCAAGGTCACAGGGTTAAAATTTTTGTGCGTATGGAAAGGCCATATACACATGCATACCAAATATGAAGGTTATATCTCAAGTGACATAGATGTTATGAGCATTTTTCGAAACCTAAACGCAGATTTCGAAACCTAAACGCGGACCCTAAGTTCAAGGTCAAGGTCACAGGGGTAAAAAAATTGAGCGTTCGGAGAGGCCTTGTCCATATACACATGCATACCAAATATGAAGGTTATATCTCAAGGGACATAGAAGGTATGAGCATTTTTCGAACCTAAACGCAGATTTCGAAACATAAACGCGGACCCTAAGTTAAAGATCAAGGTCACAGAGGTAAACATTTTTGTGCGTATGGAAAGGCCTTGTCCATATACAAATGCATACCAAATATGAATGTTATATCTCAAGGGACATAGAGGTTATGATCCTTTTTCGAAACCTTAACGCAGATTTCGAAACCTTAACGCGGACCCTATGTTCAAGGTCAAGGTCACAGAATGAAAAGAAAATGTTTCTTAAGATCAAACACATATAAATAAAACTGTACTTAAACAGACAAATGTGTGTCTTCGCGTCAAACAATATCTAACAGATACATTCTGACCGTTGGTCCAGCTGAAGTTTCATGTCATCTTTGTTAGCAAAAATAATATTTTTTTATAATTTTTTTATTGATTGATTGATTTATTTTAATATGTAATGGCAGAATACATGGCAATATAGGTGTAAATCACACATGTACTTAAATTAGAGAGAAACATACAAGAATTAAACAAATACATGAGTAAAGCAATTACAACCATCATTATATATCAAGGATGACACAAAAAAAGCGTTTGAAAAACACTAATTTCCATTAAGGTCCTTGAGATATACTGTTGTGTGACATAGGAAGACATAATTAGAAATAAATATATATCAAATATTTGAGCACCTTGATCAAGTCACCTTTAAGAAAAACAACTATACATGACACAAAACATCTATATTACAACTAGTTTGAGAATATTCAGTATTAAAATATTAAAACTTGGTACCTATAGATTTTATAAAATAATGCTAAGAACGACATGTTCTTAACTTTTAAAGCTTGTAAAACGTAAGTGACAACAAGCAATTAACAATCAATCTGAGCAACCAACAGACACAAAAATATTTAAAAAAAAATAAACAAATTAATAAATATTTAATTAAAGAAAAATAAACAAAATGGTTAAGAATCAAGTAGAATAATAAAATGTTCCTTAGCACTGAGCTTCAATTTTTTGTATGTTTCTGAGTCTCAAATATTATGTGCTAAATTTTTCCACAAATTGCATCCCCTGTAGGCAAATGCCCTTTTACCAAACCCTTTTACTTTAGGGGTGGAGTAACGGCTACTCTCTATAAATAAAAAGGATTCTCGTCACATTTTACGGGTCTGTACATTAAACAGCCTTGGCTTTGAACCTAGTTGTGTGCTTATGAACAGAGCTAGCTAAGGTAGCATGTTCCTTAATATATAATGGAGCAGAATAAGTATTGATATTAAAGACATGAAAAATGGTTTTAAGATCAAGTCTACCAGCCACTGGTAACTAATTCAACAGGGCAAATTGCTCTTTACCAACATGAGCTCTGGAATTTAGATTCGACACATATCGATTCAGTTTGTACTGCGTAAACTGCAACTTGTTCTTGATAGCTTGAGTGGTAGAATGAAACCATAAAACTGAAGCACAATCAACATGACATTGGGCAATAGCCGTGGATAGCAACTTCTTGGTATGGAAGTTAAGGAATTCTCTCTTTCTGTAGAAAAACTTAATTCTAGAATTGACCTTTTGGATAACTGACATTGCCTTATTTAGTTCCTTGTTGTTTAACAGTTTCAAAACATGTTTAAATGGCACATGAGTCATACAAACTGACGAACATAAAACCACACAAAGAACATCGTGATTTCAGGTGCACATATTACTAGAATATTAACCAACGTCTTGAAATTCGATAGGGCGTTTTTTACTTGAATCAATATGTGAAGTTTATGTTCAGTTATAATACCTGAGTCTTACGTTGCTGAAGACGATGATACAAGAATCTTATAAAGTTATAGATGGCTGAAATAGATTTAAGTGAGCGTGTAGTAATAAGAGACTGTTAAATTTTAACGACTGACGTTTTAATACATGATAACCTGACATAGCGCTAACATGCGCAAAGCACTCGCCTGAGCATAGCCCTCGCCTGACGTTAGCGGTCAGCCTAGCTTCTCCCCCTATGACGACAATCAGTCTTTGTCACCATGTATAACGGTCACTTGCAATAAGCGGTCAGGGGCCAGGATAAAGACGCAGAAAGCCATTTTTTTACACGAATCTTACGACGCAGCGTCTATTGTGTGGTTAAGGAATATAATGTACTAAATGCGGCCCACGGTTAAAAAACCAAATAACTGGGTGTTGAGGTGTTTATTTACTTGGATAATCACGGAGAAATCTTCAAAACAAATTATATTAGAGTATGTAACACGTTTGAAATAATTATCGCTAAAAATGATTGTAATTGGTGCTTTACAAGGTAATTATTACATAATATTTTTTTAAATAAAATTCCTGATCATTATTTAACCAAGGAAACACGTCAAATGTGGACGCAATGTGTTTATACCATAACATTGAGCTTGAAAAAAGAAAGCAATCAAGTGTGTTAAACTGTTTGAGACTGGAATGAATGCACACATTATGTTTCAACAAGCGAAATAACACTCCCGACAAAAAAATGTTGGTTAAATAATGGATCATATTGACGCATTCGTAACGTTTTTTTTCGATAATTTGGAACATTCATTGAGTACTAACATAGAGTTGATGTTCCCTCGAATAATACTTTATAATATACCACAGAATTTAAATAATACAGGCGAGTTTCTAAGTCAAGTCTAAAATTCACTATTTAAAACGAGTTATTTTCCATTTTCCATAAGCTTTTTTGATAAAACTGAAATAATGAAGAGACAATATAGATAATGTTACAAATTCATAGAAACTTCAAACTTATTTACCTAATGCGCATTTGAAACAATGCCGACATGGTTTTGTATGTAAATATCTTTAATCGATGTATTTTAATCATATATTCTTGCGAATAAATGACAAACGTATCATTTCTATTAAGTTGTTGATGTGACTATCTTCTTGCTGCTTTATTGATCTTTCAATGCATAAACTTAATGATTCCATTACAGGGAACAAATGCGTTCTAGCGCAATTTGTATACAGGGAGACTGTACAGGTGTACGATAATTCCCGGGTTGTAGAGTTCTTTTGTGGAGGCAATTACATTTGCGTCCAAGCAAGGTTTGCTGATAGTACCCTCCCTAAAGAAAGGTATTCGTGTAGAATAGTTTATCAATAAATAAAATGATTTATTTGCAACTTACAAAACGTACGACCACTTATTGTAGTGAACGATACTCGAGTGTGCGCATATGTGTGTGCGCGTGAATGTGCGCATTTAAATGTATGTGCGCGATTGCACGGTGTTTGCTTTTGTATGTGTGTGTGTTATATGCGTTCATCATTAAGATATATTGCATTATTGACAGTTGTTGATGATAAAAGCACCAGATCACAAAGCGTACGGACCTGTGTGTATATCCTAGTTTATAAGTACTTAAGCGTATGAGGCTGCATTATGTGAGGATCCGGTGTGTGTTCCGGCACAAACTTATTAACTAACTTAACTCACGACAGTTGAGATGAATATGAATTATACCTGCTATTTTAAGCTCTTCATTTATTACTAACGTATTTTTGTTTTGGTGAAGTCATGTGCTTAAGGGGTGGGGGTAGGGAGGGGCTGGCTAAAGCAACTAGGAAGAAACCCCATATTTTTGGTATGGCGACCACCAACCAAACTCACACGGTCAGTGAGTGGTATTGAACCCGGGTCGCCGAGTTTCGAATCGTTTGTAAACACCAATGCGGACGGATGGATTAAGAAGCGACTATAAACGCTTCAGTGAAAGTTTATATCGGTTCATTAAAATATGTTTATATAATCGTTATTAGCAATTAAAGTTCTCTGCTTACTTTTCCGGTATCACTTGCGTTTATCGTTCCATACGAGTGTGTTGGTCAATAAATTATTTGTTATGAAAAGTTATTCACGTACGATAGACTAACTTCCATCGCATGATTCCTTGCCACAGCTTCGGTCCGCTTCATTTTCAAACGCGCGCTTGACCTGCGGTGATTTAAGGCTGGTAGCCGATGAATCTCAACAATGAGTGCGCAAACCGTCATAACTGATTTAGTCAACATTTTATTTTAATTTCTTCAGACACGTTAGAAATCAGTCAACAACATATCCATTGGCGATTCCAATTCGCCCAGCTGTGTTAATAATTAACGTACATTGCTACTGACAAGCGAAGACGTACCTACGAAAGTGGTGACATACAAACGAATCAAACTTGCATCGATTAGCTTGTGCACACAATACTAGCCTGTTTCAGGCGTTGTACTTACTCACAGAGTAATGATCAAACATGGCCTTTTCAATATTATCAGACTCCTATTGATGCTGTTAGTGGTTACTGTCCTTTCTTAATACCTTAGATACAAATGGGCATTACCGTGATAACGCAGATGTGTAGAAACATTACTACCATCCATGATAGTAACGAATATGTCGTGTGTGCCTTCATTGGTCTATTAGCTGATCCACATGCTATATTAAATTTGTCCATGTGTTAAAATTATTTAATAGTCCTACTTGTTCTAAACCAGTTTTAAAAAGATGTATATTTTAGAAAGGAACTTTTCAAAGTCTGATTTTGGAAAACCGTTTAAGTTTATCGGGCAAAATGCATGTAATTGTATTTGTTTGTCAATAATGTTTATATATTTCAAAAGTTGTATGAACAAATGTGAATCCAAGAGAAAATAGGTTTGGGTTCTGATGCCCATTCGGGGCTTCAGATGATTATGCATTTAGGAAACTGGTTGTATTTGATTTACCACCACTTACTTTATCACTTGATCACTTATCACTCAACCAAATTACTGTAAGAACTTCTTTAAAATAATGTTTGTTTGTCCATACATTATGATACATGTACATGAAAATATAATTATACAAGAAACATATAAACTTCGAGTCTAGAATAAGACAGCTAAATTACAACTGATATCCATTTTAGGTATTTTTCAAGTCACTATCAATTTATGCACGAACACATTGTTAAATGCATAAAAAGTACAAAAATGTGTTCAATGAAAAACAGCCCCAAGAAAAGATTTAGTCCTTTTGAATAACTCATTTACACCTTATTAATAAACAACGCTGCACGATTTAATCCATCAACGATTGTTTCTTTCAAATTATAACGGTTGGAAGGATATGTGATCTTGAAAGGATATTTTAATGTCACCTTTGTATCCATAGGTTAATTGGTTGAAAAAACTAAATACATTCACTGACTTGAAGTTAAGGCGCTTTTATAGCTCCAAGTGACGGTCGAACATGATTTTTGAGAAAATTTTGACATCAACATTTCTAAAAAGCATAGTTTAGAATGGTTATTTTTCTCTGATTGCCAACAACGTCATACATCTTAACATAGTCAATGGGTTGTTTTGTCTTCAAACCTGCGGTTTTATAATATTGTTTTGTATAGCCCTCTTAGGATCAACTTTCAAAATATGTGTCAAGTAATTGTACATTTGTAACATTAAGTCGCTTAAAAGTGTTTTGCATGTTGCATGTAACATCCATATCCATAAAATGATTTAAGGCTGATGAAGAGAATTTGTTTTAGTTATTATGTCTCCAAACAATTCGTTACTAGTCATCTTACAGTTAAAGTATTTTCTTTAAGCTACTTAGAAATATGTTTAAAACTACACATAAGATTTCAAATGTACAATAATCAATCAATACAAAATGTAATAATTTTTCGTTCGTGTACATATATTATAGAAACTATATAGACAAAATTTAGTAGTATTTTTTAATTATGTATACAAAATCGTTTTGTCAAAAAAGTAAAACAACTGCCTGCAATAATGCTCTTTGTTTTTCTTATTAATGTTGTTTGATGGACTTAAATGAAGTTTGAATTCCAGCGAGTCTGTCGTTTTATTACCACACCTTCTGTAGTTCGTCGGATAGACGTCAACATTTACCTTAAGAACCGTTTGAAACTCACATTTATTATCCAATCTTTGTTAAACTTAGTCAGACCATTTGTCCCAATATTCCGGCCAAATTCGAAACTATGTCGTTTGGGCTAAAAACCAAGTCACTCGGTTAAATTAAAGAAAAAAATGTGGATACTTTTAAGGTCTCGTTTTTTACCAAAATTATCATTAAACGGGATAAGAAGATTTGTTCTAACACTATCTCTGAGATTAAAAAGTTGCATGTACATTTGTTGAACGCTATTAAAACAGACATGCAAGACTCGAAAATATTCCTCGCAAAAGAGACTGCTGGTCGAATACATAGAAAATACATACTGATCTGGGGTTTATAAGCTCGTTTTGTGTACGATCAGGGCACAAAGCCGTGCTCTGTGAAAAGGGGGTTTAATGCATGTGCGTCAAGTGTCGTCACAGATTAGCCTGTGCAGTCCGCACAGGCTAATTATGAACGACACTTTCCGCTTTTATGATATTTTTCGTTTCATGAAAGTCTCTTCTTAGCAAAAATCAAGTTTAGTCGGAAAGTGTCGTCCCTGATTAGCCTGTGCGGACTGCACAGGCTAATCTGAGACGACACTTTACGCATGTATACATTAAATCCCCTTTTCACAGAGCGCGGCTTAACTATTAAATCAGAATAAAACATGCTATTTTCATGCTTTAAGCTATCAGAACCACAGGTAACGCCATGTTCC
The DNA here is from genome assembly GCF_020536995.1 of Dreissena polymorpha. Taxonomy (NCBI): domain Eukaryota; kingdom Metazoa; phylum Mollusca; class Bivalvia; order Myida; family Dreissenidae; genus Dreissena; species Dreissena polymorpha. The sequence continues at coordinate 26,263,738 of NC_068360.1, read as the reverse complement.
TTCCCTACTTGTAACCCAGTTCAGAAAATGTTACTGATCGCAACAATTGAAAGCACCGACAATACATTCATATAATTTATATACCATTTTTGTAGGGCCAAGAGCAAAAAGCACGTGTCACTCTCAATGATCACACTACAAAAATGTATTGATGGCCCTTTTGTTTCTAGCAGACACCAAAGACTTTGACGCCGCCTTCGTAAAAGACCCACCATGAATGTAGATCATGGCATGGTACCGTCTGTGACAGGTGAAGAAATACTATTTAATTTCTAGATAGTATTGCAACTGTAAGACGTCAGTCAATACTGACGCCTACGTCGCACTGCAAACTCAATATTCAATTCAATCGGTTGATGTTCAAAGAATATAATGTATCCGACTGTTTGCTTGGACAGTATGTAATCTAGGGATTCAGCAAAAGCGGTGTGGCGGTGTGTTTGGGGGGTGGGGGCTTTCTATTTTTATGCTACAGCCTTTAAAATGTTACTCATCATTTTTAGCTGAGAAGTGTTTATGATTGTTATTGTGCTCAGGTCGTAATTGTTAAACACAATACTTTCATCCACCCAAGTCTACACAAAATTACTTTGTTTGTGATTCAACGGATCGGGTTCTCTCTGTATATGTTTTGTTATTATCGGACGGTGGTACTTTACATACGTGACATAAATAAACTGCCGTAGATTTTATGAATACACGGTACACTAAAAGTAAGCATTCATTTGTCTGTAAAAAAACGTGCAAGTTTTTTATATTCAATTTACATATACTTAATTAAGAAACCATCTGTTTTTAAAATATTGTGTTAGTGCTTTTTGATCATAAATATGTAAACACGCGTAAACCGTACCGACGGAAATCACTTGTAGCAACAAAAACGGGTCACCGACATAATAGCTGTGCACGTGTACAGGTGTTACCAACGGGTTAACAATATAATGATAGAGATGCTATTTACAAACAATGTGTCAAGAGCGCTAAACGTTTAAAGTGTGTTAATTAACGACCTGATTTTTTTGTTTTGTTTAATAAAATATTTTTCATCAGAAACCACGAGGGCTTGTGTGGATGAAGATATTGTGTTGAGCATTTACGACGTTTGAACTATCAACTTCGTTTACAAAATGAAGACAGTGTGCGCGTTTCGCAACAGTGTTGGCTGATGAAACCTGGTTGCAGAGAATAAATAAGACTGGCACAAACCAACGTTACTGTTTGAAAATTAAGTACAATAGCGACTACCGTGATTTGCAACTTATTTAATATAGTTGTAGATTGACATCATGTTTGTTGAACCTTCATTTAATATTTTAGCTTACATACTCCCTGAATTGTATAATGATTCAATTATATTTTTTCAAATGATTGATATGTCATTTGTGAATATAAAGTCATTTATTGTTTATGTTGTGGTTTGTCATGTAAAGATATTTCTGTGGACTCCTGTAATTTTTATAAAATGATTTATATTTGAACAATTAAATTTTTGTCAATGCTTCAATATTCCAATTACATTTTTATTAACTTTGATGAAGCACTTAACCACATAATGCGTAGTATAAATTAAAGGATTTTTACAGGATTTGGCATGTATTAACGTTTTTCATCAATTGCTTTAAATTGATACAAATAAATTACGTTAACAACAAAAAACACAATCGTGTTTAAATGCTTTTTCAGACTGAGCCAAATAAATCTTAGAAATGAAGCAAAAACAAATACCGCACAAAAGCGGATCTTTAACAGGTAAAACCACTTGGCTGAATTTTTGTTCCAGTTCATAGATTATTACGTTTTAAAGTCTGAGTTTTGTGTAAATGGGAAAGTTAATGTATACCATTTGTAAACAAAACATTGTACAGATTTTGAAATGCAACTTATGAGGGTCGAGAAAATTTTAATTCCAGTTAAAATCGCCCAAAGGCTCCTATGAATTTCTCTTAAATTATAATTCATCTAATACCTAAACTAATGGATTTCGCACTTCGCATGAAATGTATATGAAGTTTTATATAGCTGTGTTGTTATTGTAATGGTTGTTACACGCGCTTCTCATCTCCGAAACCGAGGTTCAATTAAAGTTAACGGCACATGTGAGTTCGGTTGGTGATAACCATTCCAGACATATAAGATTTCCTTTACTCGACCGCAATAAAATGAAATATCTTTCATTTATAACAAAGAAGCTAGAATTGTCAGCCAAAAGAAGATTTCGTCTGAGCTTATATAAAATCGTGCAACTGCAGGCTCTAAGGACCGCATAAACTTCTAGAATATATTCAAATCAAATGTATATGACAAGCTTTATGTTTATGGAGACGCCAGTTAATGACACTGATCGTTGTTTAACAGCAATAGGGGATGCGCGAGATATCGCTTTGTTATTTCAGACAGTGACAGATTAGGTTGTAATTGCAGTTTATTTTGTAAACATCAATCAGTTTTGAAATTAAGTCCAACGAATTATGCAACGTTAATGTTAATTGTATGTCTATTATAAGTATAATCCTGTGGGTTTTCCCCTAAAAAATGCAAGCGACGATGTGCATTCGGTTTTCCACGTTTTTGCACTATTTAATCGTCTATCTTTATCATTTGAATCTGTCGGATAACAAACACAATAAAGATAAGCAACGTGGTAAGTCATTTTCCTTTTTATATATGGTCATCTTCGTTGATTAAATAGATTCGTATCCAGAAAAAAGTAACTAAGCATAGTGAAATAATTGGATGATTATTGTTATATTTCACTAATTTAGTAAAATTAATATTCATAGATTTAATAAACGCTTCTTATTTATAACAAAATAAGTGGCTTCTAAATTAAAGCGTAGTGTTGAAATATTTAACCAACTAAAGTCTATTTTACACATTTCAGCGCGAGTTCTAACCGGAAATGAAGTTTGCGTTCTTTTCTTTGATCGGTTTGCTTTTTAATTAAATCGAGCGTTGTTTAAATATAAACCATCATATTAGGAAGTAAAATCACTCTGGCAAAGACACACGTCGTGTATAGAAGGACACCGTCGTGTCTGTGCTAGATCTTTGTTTTGTGGCGATCGTGCAATTTTGCAATGTAGGCAGTAAGCAATACATTTCCTTAATATACTGGAGTGGTGTCTTAAAAAATACTTATTCTAATCCTTAACCCATTTATGCCTAATGTCTAGAAAAAAGGCCTTGGCAAACAGCGTAGACTCATCAGGGTCTGGGCTGTTTGCTTATAGGAATTTCTGTAAGAAATATTCTTAATATAGAAACAAATATGCTAGACATCCCTAATTTTGGAAATAAATTGATCCAATTTAGAAGGGTAGGATAGTCCAGTAGGCATGAATGGGTTAAGTAACTTAATGAAAATGAAAAAAGTTCAACGTAATATGAATGCACCATTTTGCACATAAGGATCACCATGATAATACCTTTCCTTAAAAGCCATTTTATGCCAAAACAATATAAAAAAGTCATGTACAAAGCAAGGAAATAATCGCAGACAAATCAAGCGACTGCTTGTGCACACTTTTGTTAGATGTTACCCACCTTAGTGCGATGTTTTCAGTGATTTAGTAGTGATCATCTGTGCTTACCCTATCAATATCTCCAGATGACGAAAAACAAGAACAACTGTCTAAACTGTAAAACATGCCGTCGAGTAAAATATGTTTAATCATATGGTAGTCTTGGATGACATACGAAAATAAGTAAATTGGTGGCATAGCCGATGTAGCTGCTCAAAGTTGCATTGTTAGCCCGTACCAATGCAGAGATGTAGTCTTTCATATGTGTCCTCTTCTCATCACACGGAGCAGCCCAAATGCAGAGCAAGTTAAGGTTGAATCGCTCAGCTGATAGATTATCATGAGGTGAAAAGTTGTGACCCGGGTCTTCACATCATAGGTTGAAACAATCTTTGATGCATTGACTATCAAAATCTTTGCCTTGATCAAAATGGAGTTGCTCGGGGAATGAGTAATCAGCAATACAATCTAAGAACAAGGTTTTAGCAGTTGTTGTCGCCTTCTGATTGCGACAAGGGTATAACGGGTAAAACGGGTATAATGAACACAGATTTAACCAGTTTGATAGGGGATAAAAACATGTCCATCAAAATCATCCGGAATATCGCGTATTCTATAGGTATAGACGCCACTTCGGTGGGTCGAGGACTTCTAATCACTAGACCACGATATTAAGTGGGCGGAGCGTTCCTCTTAAAGGGGCCTTTTCACGTTTAGGCAAATTGACAAAATTAAAGTTTCAGATTCGCATATTTTCGTTGTAGTTATAAGATTTGTGAGGAAAAAGTTATACTGAGCATTTACCATGCTCTAAAATATCCATTATATGCATCTTTTGAGGATTTAAAAACCTGAAAATGATAAAGCGTTGCAACGCGAAACGATTGAATAATTTAAATAGTTCTGTTGTTGTCGTTATATTTTGTTATACTACGAGGATTGCGTATATAAAGTATAAAGTACTCATTGTATGAGCACTGATGGCCGAGTAGTCTTAGCGATAGACTTCTATTCCAGGGGTCAGTGGTTCGAGCCCAGTTGAGGGTTACTTCTTTATTTAATTTTATTCTTGTTTTTTTACTGGAGCTTTTAAGATCCAATGTTTACATTTATCAATATAAAGCATTTTATGAAAAACGTCAATACATGCCAAAATCTGTGAAAAAGTCCCTTTAAGGCGAGATGTTTATCATTTAGTTTACTGTAACCTAATCAGAAGTGTTGCCATAAGTCAGTGCACATGCGCAAAAACTCCCAATTGTAATCAGTAAGTAACATTCAATTAATTCATATGTTGCCTTTCATCAATACTAGAGCGCATTCTCGTGAGCTTCTTCGGAAGTAAAAAGGTGATTGGTCTTATTAATTCATGTTGCGAATAATACATTTTAGTATTTTAATAGTTATTAGTATGTTTACTCTGTTCATTCAATTGTATTTGCAAATTGGTTTTAACTGTATAGGAAGATATAGACCAATATATTTCAATTCATATTATCAGATGTGGTTTTCTATTAATATTTACCATACTATTATTTGTATATGTATGGAAAAAGTAGTGTAGTAGTATTAGTAGTAGAAGTAGTAGAAGTAGTAGTAGTAGTGTGGTAGTCTTAGTAGTACAGTAGTAGTAGAGTAGTAGTAGTAGTAGTATGTATGTAGTAGTAGTATTCGTAGTCGTCTCTTCGTCGTCGTGTCGTCGTCGTCTTCGTCTCGTAGTCGTCGTCGTTCGTCGTGTCTCGTCGTCTTCGTAGTAGTCGTCGTCGTCGTCGTCGTATCGTACGATCTCGTCGTCTAGTAGTAGTCGTTGGTGTGGTATAGAGGTCGTGCGTAGTAGTAGTGTAGTAGTCGTAGTAGTAGTATTCGTAGTAGTCAGTAGTAGTAGTAGTAGTCGTCGTAGTAGTAGTAGTAGTAGTAGTAGTAGTAGTAGTAGTAGTAGTAGTAGTAGTAGTAGTAGTAGTAGTAGTAGTAGTAGTAGTAGTAGTAGTAGTAGTAGTAGTAGTAGTAGTAGTAGTAGTAGTAGTAGTAGTAGTAGAAGTAGTAGTATGAGTAGTAGTAGAAGTAGTAGTATTAGTAGTAGTAGTAGTAGTAGTAGTAGTAGTAGTAGTAGTAGTAGTAGTAGAAGTAGTAGTAGTAGAAGTAGTAGAAGTAGTAGTAGTTGTAGTAGCAGAAGAAGTAGTTGTAGTAGTAGTAGTAGTAGTAGTAGTTACATTTGTAGTAGTAGCAGCAGCAGCAGTAGCAGCATTAGCAGCAGTAGCAGCAGATTCAACAGCAATTGTAGCCGCTGCAGCAGCTGCAGCAGCAGGAGTTGTAGTTATATATATGCCAAATACGATTAATTGTCAGACATTTTACAAAGAATAGTTGTTTTATATTTTATTACATAATCTAATGTTAAAAGATCAAAAATGGAGAGAAAAAATAAAACTTAATGTTAATTGGAAGTTTAGTTTCAGTTTCAAGATGTTTGTTTACGCTATGCGTTCTTCCTTCATCGTCGCAATTGCGGCTGCCAGTTGTGTGCGCAATCATTGCCATTTCGGAGGCACCTGCATTTCGTTACAGAACGACAGTTCGGAATTCGTATGCAAATGTACAACCGGATGGGACGGACGCCTTTGCACGACCCGTAAGATATTTGTGTAACTTTAATAATGTTGGCGCTGACAAGTGGTGATTATTCATTCAGGCGCATTGTTTTGAAGAAAGTTATGTGATGTACATATACGTTTTTATATAGTCTGTTGACAGTGCAGGATATCTAGAGAGTGATTTTACTTATTACAACCGTGCAAGTTGATAAGAACAATATAACTTCGATTAAATAAAAACATTATGTATTATCTACATTTACACATGTATGATACTTTTTTAAATATTTTGCAAACAATAATACAAGAAATTTTAGGCTCGATTTGTTCATAAGGTCTAAACTAAAGCTACCGCTATTCAGGAACATGAACCGCTTAGAGGTTCACGGAAATAACCAGGATGGATTTCGTAATAAATGCGATACAAAACGGGGAGGTTGACTTTTGTTAAATTAATTGTCACCTGCCAACGTGCTCTTAATTTCAGCTTTCCGGTACATCGGATGTTTTCAGGATACTCCGGCCCGTATCATGAATGTCAGGCTACCCGATTCGAATTCAAACTCACCGCTGGAGTGTGCCGCTCGTTGCCATGGCTACGCTTATAGCGGCACCCAGGTCAGTAAACAAGAGGAGTCAACGGAGTGGTCAAGGTTATGTTATCAACAAATGGAGTAACAACAACCACTGTTCCCCTCATGAATCATTTTGCTATTTTAAAAAGGCGCCACTTTATATAAGTATACATCTTACAACTGTTCACTGTTTGCACGAACAAGTTTATCCCACTGCTTTAACAGAGGAATTTCTCAAGAAATCATTTTAAGTTGATATTCGTAGCTGTTATCATCTGTCATTAGGTTCGTTTCATTAAGCTCCTTACGCAATAAGTTAAAATATAAAATTATTTTTAATTCCTATAATTATGTATAAAAGTTGTACATTGATTCATATTAGTAGATATAAATGGTAGGTCGGCACAGCGTGCTATTGTGGAGACTGTCTGAACTCCACGAGCATGCCGGATGTCGAATGTAACATGGCGTGTCCTGGGGACAGCAGCAAGAATTGCGGTGGAAAATGGAGGATGAGCGTCTACAGCAAAAGGGGTAACATTTTGTACTTTGGTTATAAGTCCTCAGCAAAGTGGTAACATTTTGTACTTTGGTTATACGTCTGCAGCAACAGGGGTGATGTCATATAGATATGCCACAAGTTAGTTCAGATAATGTCAATGGAGTAAAACCTGTCTACGTTTCAGGGTCACGTGATTTACAATGATGTATGTGGTAAATGTACTTAAAATATTATATTACTGCGACAACATGTCACCGAGCTTTGACTGTTCGTAAATTCAGATAGTGGTCCTCTGAAAAGATTGTTCAAAACAAGCCCTGGCCGCCGATACTGACCTTATTGGCAAAATGATTTACAAAGACTTGTAACGTAAATTACTTTAACCAACATTTTCATGTAAAACTGCACGTATCAAAGGTTTAATATTTGGTAGCTCTCTTCGTGTATTGGTCCTATACAAACTTTGTTCATATAATACCGACCATGCCTTAAGGGTTAATTGATTTGCATAGACCCATTTAGCAATAATTTAAAAGATCGTCTCCTTTGGAAACACAAGGCCCAAAACTTCAATCATTGGCGTCTGTGACATAAGATATGGGTCATCTACAAATGTAGTTTATAACAGGCCCAAGGGAACAAAACCGACCACTTTCCATCACACTGGTGAGAATTCTCCGGAAAATCCTTTCTTATCGATACATCTATTTCTCGTTATAGGCGCTTAAACTGTGTCGCACTTATATATCCATGTATACATTGTAGCGTCAGACAAACATCGCAAGCAAAGCCGCTTAGATGCGATACAAAATTCTCATTCGCATCAATAAATGTATGGATGTTAAGCAAAACTGATTTCAATCATTTAATCGAACTACATACTACGGTTTAAACATTTTTTTCTTTTGCAGCTCGGTAAATGTCGACTCATGAAAAAAGAAAATCGTGGTACCAAAACAACACTGTGAGCTGATACAAACTGCCCGAATAACACTCTTCGCCTATCGAAAACTGATTGCTTTTGTTATTTTTATAGAACAATATATTCTAATCTTAACTAAGTGCCTGATTACAGAGAAAAGTGTTTGCATTCAATTTTTCTGAGCAGTTACAACATGGATGAAAATATATTAACGACAGATTCTTCTATATTTATATATTTTCACAATAAAAGCTTTCTTCTGCAAATCAGTGTGTCATTATTTATCAATAGTATACCGTTTTTTCCGAAACAAAAGTGTATAGAAAATGAAAAACAATATCAACAGCTTATCGAGTAATGCATACTATGTCAGAAACAAGAAAATTGTGTAATAACACCATTTCGACATTTTCAAGAAGTTGACCAGACACAACAGAACATTTAAAGTATGTGTCCCCAGTATATAAATTCCGTTAAGTCCCCCATATGTTACTCGCAAATTGAAACCAATAACTCTCAGGAGTGCTTGACAGATGAAGCAATTCGTGACCCGATAATTCCAGAGAAATACTCACGACTGTGTGACTAGGATTTTAGGATAACAAATCAGAAAGCTCAAATTTAGTAAAATTCCCAATCGTTGGATTTTTAAGTCACGATTCAAACACATTCCACAATTCATGATTTGATATACAATAACGTTGACAAAAGCCTTCATTAAACAAACGTTTGCCACTCAATGGTATTATTTGATACTTGTTATTCGAATGACAAGAAAATGCTTCCTAAGATCAAACACATCTAAATGAAATTGTACTAAAATAGACCAATGTGTGTCTTCGCGCTAATCAATATCTAGAAACACTCTACAGATAAAATCATAGTGTGAACGTACCTGTTCAAAACAAGTGCACCTCACCAGATTCAAGACAGACACATGCTTAGCGTCGGTCCAGCTGAAGTTTTATGTCATCTTTGTGAGCATATATAATATTTATAAATAGCTTATTAAGTGCCTTTTTGTTCAACAGTTTCAAAACATGTTTACATGGCACAAGTTTCGTACAAACTAACGAACATAAAACCAAGCAATGAACATCGTGATTTAGGTGCACAAATGACTAGAATATTAACCAAACTCTTGAAATTCGATAGGGTGTTTTTTACTTGAATCAATCTGTCAAAGTTTTGTTCAGTTATAATATCCGAGGGTATCTTACGTTGCTGAAGAAGAGTAAACAATAATCTTATAAAGTTATAGATGGCTGAAATAGTTTTCAGTGAACGTCTAGTTATAAGAGACTGTAAATTTTAACGACTGACGTTTTAATACAGGCGAACCTGACATAGCGCTCACATGAGCAATGCAATCACCTGAGCATAGCCATCGCCTGACGTAAGCGGTCAGCCTAGCTTCTCCCCCAGACAAAAATCAGTCTTTGTCACACCTTTTACAACGGTCACTTGCGTTAAGCGGTCAAAGGCCAAGATTATGACACCGAAAGCCATTTTTCACACGTATCTAACGGCGTAGCGTCTATTGTGTAGTTACGGAATATGAATAGGAACTAAATGCGGCCCATGGTTAAGAAAAAACAAATAACAGGGTGTTGAGGTGTTTCTTAAATTGGATAAATATGGAGAAATCTTCAAACTAAATCAAAGCAGAGTACGTAACACGTTTGATTTAATTATCGCTAAAAATGATTGTAATTGGTGCTTTACAAGGTAATAATTAAATAATATTTGTTTAAATAACATTCCGGATCATTCTTTAACCAAGCGAACACGTCAACTGTGCATGCACTGGGATTAAACCATAACATTGAGCTTGAAACAAGAAAGCAATCAAGTTTGCTAAGCTGTTTGAGACTGGAATGAATGCATACAGTATGTTTCAACAAGCGAAATAACACTCCTGATTATAAAAAAATGTTGGTTCAATAATCATAACTGGATGATCATCATTTCATATTGGTAAAAGACGCGTTTGTAACGTTTTTTCTCGATAATTTGGAACAATCATTGAGAACTATGATGGCGTTGATGTTCCCCCCGATTAATTCTATAGAATATACCACCGAATATTAATTATAAGGGCGAGTATCTATTTAAAGTCTAAAATGCACCATGTAAACGATTTATTTCCCATTTTCAATAAGCTTTTTTTTAAATGAATTTAATAAAGAGACAATATAGACAATGGTTCAATTCATTGAAACTTCCTGATGCACATTTGAAACAATGCCGACATGGTTTTCATATAATGTAAATAAGAAATGCTCAAAGTAAAAATTATTTTAATGTTAAAGACTATATTTGGACGAGTGTGGTGAATGATAAAACAAAAGTGATTTTCTGGTTTTCTTAGTTTAATGTCTGGTGATTTCACAGCCAACAAATTCGATACGAAGTTTCAGGTGTGTGTAGTTTGACGTGTATGGTAAGTTAACACACAACACATCTGACACGCTATTTCTGGTTAACATATTTCAATGTGCGTTATCCGTGAGCAGACTATTAAGCCGATATTCTGTTTCTGGTTTACACGTAGTTCGATGTCTTTTATGAAACAAATAGAAAAAAAACATCCGATACGCTTTTTCTCGTGCGTATACACGTACTAGTGATGTGTGTGGTGAGCGAACAGTTAACACGTCCGACAAGCTGTTTCTAGAGCACTTAGTTTTATGTTTTTGTTGAGTGAACAAACAACCAATCCGATAAGCTGTTTCTAGAGTACGTAGATTAATGTTTTTGTTTAGTGAACAACCAACCAATCCGATAAGCTGTTTCTAGAGTACTTAGTTTTACGTTTTTGTTGAGTGAACAAACAACCAATCCCAAAAACTGTTTCTAGAGTACTTAGTATGATGTTTTTGTTGAGTGAACAAACAGCCAATCCGATAAGCTGTTTCTTGAGTACTAAGTACGATGTTTTTGTTGAGTGAACAAACAGCCAATTCGATAAGCTGTTTCTAGAGTACTTAGTTTGATGTTTTTTTGATTGAACAAACACCAATCCGATATGCTGTTTCTATAGTACTTAGTACGATGTTTTTGTTAAGTGAACAAACAACAAACCCGACACGTTATTTCTAGCGTAGGTAATGTATCGTTTTGTGAGTAAAAAAACCCTCTGCATGTATGTTCTGGCTTATTAATTTTATTACGACAAAAAAGTATGAACTACCTATACTTTCATAATAAAGTACGTTGTGGTGTGGGTGGGACGCATGGTGTGCAACACCAATGGGTGTTTTTCACATTTTACTAATTAACTACATTCAGATAAAAAAAACTACATGTTGAAAAACAAAACTAAGACTTAAACAAAACATTTGACTTGACGAAATTCGAGATGAAGTGTATATAACATTAATTTGCAACACTTCATGATACGTTTTGCACAATATTGATACAAACATAGATTTGTATAACTCTTTACCACAATTATGTTGGACGTGCGTCCGTATTTTCATAATGAAAGGAACACTGTTATATTAAATACTATTAAAAATATTACATCGCAACAATAAATCATCGGACGTAATTTTAACAATCATGAAATAATTCACACATGAAAGAACACAGAATGTGCACAAAACTGAATGTGCCTTAAAGTTGTAAAGTTTCAAAGTTTATTAAGTTTAAGCTCAGTTCATGCTTAACATGACAGTATGAGCAACAATTATACAAAGTGCATACATAGGTACATAGTTGAAGGGGCTACAGACTATACAGCAATTTTTACATTAAAGGGAGGGAATATTTTTATGTTCTACAATATATACGAACAATATTTTAACATTAAGAGCTTAGGGGGAACATACAATAATCTAATGTATAGAGCAGTTAACACGTAGAACACGTTATAAATTAAAACTGTTTCAATATTTCTTTAACGAATAAACAAAGTGTACTGTGGTTGTGAAAATCGATTGAAATTAGCGATTTAAATTTTATTATATTTGGTCTCGTGTAATATTTTATTAATGAAACGCTTTCTTAGACTATTGAGGGAATTACATTCAAGTAAATAATGAAATTCATCGCCAATATGAGTATTGGAGTTACATAAACAACATAGTCGCTGGTTCAATTCCATCCCATGCCAACTTCCAGTTTCGACGGGTAAGCTGTTATTTCTTGTGCGAATTCGTATCATGTATTTTTTAAATTTATCTGGAGTTTTAACTATGTAAGTTTCAAAACCAAATATGTCTTTAAACAATCTATAATTACTGCATTACTATAATTATTCATATATGAGTACCATTTGTTTATAAACAGATCGGTTTGTTTTTGTTTCATACTTTGAATGAGCCATGTGCAATATGGAAAATCATGAGATTGCCAAATATTCATCATTCCACATTTAACAAAAATGTTCCGTATACACTCTATCCTGTCGAACTTAGTGCGTTTCATTGCGTGTATATTACATAAGATGTTGTACATTTTATGTGATAGCTTTAAACATAGTGGATGGACTAATTTAGACCAAATATAAATCATTCTAGTTTCAATATCAATTTGGAGGGGCTTTACTCCAGTTTCTCCGTATATAATACACAATGCTGTATTCGCCTTAACCCCTAATTGATTTTCAAAAAATTTCCACTAAACTTTTTCCAATACATAGTTATTTCCAAACCCCCAACATTCACAACCGTACAGAAGAATAGGTTCAATCATCTTGTTAAATAGATCAATTTTAATGTCTATTTGCAAAGCAAGCATTTATTGATAAGACAGTACACAGCTTTGGTTGCCTGTTCGGCTAGATTCTTTTTTGTCTGTAAAAAAGAGCCGCTACTATTGAATAAAATGCCGAGGTATTTATAATTTTTAACAACTTCAAGGGGATGGTTTTTATAGTAAAATACACGATTAGCTTGTCTTCCTTTGCTAAATATAACACTTTTTGACTCGTCTCTGTTAACTATTTTTAGAAAAAATCAAGTATGAAAATAGTTTCTCGTCGCACATTAAATCGTTTTAAATATCATCTAAGTGTAATTCACCAAAAATATCATGATCAGGTTAAACATAGTCTGCTAACTGTTTTGTACGACTATTCCAATCGCCAAACATGCATAGATCTATCTCTTAACTTATCAATTTCTATCCGGATATCGGAAAACGGATGATCATTTACATACTTAGAGTTTTTAGGAGGTACATATACAACACCGCACTGAATATCCTCATTTTTTGTTAAATGTTTAGACAGTTTAAACCACAATACAAATTTACTGCTTGACTGAATAACTGTGACATATTTGCTGATTTCGTTTTTAACAGCGAGACATATTCCTTCTGATTTACGTACAGAGAATTCTTTTCTGTTTTTTAAAATGCATTTTAAACTCGTTTAATTCTAAATCATCATAATTGTCAGTTTTAAGTTCCTGTAACCAAATAATATCATAATTGCATAACATTGAATACAAATCTGGACAAAGCTGTTTCGATCTCAGTCCGCAAACGTTCAAAGAGCGAAATTTTAATTCTCTCACACATCGACTAACTGATCCGTGTTTATTGTTGTGTAAAGAGCATCGGTTCTCTCCCTGTGCGTCCTATTGCACAGATGTGTTAAACTGAGAACGTTGTTTGATAATTGGCTCGGGTTGCTCGAGAATCTCGGGCATTTGTACAAGGTCGGTGGAAGTCGTTGAATCTTGTTCTCGAGGCCTTTTAAGCTCTGTTTCGTCTACATGGGTTCGGGGCGAGCGTTCAATCAGCTGCCTACGCCTTTGCGGCGTATCTACTTGGTCACTGTTCAATACTTCGAATCTATTTTTACCTCGGAAATCGATGGGCGCTTTCGATTGTTGTTTCCATGGTGCATAAGATATTTTGTGGGTGTTTTGTTGAAGTTGCGGCTTTTCATAATTTGTCCGCGATCTTGGCTTAATTAATCACATATGATAGATACAATACACGTATGTGATGAATCGAGCACATAAGATAGATCAAAGATGCATATGTGATGAATCGAGCACATATGATAGATACAACACACGTATGTGGATAATCAAGCACATATGATAGATACAACACACGTTTGTGATGAATCGAGCACATATGATAGATACAACACACGTATGTGGTGAATCAAGCACATATTATAGTTACAACACATGTATGTGATGAATCGAGTACATATGATAGATACAACACAGGTATGTGATGAATAAAGCATATATGATAGATACAACACAGGTGTGTGATGAATCAAACACACATTTATTTATAGATACAACACACATATATGATGAATCAAGCCCATATGATGGATACAACACTCATATGTGATGAATCGCGCACATATGATAGATAAAACATGCATATGTGATTAATCGAGCACATATGATAGATACAACACACGTATGTGGTGAATCAAGCACATATGGCAGATACAATACACGTATGTGATGAATCGAGCACATATGATAGATACAGCACACGTATGTGGTGAATCAAGCACATATTATAGATTCAACACACGTATGTGATGAATCGAGTACAAATGATAAATACAACACACGTATGTGGTGAATCAAGCACATTATAGATACAACACACGTATGTGGTGAATCAAGCACATATGATAGATACAACACAGGTATGTGATGAATCGAGCACATATGATTGATACAACACACGTATGTGGTGAATCAAGCACATATTTTAGATACAACACACGTATGTGATGAATCGAGTACATATGATAGATAAAACACACGTATGTGGTAAATCAAGCACATATGGTAGATACAACACACGTATGTGATGAATCGAGCATATATGATATATAAAGCACACGTATGTGATGAATCGAGCACATATGATATATACAATATACGTATGTGATGGATCGAGTACATATGATATATATAGCACACATACAGAAAATAATTTCCATAGACAGTATTCAGTATTTTGAACTGTTTGATAGATATAGCACACATACAGAAAATAATTTCCATAGACAGTATTCAGTATTTTGAACTGTTTAATACTGGCAATTAAATACCAGTAAATATCGGTCGTATATAAGTTGAGTATTTAACAAATTTAAAGGAGTATACACTATGTCAAGAATTCCTGCTTTTAACATATATTTTGTTGATTTCAGCCGAATGAAACGTTCTTTTGTGTTTTCAAGCGAACTGAAATCAGTGATTTCGCAGTTTTAAATAAAGTTTTTGAACTTCGACAAAACAATGCACACGAGTAGCAAAAGCAAGGCCATGTTCATAGCACGGGCTCCGTTCGTTTTAGCCGGGTTCTTGGTTGAAGTTAGCGGGCTGTTGGCCGATTTCTTTCCGATAGATAAATCAACGATAAGGCGGCGCGTCGAGTTATTTGTATTATGCGTACCGTTGTATCTCAAAACCGTATCAGGTGTTTGATCATGTTTGTTTATCGACGTGGTAATAATCGGTGAGGACATGGGTGCATAATTTGTGGTTTGGGCGTTTTCTGTAGAAGGTTCGGGTGGTTTGACCGTAACTGGCTTCGATGTTGGTTCTGTTGATTTGGTTGCAGGTTTGGTCGTCGGTGCTTCTGTTTGCTTCTGCGTCGTACTTGTCCTCGGCGTTGTAGTGGTCGTGGTTCTGGCGGTTTGCCGGATTGTAGTGGTTGTGATTGTCGTGGTTGGTGTTTGTATGGTAGTGGTTGTTGTGGTTGTACTTGTGGTGGTGGTTATAGTGTCAACAACACTAATCGCTCCACCGTCGCTTCTGCCCACCCATTCGTCCTTGGCGGAATAGGAGCAACCGGACGTACCTTTCTGACAGAGGTCTGCGTTTACACGTAGCTTTTTCTACAATTATTATACACTATACATTACGAACGTATATAAATAACATAGCTATATAACATTTGAGCGACAAAAATACATATAAAAAATGCCGGATGAAGAAGTAAACATTCTTAAATGCAAGTACACCTTTAGTGCTCTTTTTCTTTAATTTAATGTTGGTGAATGAAGATGCTTTTATTGAATCGAATTTGTGTAAAACTGTTTTGTGTAAAACAACAGCATGTTCATATCTTCTTACATGTCGACTAAAAAATATTAAGTTGTCTCCAAAAACGATAAAAACCGTAAAACTGGTTGACAGATTAGCGAGTATTACATTTTTATAACAATATTGACGTGAACATAATACCGGAAACAGCTGTACACTGCTGGTTTGAAACATGACGTCTTTCGGAAGTTTCAGTTCAGTGGACACCGGGGACGCTACAAAAAAGTTGGATTAGTTTAACAGCATTAAATCCTGGTGTGAAATGTGTTCGCTATATGGCAACAAATGGTGAGGACAGAACGCGGATTTAATATGAACACTTTTTTCTGTGAATATGTAAATTAGCATGTTATAACTGACATTTTCTGCAAACTTAAAAAACAACTTTCAAAAACTCGTGTCGGATAAAGTGACCCCCCCCCCCCCCCAGAAAAATTTCTTTTTTTTCAAACGCGAATAGGCAAATGAGTTATTTAAAACTAGTAAATCGATTTAAAATTCGATAATTTTTAGTGGTACTATGGAATGACGTCATTATTTTGACGCCATGACGTCAATATACGCATAATTTAAAGTTATTCATTTTTTATGTAAGCAAATGTTCAAAATTAAAAAAAAATGATAATTTGATGGTTCCGCTCGATTGTTGTAATATATGGAAACGCTAGCGTGCACGTGATGGTATTAAAAGAGTAGATGTTTTAAATAAAATAATGATTTTATGACCAAACACAATTATGAATCGTTTCCGTATAAAACTTACAGTTCAAGGTCTCCACACCAAGTCGAGTAAAATTCGGTGTCATAACGTCAAAGAGATTTCGCAGTCCAGGAATCTGGAAATGTTTTAATTGTATTTATTTGAAAACAATCAGTGACAGTAGTAACTATTATTATAAAAAAAATATATACAAATAGTTCCGAATATGTGTCCATGTTCTTTGTTGAATCTTTATCATAGAAAAATGAATCTTGTTATTAGTGTTATAATCCGGGATACATCGGAACTTGAAGCATAATGTTCGTCTTTCTTCCGTCCGCAAAATATATAAAAAATCAACATAAATACATGTAAATAAAATACTTAATTAATACAATATAAACAATTGAATGAAAACGTTCTTACCAGAATCTTCCCAATATGTGACTGGTCTATAACAATCTGTCCGCTGCATAATTAACAAAGGTGAGAGATTTAAATCGGTATAATGAAAATGTTCAGTCATAAACACATGTACATACACTTAGCAATGTGGCTAAATAAAACTACATATGATGTAAAACGGATAAGAATAACTAAATCAATAAAGACCAATCAAAATTACTTTCCATTATTACAGAGTTAAAGCAAATGCAACTTCGAATATAGTATATAAGGAAATGAAAACGCAAACGTTAATTTGTTGCGTAGGAACTACCGTTTCTTACAATATAATGGTAATTTACAATATCAACAACGTATTGTCGTCATGTAAAAAAATAGAACTCAGCGTTATTGTTTTATATAACTTTTGAAAAGAATAGTAATGAGCATCTATAGAATTAAAGCAAAGTCGTAAAAGAAAGCTATCCACTTTATGATACATATGGGCCGTGCTCTGTAAAAAGGAGGTTTAATGCATGTGCGTAAAGTGTCATCCCAGATTAGTCTGTGCAGTCCGCACAGGCTAATCAGGGACCACACTTTCCGCCTTTATGATATTTTTTGTTTACAGAGCGTCTCTTCATAGCAAAAATCCAGTTAAGGCGGAAAGTGTCGTCCCTGATATGCCTGTGCGGACAACACAGGCTAATCTGGGATGACAGTTTACGCACACGCATTAAACCCCATTTTCCCAGAGCACGGCCCATATACAAGTTGAATTAACGTTGACCTCACCTAGCATTTGCAAGCTTAGCAGAAATAAAACCGTTGAAGAATTTTACTTGTACTGGCAACGCAAAGTCCTGAAATGCAAACATAATGTGTCATTTTCTTTGTTTTAATAATAGGTCAATAAACTTTGAAAGGTAATTGGTATTGCGGTTAGGAATTCAATTCTAAGCCAGAGTTTAAATCCTAGCTGGGTATTTAGTATTGGAACAAGGACGAAAACCTGAGTTAATTGCGAATATCCAGCCAGGGAAAAACCTCCAGCTAAGTATTGGGCATTCACATTTAAGCGAATATCCAGCCTAGGTCGATATCCGGCTGGGTTGTGGGTGTTAGCATTTTGGCTATTATCAAGATTGATATTGGGTTTCATACTTTTGCCAATATTGATACAGAGTCGGATATCTGCTTGGGTATGCTATTCGAACTTCAGTGACTATCAAGCAAAATTCACCCAGCTTGGTACTATATATTTGGCCTTAAGAGCGAATATCGAGCCGGAGTCGAAATACGATCGATTTCTATGATTTGGAAAACCTAATAACCAGCTGGTAATTTGACATTGGCTCAATATTGGTTTAAGCTGTATATTGGGCTTTGCCTCAATATTTTCTACGGCTGAAATAGCAAATATCCAGCTGAGTATTCTTTATTGGTTAAAAATTCGCTAATTTCAAACAAGCAATTCAAATATGAGTATTTAATATTGGCATCATATTTTCAATAATTCGAATACCAAACAGCAGGATATTCAACCCAGGCCCTAATAAGAGTAAGGATTGTCGTTAAAATAGTAAAAATAACAAAATATCGGTTCTTACAAAGATGGCGGAGAACATCGGATCCGCTTGGGTGGCGCTTTCAGCGGAAAAATTGAAGCGGCCCCGGATGTTCAGGGTCGCTCCCAGAGTGTCAAGTGACAGGTTCGAGTCACTCACATACACACGTACACCCACCACCCTTTCTGGCCACCGGTCCTTCGCCTGGATAGATGGATATATACAATATTACATGAGGGAAGACTGTGCTATTGTTTTATGTAGGGAATTACCATTAGAATTACATTTCATAACCAAATAAGCTTACAAAATAGTTATACAACAAAAAGATCTCTACATATTACCTCAACCAAATTGCGAATTTTTTGTTTGGAAATCTTTATTTTCAACTCTGTGAATATTCAATTTTTCAATTTCGGTCCGATAATGTATATTGCTAATATTATGATTTTATTCTCTGATGATCAGTTTGTAAGATTGACCCGTTGTTAGCAAACTCGCTGCTGTAACCGACCAGCGCAATGACATGGATAAATTCATAGATTTACTGTCTCGTTGACACTTTGTATTTTCGAAGGAAGTAAAGGTTGAATGGTTGTCCGAATATCGCGTTCAAAATGTAGGTCAAGTGGTAACCGTGACATAGTGGCACATGAAGAAATGTGGGTCTCCTTTTCGATCGCCATACATAAAGCGTTCATAAGATCCGTAACATAGCCGTCAAGCGCTAATTCTAAGGACTCATCGGTGAGTAACTTCTCGATAAACATGTTTAAATCGTTCATTCATTCTCACCTGCGGTAGCAGACGACCAAGACAGAAGGCGTTGTCACACGTCAGGTACATAAACTTCAGGTTCTTGCGTTTAACCTGTGGTATATGATTGGATGTTGTATACATGGTAAGCAAAGGATGATGAAAATAGACATTAACTATATCCCTATTCGGTGGTTATAAAACGCATTACAAGAGCGCAAAGAGCGTAAAGAGAGAAACATCATCGACCGAACCACGAATAGAGTACAGGGAGGAAAAATCAATTACACATCACTGGCATTTCACAATCTGTATGATTCGTATGGTACAATATTGAATCCGAGTGGAAATATGAACTTCGCCCTAAACTAGACAAAAATATACGTAAATAAAGCATTAAATACGTGTTTAACCCATTTATCTCGTGGTGGTTCCTCCTCTAAAAAATGGGACAATAAAGTCATGTTCAACATTGCAGCAACAATAAAAATCGGTGCTAACATTCCAATGTTTTTTTAATACAACCGTAAGAATATTGTCAAGCCGATTTGTCTAAAGTACCACCTTAATGTGTCATGGTTGAAATGAAATCAAATATCAAACATATATATAAAAATTAATATGTTAAAAGAAATTTATATTGCTCCGCATGCGAAACCTGCTACCCATAGGTCAGTGTCAAAATGCTCACCATGAAGATGTTTTTTTTGTTTATCAAACCAGCTATCTAACGGTGATCAGTGTGAGGACTTTCACCATGTATAATATGTCCAATGTATGTTGGCTGAATTCTGCTGTATTTGTTCTTGTTTCGTTGCTTGAAGAAGGTCTCAAATACATCGACACAAAACAACGACAAATATTAACAAAATAAGGATGCGCAAATACAATACCTTTTTGTTGTGCAGGTGTGATGTCGTGTTTATAATAGCGACTTTCAAATCAACCAACACGCGAGAACGAAATGAAAGACATATTCGATAGAAAGGAAGGATTCTTCAGTTTGTATTTCTTAATAATTTTAAGATGGCATAATTTACCTTCGCGTAGTCGGCAAACGCGTCTAAGAAATTATTTTTTAAGGCAGTCGTCAAGACGTTGTTGAAAAATTCCTCCGCCAGATCGAAACTCACACCTGATGTAGGCATGGCTTGTATAAAAGGGGTCACATGAACTGGAAACGTTTGTCCAGCAAAGATGACGGTCCCCTACAAACGAGACACAGGTTTTTTATTCACGATGACGTAAACAAAGTTTTATCTATTTATCGTATTAATGACATGCTAAGCAATAAAATATGACATAAAATAATAATTATACCAATTGTAATTAATGTACAAGTAAATGCAATTCTATAAAAATCTGATTTTTTACAGACAAACTTTCCGAGCATGTTAATTGATTTGCTATAATTAAACTTGGTATCAATGTATGATTAATATACTCTCTTCCAAAAGTGTTTATAAAGATTATCCTGCATGTATGAAATGCAAACATAGACGGAAAATGTAGCTTCCGCAGTACACTTTCGGAAAAGAAACCATTATCTACAGCATGATAAACGTACACAAAAAGTTTAAATTTTAACTTCAATGACATTGAAATATATCACTGTTGATCAAACACATATCTTTATAGAAAGTCGACCCAAAAGTCATATTGGTAAAATACTTCAATACCAGAGGAAAAACTGAAATACTAAGATATAGACATTATAATTAGTAAAAGAACTCACCTTATGGAAGGTTGCTATATGATCGCTGGTCACTTCAACGGCTGCAACACCATAGTCCACAGTGAAATCAGTATTGAACACATGCACGTTCGAGGTTGCTGAAATAGACGACGTTATTCAAATGTAGATACTTACAAATCAAACTCCATTCGTGCATCAAAGGTAGTTTCAATCAAATGATTAAAGTTGATACAGTATGTGATTTAGAAAGAGTTTTTAACAGGCAAATTTCATTTATTTTCCATGATAAGAGTTTATTTCCAAATTTAGCTTATATCGGCAAAATGTTTATTTGTGAGTGATTTGTTTGTACAATTAACTACCGGTATTAACACGCATGGTTATCATCATCATCATCATCATCATCATCATCATCATCATCATCATCATCATCATCAACATCATCATCATCATCACCATCAATCATCATCATTATCATCATCATCCATCATACATCACCATTATCACCATCATCATCCATCATCATCCATCAATCATCCATCAATCATTCATCAATCATCCATCAATCATCCGTCAATCATCCATCAATCATCCACCAATCATACATCAATCATCTATCAATCATCCATCAATCATCCATCACTCATCATCAATCAGCATCAATCAGCATCAATCAGCATCAATCATCATCAATCATCATCAATCATCAATCATCATCATCATGAATATTAACAGCAATCTGAATAACTTACTTTGCGTATAATTACACAAATCATGTTAGATCCATACACAAGTTTAAAATGCAGTTGTGTCGCACGTGTTAAATTGGTATACATGTACGCGATGATTATACGTGTTTTACCCGTATCTTAAAACACGTGCATATTCGACGTTATTTTGTTCAACGCTGCTTTTTATTTCAAACAATTCACATTGACATTTAAAATTCAAAACTGACTCACTTTGCACATCGGTCAGCGTCTTGCGCACGTCTCCCATGGATCTGGTAATCGATTTGCAGATCTGAAAAAGCGGATTCTAGCTGTAAGCAGATTTCGCGAAAGGTTATAAATAAACAGAAAATTAACAATGTATTAAAACAATCGCATTATATAGAAGGCTAGGGATTTTAAGATATTACAATATACCTGTAGTTGGGTAAAATAAAATGGACAGTTTCTTGAAAGCATTATCAGACACATATTGAGAATGCCACCTGCCGAAAAGCTTGTCACATACGATATTATGTTGATGTCTAGTTCATCAGGACTCTAGCGAAACTTTAAAGTAGCAAACTTGCCGCTCTTTCCAGTTGTCGCCGAATGTCGCCTTCGAAAGCATTTGCGACCAACTCATAGAAGCGACTGAGGATACTTCCACCAAAGGAGACCTCCAGACCGGAAAGAGAGGCGGAGCAGTCCTGCAGGTTCACTTGTAGACTTTCGGTCTCAACAACTGACAGAAAAATGTATCATTATCAAATAATCGAATGCATAATCATCATTGGTATCAAGTTAAACAGTCCAACATTTTATGCAGGAATCATTTTTGAAAAAAACGTACTTCTTGTCGCACTATTTCAAAATGTGAATTTGACTGTCAATGCATGGCCATAACGTTGGAATTAACCGGTATTTCAGTTCCTAAAGCATGTTTGTATGTGGTACATGTAGCACCGTTACAGTTTACTGGTATTAAAGTTTAAAAATCGTATGTATACCTTGGCGTATGGGAATAGCATACAATCATATTAATTGGTAACACATGTATCATTGTTCTACAATTCCCGCCTTCTATCACATTTGTTAAAATCATATGAATGACTGGCGGTACGTTTAACGCCTACCATCATATTAATTAACAAGACTATCGCCAAGCAATAAACGTCCCCAACCAGTGAAACTCCACCATTTTTAGCAATATTTCTAGTCTATTTGCTGCCATAGCAAACATAATTCTTGACATAGGAACAAAATGAAATGACGTGCATAATTTCCATATTGCCATCTGTCCATGTTTTAAGTTTCATGAAGAACTTTTAAAGTTATCGCAGGATCCACCATTTTCAGCAATATGTTTAGTCTATTTGTTGCCATAGAAACCAGAATTCTTGACATTGGAACAAAATGAAATGACGTGCATAATCTTCATATCGTCATCCGTCACTGTTTCAAGTTTCATGAACAAATATGAAGAACTTTAAAAGTTATCGCAGGATCCAGAAAAGTGTGACAGACTGACTATCAGACACACAGAGTGCAAACCATACGTCCCCTACGGTTTCACCGGTAGGGGACTAAGAACATATGTATACCCGGCTGAACGGTTAAAGTGATCCCGGACTGACGTACGCTGGTAGATAGCCTGCCGCTATCCCTCACTGTGGGGCTACAAAGCACAACGTGCAGTTGACATTCATTCACATGCTTATTGAGAACCAAATATGTGCGAAAACGTTTTGGAGTATTGTTATACGAAACTTCCGTCATGTGTACTTTGAATCAGTGATTATTAACCTTAAAAACGTAAAGATATACTTAACGACTTATTGACGTTATTTCAAAATGGGCGAATGTTTATTTTCATTACTTATCATATCACTATACATCTTGTGAATATAAAGGCAAGCAAAATAAGACTTATAAGAATGATTGTGTTCATCACTGGGCATGTTTTACATCGTATAGCTAAAACTGTATAGACCAAAACGAGCATTTTAACTTTTTCGGTAAATACTCTGAAATAAATAATACATTTTTACAAGTGTACATGTGACTTACAGCCAGCGGCCTGGATCATATTTCATTTTCCAGTTGGCGTTTATCTCAAGGCTGCTGATCTGAAGGGACCAGCTGAAACTTCCGGTCCGTAACTGCACACTAGAACTTAGCGTCCCCGCACTGGATATTTGAATACTGGAAGATCGGAACGTTAACGTGATTGCATCGCATAATTTTGTACATTTTTACTGAACACTATAATTATTAACAGATCAGTTTATTAACAGACATGTACACATCCAAAACATTGTGTACAAATATGTCAAATACACTTGGGTTTATAAACTTTATGTATTACATATTGCTTTTATGTTAAATAGTATTAATACTTGACCAGTTCACGATTATTTCCGGAATAATTCTTTCATTTCGTATCTTACCGTAGGAAAACATATCGTCTCTGTTTCAATAAGTTTCTCTAAATTCTTAAAGTCATTTTTAGAAAAAAAAAACACGTTTTTAACTACCATGTTCAATTAAGATTTGTGCATTTTACGACACAATTGTTACACGCGGGTCAGAACTAACTGGACAATACTCGCACTAACATTCGTCTTACGACTTTCATGACATCCCTGGTTAAACGCTTTTAAAGAGTAATTAGCGGAATTTGTGACTTCCAATTGCTTTATATAGAAATACATAGTTATTACTATCCCTCTGTGGAGAAGGAGTCTGGTAAAATTGGGATTTTTAAATCGATACAATGGTACATTTGGGAATTTTTATCAACATTATGGATCAAATTGGGATTTTTGTTTTAACAAATTTTAACACATAACCCTTTTTCCTGGCCATTTTGGGGATAAAATGCACTTTGCGCGAAAAGTTATAGTAATATACTTTGTAAGATGTTTATGAAATAAAATTGAGATATAATCTATCATAATACACGTCTTTTTATTATTATTATTATTATTTTTTTAATTTGGATATTTTTACAATTTCGATTTGGGATCGGGTCCTTTCGCTTTAGGATGGGATCCGTTTTACGGCCAAGCATCTTTCTGGGAAAACTGGGCTTAAAGCATGTGCGTAAAGTACCATCCCAGATTAAACAGGGAAGCATTTTGCTTTTAAGGTATTTTTTTATTTAATGAAGTATCTTCTTAACAAATATAGTATATACTGAACATGTATTTAAAGATTAGCCTCTACAGACTGCACAGGCTAATGTATGGCGAAACGTTACGCAAATGCATTAAGCCCTGACTTCTCAAAACGAGACTCATATGTATGTGTTTCAAATGGACTTTGGCGAAGCTTGCATCATTTTTGTAAATGTTGAAGTTGTTTACGTTGTATTGTGCTTTGAAAACAAAATTATATGTTATTCTGTTAACTTTTGCGTTAACCGAAAAATAAGCATTTCCAAAACATAGAAAGTTGGTCTTTAAATTAACAAATTAAAACATTTTAGAAAATTATTTTGTATATGTCCCTTTAAAAGATAAAAAATATTGTACGTATGTCCCTTTAAGAGATAAAACTGGGAAAACCTACCCTGAGATCCTCCAGGAGAAGTCTCTCCCATCGTCATAGGCATCGTCTAGCTTAACCGTGGGAAAACCTACCCTGAGATCCTCCAGGAGAAGTCTCCCCCATCGTCATAGGCATCGTCTAGCTTAACCGTGGGAAAACCTACCCTGAGATCCTCCAGGAGAAGTCTCCCCCATCGTCATAAGCATCGTCTAGCTTAACCGTGGGAAAACCTACTCTGAGATCCTCCAGGAGAAGTCTCCCCCATCGTCATAGGCATCGTCTTGCTTAACCGTGGGAAAACCTACCCTGAGATCCTCCAGGAGAAGTCTCCCCCATCGTCATAGGCATCGTCTAGCTTAACCGTGGGAAAACCTACCCTGAGATCCTCCAGGAGAAGTCTCCCCCATCGTCATAGGCATCGTCTAGCTTAACCGTGGGAAAACCTACCCTGAGATCCTCCAGGAGAAGTCTTCCCCATCGTCATAGGCATCGTCTAGCTTAACTGTGGGAAAACCTACCCTGAGATCCTCCAGGAGAAGTCTCCCCCATCGTCATAGGCATCGTCTAGCTTAACCGTGGGAAAACCTACCCTGAGATCCTCCAGGGGAAGTCTCCCCCATCGTCATAGGCATCGTCTAGCTTAACCGTGGGAAAACCTTCCCTGAGATCCTCCAGGAGAAGTCTCCCCCATCGTCATAGGCATCGTCTAGCTTAACCGTGGGAAAACCTACCTTGAGATCCTCCAGGAGAAGTCTCCACCATCGTCATAGGCATCGTCTAGCTTAACCGTGGGAAAACCTACCCTGAGATCCTCCAGGAGAAGTCTCCCCCATCGTCATAGGCATCGTCTATCTTAACCGTGGGAAAACCTACCCTGAGATCCTCCAGGAGAAGTCTCCCCCATCGTCATAGGCATCGTCTAGCTTAACCGTGGTCAGAAGTGTCTGCAGGCGTTGTAGCTCCATGGCGTTCACTTAAAACGACAATATACGATTTCAAATGTTAACATTTCATTTTGCCTTCTTTAACCAATATAATTATAATATATACAAAATAAATTAACAATGTGCATATGGTTCTGTAAATCAAATATTGATAACTTCAATAATATGTGCAACGAACAAGTTTATGTCAATACCGACGCGTTTACTAAATTTTGTTAAAAACAAACAAAATTGTAAACATTGTACATGAATATGTGTCGTATCAACGTATCTGCAAAGATAAGTGGGGGATTTCCAAATAGTGTACATTTCTTTGTGTACATAAAAGAGTGTTCTGCTTTACATCAGGACATTGTTAGCAAATAAGTGAAACTCTACTTTCTTTTTTTTCAGATATTTTATATTTCTTTATTCATGAACGCTCTACCTGTTATGGAAATATAATAATCCGCATTAATAAGAGATGTTTAGACAATATTTCTGTTTTCGAAACAAAAATTATAATAGAATTCATAAGCCTATATACGACTATATAGTCGGCATCAAATATATACGCAAAAACTTAAATGTACTTTATTAAACGCGCTCAAACACTATTACATTTCAACATAATATTTTCTTTTAATAAGTGTTTATTAAAACAATGCCTGGGTCTTATTGAATCAATTTTTGGTAACATTTATTAAAATATTTCATGGGTCTTAATTGAATCAATGCTCGATAACAATGTTATTTTAATAAAAGTTAAGACTTTCTGAATATGTTTTGCCTCATAGTTTGTCGGATTTTTTACGATTTAAATGAGTATGGGTTTACGTAATAATCTGGGAAAACAGGGCATAATACCACAGGTGGTTAGCGTGTGGCTATGATATTAATTAGTGAAAACATCATTTTGAATGATAAATAATCATATTATAACGAAAAATTAACTTTTCTGAAAAAAAAAAATTTCACTATCAAATATATATATAACAAGGTATGCAACTCAAAATCAGCCCAAAACGGGGTGCATCGCTTTGAACAGCCATATCTTCATAAATTTTGCAGCGATTTTCACGATCTCGGTCTTATTCAACGCAGAAATGAATTTCCTTTCTGGAAATGTATATGTCTTGCAATATTTTTACAAATGCTGGGTCACCTTTTAAGAAATAACACGATACACAACACTCATGACCCAGTTGACAGTGATCATGCTGTCTTTAAGACTGAAATCTTCACGGAGTAAAGGGCAACTTCCCTACAAAGTTCATGTAGTTCGATACCATAATTCAATAAAACGTATGAAAAAACATTATTACCGTTCTTGTCGTTACATTCTGCATCAAGACTAACTGTCCAGCGCCGTTAGAAACCTTTGTTTACATACATTTCAACTAACTGACATTTTAAACATACGAGTGATTTCATTGGTCCAATGCGGAGGTGTGTCTTTACAACTGGAGATTTCATTCATAAAGAATACATGATCACTGTCAACTGGGTCATGCGTGTTGTGTATCGTGTTATTTCTTAAAAGGTGACCCAGCATTTGTAAAAATATTACAAGACATATACATTTCCAGAAAGGAAATTCATTTCTGCGTTGAATAAGACCGAGATCGTGAAAATCGCTGCAAAATTTATGAAGATATGGCTGTTCAAAGCGATGCACCCCGTTTTGGGCTGATTTTGAGTTGCATACCTTGTTATATATATATTTGATAGTGAAATTTTTTTTTTCAGAAAAGTTAATTTTTCGTTATAATATGATTATTTATCATTCAAAATGATGTTTTCACTAATTAATATCATAGCCACACGCTAACCACCTGTGCATAATACATGTACGTAATCTCTTCTAAACGAAAATCCAGTCTAATTAGCCTGTGTAGACTGCAAGGGCTAATCTGGGACGACACTTTTAGCAAATGCATTAAGCCCCGTTTTCACAGAGCGAGACTCATGTTTATTTGACACAAATACATGACAAAAGGAAAATAAAAGTGTCTTAACAGGAGAAATATAACACAACGAAACATACATCAATTATCGACATGAAGTATTTTTAAAGATACAATCAAAAATTGGAATATTGTTTTGTTTGTTTATGTTCTTTTTTTTACCTGTTGACATTCAATTCGTCTTTTTGAAGTAAAAAATAGCAACATTATTCTTGATTATAATCAATTTAGTTCTTAAAAAAGTTGATGTTTACAAATCGCTTTAAGTCAGATTATATCCACAGTATGCAGTAAGATACGTTAAGTTGAAATGACTAAATAATACAGCAGAAAATAAAACAATCGTACATCATAGTATATATGGTGTTACATTAACAAATTCATATACGTGAATTTTCTGACTGAACTAAGGCGTAACGATAGCTTAAATGGTATATAACATTAAAAAAACACTACAGGTTTTGAGCGAATAGCGTTAGCATGAGTTCGAATCTATGTAGAACCGCTTTTCGACTCTCTTTCTTGCATAGTATTAATGATTTCTTAACGACATCAAATACTTTATTGCTAATAAATTCCTTACAACCTGTGAAAAGAGGCAATCACGGAATGTCTTTAAAGTATCATATTGATGGATGAAAACGCTTCGAGATAATCTTTTAAAATATAACTTACCATTTTGAAACCAACTTATAACAAGGACAAATCGAAATATTGCAAAAAATTCTACTACTCGCAACAACAACACAATCTTTATTGATCTGTTATCAAACCTTTACAACTTGTACTTGTAATCGTACACGCCGAACATATTACCTTCAAATTAAAAATAATCTACACGTTTCGAAATGACGCTTATAGTACTGACCTTTGTCCAATATCTCCTTAGTAACCGTCAGCTTTAGACCGGCATTGTTTTGGCCTCTGACTTCCTTCACCGTTGTCAGTAGCAACAGAATACATACCGCTTTTAAGTCCATGTTTGCTAGTGATGTGATGTTTCATACCTGTGCTTATATAGAAAATACAGAGGAGTGTACACACACATCATTATAGAATTGAATTGACATTTAACACTTTGAAAATCTATTGATGCAGTAAATGTTACCAGGAAGTCCTGTAATACGATGGCGGTTTTGTTACATAAAAACTTCTTAAATAGTGTACTTATTAGCAGTGCGATGAGTTATAAGGGTATTCACAGCAAATATAATCAAGTCAAATTGTTTTGATAATTTGTTTTATTTAAAATGTATTAATTGTGATCAATCATTAGGAAACGTCGTCGTTGTACATTGTATAACTGGTAAGTGACGACATTGTCACTACGAATCTGGAAAGTGACGTAATTGTCTCCAGGAATATACATCCAGATAGAGTCATTGAGTGGTGTATTAGTTATTAGGCAACTAGATCCTGGCTGAATATTTAAATGAAATAAGTCAGAAATACAACAACGTTTTTGTAAACTATACTGATACAAGTTACGAGCAAATTTACCTTTATGATAAAACGAACATTGAACCTTTTAACCAAGTTAAACTGAGTGTCGCATGTTCATAATAATGCCTTTGTATTCTGTAATTTCGTAGTGTTTTGTATAAAATATAAGTTTTATACAAGTTATATAATTTTCCTTAAACATTAACCGTGTCCTGATATGTTGTCATAAATATGCGCGTACTAAAATATAGTAATATAGCGTCAAATATAATTGAAGGTATTTGTATATCGTTTATGTCAACAAACACATCTTTAAACGTTCATGTAAGATGCTATGTATCGAACAATTTTTTATATTAGCTCATAAAGACAAAAATACAAATACATACACATAATATTCACTTCAATTCAACGACTTTTACTACCAATACCAGTGATTTCATTTAAAAGTTTTACGGTATAGTAGTTAGCAGAACACATTCATTTATCAAAAGTGTAAAAGCAAAACCGAAATACCGTTCAATTTAAATCCATGAAAGAGAAAGCAAGTACAAAGTTGAAAAACACATCGCAAACGAAAACCACTGTCATAAAACGGTCTACTTAAGCGTCAGATGATATTCAATCAGGTAAACACACGGGAAATTCCCACTTGCATTACGAACTACGCGGAAGTTTGAAACAGCATACTCTGGATTACAAGTTCTTTCAATACCCGTGTGCGGTAGTACATGTGTATTGTAATATCAGCCATTAAAAAGGAACGTGTTTTTTGTGGTTTTGTCTCTAAAGGAGTAGCAAGGTAAACTTTGTGTAAACCTGTGAATAAATCAATAATAAATAAATTTAATAACAATGGCACTATAAACCAACTTTAAACTCCGTAAAGCACAGTTTAGCTCACATAAAACTCGCTTTTATTAGCAAAACCAACTTCCGCTCAGAAAAACTTAGAAAACACACAGTTTTATGTTGGCTTAACTGTGTTTTGGTATGAAAGTGGGTAAATTTTTTTAGAAGGGGAGGCGCGCTCTGAGAAAAGGGGGTTAAATGCATGTGCGTAAAGTTTCGTCTCAGATTACAGTGCAGTTCGGAATTTTTTATTGTATTTTTCGTTTAAAGGAAGACAATTCTTGACGGAACATCCAGCAAAGGCGGTGAGTGTCGTCCCTGATTAGCCTGTGTGGACTGCACATGCTTATCTGGGATTATACTTTACGCACATCCATGAAACCCATTTTTCACAGAGCGAGACTCAAATGCTTACAAATCTGGAAGACTGACCGAATGAAATACAGCCATAATACACATTGAACGTTAGGCCTCTGAAGATTCAACTTCCCTACTGAAGACAGAAGTCCTTCTCTGAATACTGATTGAAGTAAAAAAAAAAATCTGCAAAAATGTGTGAACAGCCAGTGCTTAAAAAATGTGCTGACATTAATGTTCGGTGACTTTTTGAGGCTAAATATACTTTTGTATTTTAGATTTCAATTTTGTAAACAAAATTTGACATTATATCTTTGCTCAATTCTTGTAGGTAGATGTTATTGTTAACCGGTTGGCACAGTTTTAAATAATACAAGGCACACTAAATAAAATGGTTATTTGTCTTATGCTTCACTTGACCTGTTGTCGAATTTTGAACTATTCAATCCCTACCAACATCCCCACACGTTTATTTGAGTAGTGTTCTGAGAAAACTGGACATAAATCATGTGCGTTAAGTGTCGTCCCAGATAAGCCTCTGCAGTCCGCACAGGCTAATCAGGGACGACACTTTCCGCTTTTATGACATTTTTAGTTTAAAGGAAGTCTCTCCTTACCGAAAATCATGTTTAGGCGGAAAGTGTCGTCCCTGATTAGCCTGTGCGGACTGCACATGCTATTCTGGGACGACACTTTACGCACATGCATTATGTCCAGTTTTCTCAGAATACGACTCATTTATTTATCAAATTCAATTGATAATCCTGATCAAGAGTTAGGTTACATCTTACATTTTCTCTAAGCAGGAGTCATTTTGTCATATCTGTAGCATTTTATGTTAGATAACTGCTGTACCTTAAACACGGTATTCATACTTACTGAGTACAATGTATGTACATTTTAAGACAAGAATCATGTTAACATCCATGTAAATAACAGATGTGAAGATAAATACCCGTGTTTCACTGATAATTGTTTAGATTTTAGTCTCTGAAAAATAACCATAGATGATATTGTTAATTACTCTGTTACACTGTTTTAATTTATGCTGTTTATACACTTCGTTAAGTTGATTTCTTTTGTTTTCTATTGCCTTATGAATTCTGCATTGTAAGGCATTTATCTCACTTGTACAAAATAAAACTTTGAAAAAATACAGGGTCAGTTACGTTTTTGTGTGATAAGATACGCAATGGTCTAGTCAGCGTATAAGTGTTTGTGCGTCTGAGCTTCATTGTTAAATTTTAAAATCACTTACCACAAACAAATGTTCTCCAGTATGCTATGGAACGTCAGAACATTGAAGACCTCTGTCCTTATCTCAGAATAAAGATCAGGATTAGGAGGTCAAAGTTCAAATTTTGGCATCATATGGCTTGTCTGGACAAACATTCGATTGCCACAATTGTTAACTATGTGGACATGGTGAAATGCATAAATAGACGCTCAAATGGCATTGTTGTCCAAGTTCAATTGAGCCTCAGTAATTGAACTTTAAATTAAAAAATATGTTTGACATTTCATATCAAGCCTTATGCCATTTAAATATTGCAGAATAAATTGTCATTTCAAATATTTAAATACTTCATGTTAAGCACAAGAATGCTGTCCTTGTTCCACATTCCCACAATCAGTGAGCCAGTTTGTTGACTGAAGTAGACAGATGTCGGACTTTTGACTCCATCCTCTTAAGTCACCACCGTTGCAAGAACCTCTATCCCATGATTGACCACCTGGATAATTGAGTTTGAAGACACGCCCACACATACCAGAACGTTTCCCATGTCTGTTTAATGGAGGCCGTAAAGGGCAGGTTGGGCTAATTCAGAACTCATCTTCAGTACGTTTAAATCCAGTTTGTAGATCACTGTGCAGTGGATAGTGGACAGCGTGATCAGCTGGTTACTGTGATCATTTGTCAAATATATCCTGTCTCCATTTGGACTGACTGCACATGCCGTGACCGTTTCTGTTATGAAAAAAAAACATAACATGTTCAGCAACATTTGACTCAACAGGTAATCACACTGTGTATCCACAATATTTATGTTATTGTTATATCATGGCCAGATCCCTATATTGTTCAGTTTATTGAATGTGAGTTGTAAATATAGTATAAATGAAAAATTTGTAGGTATAAAAACAGATTTTCTAAGACTGGTGCTCGAACTTGCCCTTTTATGATATATAATTAATATTTTGAGCGTGTGATGTACAAGGTTTGAAGAAGTTTGAAATTATGTAAATAGGTTGGCTTGAATCAGATAGTTAACTAATCCATAAAAACTGGCTAAAAATGAAAGTAATGTGAATACAATTTGATGTATTAAAAAATTCATGTTCCATTGTGGTTCTTGATTATGCCACCACCTGCTTAGAGTACGGAGCATTTTTGTGATTAAAACAGCCGACTTGCTCATTTGACCGTTTGACTGCATATCCAAAGATCACCAGGTCGAATACCTGGATGGCCTTATAACTTGTGTTGGGATAAGTAATGACATTTTTTCCACGGCCATTAGTGTGTGCTTTTAATACTGGTACACCAGCTGACTTTGACCACGCTTTTCTTATCGGTTTTGCGTAATCGTAAGAAATGTTCTTTCAGTTTGCTTGTTAAGTTTTTTTTCTTTCACATTTAGTTTGCTTTTTTTTAATTAAGAGAAATGTATGTGGATTTTCCGTGAGAGGTAGAGTAGGATGAAGCCGGACTGCAGGGCCAAAATGAAACACAATTCTTCAAACTAGTAATGCTGACTAACAATCATGCATACACAAATAAAACATTCGCTTTCACTAATACACGATTTTCCTAATACACAACTACATTGGGAATAAGTCAAATTTAAGGTAGAGCCTCTCGCTTTTAAAATGAATATTTGTTTTCAAAACTGTAATCAATATATTGATTAAATGGTAAAAACCACATAATTTATTCGAATGCATAATATTAGAACATGTTAAACTTTAAAGTTTCTTGTCTTCAATAAAATTATACTCAATCAATTGTTTAATCATTGAAACAAGGTTTTGTTGCTCGCCCATGTAGACTGGTTAAATTTATAAATTAAGTTTACAAATACCCCTTTCATCACTACAAATATTCAATATATATGTCGAAGATGTATATATATCAGTTTACTGAAAGAATATGTACATTATACTGTCAAATGGAAGAATAGACGAAAGTGCTGTCTTGGGAAAGCTCATGTTAATTAGCCATTAACTATAAAACTTTTGTCTCTGAGGCCCAGAGGTTAAATATATAGTATGTAACGTTCAATAGGTATACGAAATCTTTGGAATCAAAACTACGAATGACAGGGAAATATAATGCCTACATCAAATCTAGACTTATAGAACAAAATTTAGTAACAAACTTCTAAAAAAGATACTCAGGTGAGCGAACTCGGACCATGTCGCTCCTCTTTTTTGCGTGTGAAGAGCATAACTACCAAGTTATTGTGGGTGTGTAAAGAATAACTAGAAATATTGAGAAGATTTAAATGATACTCCGTCTAAAGATAAAGGGATCTGCGAGAAAGTGCAAGGTACAAAAACAGTTGTTTTTCACCATTTTGGAAAAGGGACCGGGGCTCTGTGGATTGGAAAAAAATCGTATTGTATTTACCAACATTGGAATATTTAGTAGTTGTGTGTTTTGATGATGGCAATTTGGCAAATATTGTACAATTTCGAATAAAAATGTTTTTAACATTATATGTGATAAGGTTTTACTAATAAAGCTGGATAATGAATATTTCTTTGGAAACCTTAAAGTCTGAAGTTGGGCAGTCATTAATGACTGGGGCGGAATTTTGCTTCCAAAGTTGACTTTATATAATAACAATCCGATACCTTTGTCTTCGATATTTTTGGAGTTGCTATCTTTTGATGTAATGTCTAGTGGTGCGCATAACTGCTTTAATATACATATATATATATATTAATTAAAGCACATATAGATATTTGTACAATTTGCAACCTTTCTTTTTTCATTTTGCATAAAAAAACACTTTTAAACAGACTAGACGCCGTAATTTTTGCCTAATCATCACGAAACTTGGTCAGAATATTTTTTCTTGATGATATCTAAGTAAGTTGAGTTCGAAATTGGGTCATTTGGGGTCAAATACATTAATAAAATGTCTCGTTATCAAATCATGTGTTGAAGCTTTTTTGCAATAATAAGAGCTTTACAATAATAGGTAATTATACAATGTAAAAACAATGTAAGAATTACCGTTCGTATTGCCAGAGTTATCCTCGTACATCTTCCACACCAATCTTCCATCCTCAGTGTAGAGTTATAGTGCTCCACCCGATGTTATATACAAGTTGCCTTTGTGGTATGCTTTGCACTCATGTTTGAGCTTTAGCTTCTTTTGAATAACCAACTTGTCATTTTTAACTCGGATGAACATGATTAGTTTTTTCGAAATAGACTTGCTTAATGCATACGCAGCAACAGCCGCCAAGCTGGTGTCAATACTGCATATGCACAGTGGCCTATCAGGCATGTCACAGTGGGCCACCACATGGTACCACTGATCCAGCAGCTTTACCTTTTTGTTGGAGAAGTCTGTGATGAGGAATTGCCCGGAAGCTGTCTTGCAGATACCTGTTATAATAGATAGGTAAAAATCACTTTTCATTGTAACATAATACTCTGTTGTTATTCCCTCAAGTGTGATGTAGTCTTGATCAGACTGTTGCGTTGGATTGTTAACATTACTTTTAAGGCTTACATGGTCAAGTTGACTAGTTAAACTTGATGCAGATTTGGGCACCAGTTTGGCTCTGTCACATCGCTTGCTTTGCTACCATGGTAAATGCGACGGATAGAACCTAATGTTTAATTGGCCACCATTTTTGGTAACATCAATTGTTTTGCTATCATTGTCAATCATCATTATCATTGACGGTTAGAACTTAATTCTTGATTGGACACCTTTTTTGGCTTGGTCACATCCCTTATTTTGCTACCATGGTCAAGGTTACTGGTAGAACTTAATTCTGGATTTAAAACCACTTTTGGCTTGTTCACATCACTTGTTTTGCTACCATGGTCAAGGTTACTAGTGAAACTTTATTCTGGATTGGCCACCATTTTTGGCTCGGTTGCATCACTTGCTTTGCTACCGTGGTCAAGGTTAGGGGAAGAACTTGATTCTGGATTGGACGCCATTTTTGGCTTGTTCAAATCACTTGTTCTTCTACCATGGTCAATGTTACTATTAGAACTTGATTCTGGATTGGACACCATGTTTGGCTAGGTTACAGCACTTGTTTTGCTATCTTGGTCGATGTGACGGGACGAACCTGAGTCAGGATTGAACATCAGATTGTGCTTGGTAACATCGATAGTTTTGCTTCCATGGTCAATGTGACTGGTAGAGCTGGATTCTGAATTGAGCCTGTTCACATCACTTGTTTTGCTATAATCGGCAGACTGGCTGATTGAAATGTATTTGGGGTTGATAACAGCACTTAAAATTTCAATGTCATCGTATTAAGATGAGCAGTTTACTGGATCATATATTTTTGAGTAAGATTTTGTGCTAAGCTCACTTGATGATATCCTTACGTGGTATACTTTTCCTAATCCTAAAAGAGTGGATAGAGTCTCTGTGAAATCAGCATCAGGTTGGAACTCTATTGTAACCTCCTTCTTAGCAATCATTCCTTGTGTCATTGATTTTGCCTTTAACAAATACTTGTGACAATCTTTGTACGTGATAAATTTTAATGTATCGCTCTTGCTGGCTATACATTGCATATTATGGTGTGCATCATTCATGTCCTCAATAACCTGTTTACAGACCAGGATGTCATCCTGAAGATATGTCTTTGCAGCCGAAAGTTAAGCGTCTAACTCGTTAACAGTATTACTTTCGAGTGTATCCAAATATTCATTGATTTCCTCTCTAAAATTGTGGATTTCTTCCAGAATTTTCTTGTAGGATGTTTTGAGTGACTGTATACTTTCCTCTAAGTCTTGCTTCTTTTGTGCCAACTTCCCATGTAAATGTCAAGTTTTTGCTGTCAACATCTGCTTTATGTTTTAGTGATGTCACAACATCAGATATCAGTTTCACATGGCGGCATTGTCTGTTTAAATAAAACATTTGTGACATTTTTAATCAGTTCTTGTATTAACAATTAATACAATGGATGAAATGTGAAGATGAAATGTAAAGGTCGGGTTAATAGTTTGATACTGATACTTACGTTCATATTTACTGAATATTTACCGTCAAGAACTACATACAAAACGCATGGACGCGACAATAAGCCTCAGAATAATTGATTATTTACCTCACAAGTACCCTTATATACATGAATGGAAACTTGAGCAAACGTGGGATAAAAATCTTTGTCAGAAAATTCCAATGAAGATGGGAATGATTTGGATCTGGGACGTACAATCTCCAGCCCATGTTCGTGGTAAAGTACATTAAGTACTTACTGATGGCTGTACACGTGGCAGGCTGTGCACAGCAGCTTATCATGGTCTTCACATACCAGCTGCAGTGTCTCAGTCTTGTGGTTTTGACAAAGCTCTAATGCATAGTCGGTTGTCTCGGTGGTCAACCACTTAGTAGAGTTTTCTCTTCCAAACACGATGTGTTTTTGTACATGTTATTATGCTGTTTCAAACAATTGCTACAGAAAATCTGCGAACAGTTTACTTAAGCGTCAGATAATATTCAATCAGGTAAACACACGGGAAGTTCCCACTTGCATTACGAACTACGCGGAAGTTTGAAACAGCATACACTAGATTACAATTTATGTTAATACCCGTGTGCGTGTGTACATGTGTATTGTTATTTACGCCATTAAAATGGTACATGCTTTTTGTTGTGTTATGGTCTCTAAAGAAATAGCTAGGTGAACTAAAACTGTTTGTTTACCTGTTAATAAGTAAATAATAAATAAATTAAATAATGATGGCTATACAATACGTGTAATATAACACAATAGCAACATAATATAAACCGTCAATAATAACCATGGTACTCGGTTTAAGCGTGAAGTTTAAATTTAATTTCATTCAATTGGGACTATGACACGAACCGAGGTTTGTGTATTAATCACGACCAAGACAAGTAACGACGTCATAGACATTGTGTATACATCACGATCAGATACAAGCGACGACGTCACAGACGTTTTGTATTAATCACGACCAACACTTCTTCGGAAGGAAGTCACAAACGTTGTGTATTATTCACGACATCCATTAGTCGGGAAGTCACGGGCGTTGTGTATCAATCACTACAAACACTACTTTGGATGACACGGACGTTGTAGATTAATCACGTCTAATACAAAGAAGTAAACGTAGCAATACAAACCTACCTTTATTGTTTAGTGAAATCTTTTGAAGAATTGTATTTCATGTTTTATGTCAGTTGAGACTGATAAAAAAGTCTCAGATATAAACAATAAAACATGAATGTACTATTGTTGAGTGAAACGGAAATTTTCTGTAGTCACCATTTAAACTTTAAAATGATATGCGATGAAAACATTAACAAGCAACTATAAGTTAAACAAGAGCTTCGTTTGAAACGGTAACGATCCTTTTGAGTTGTAAGGCAACAAAATTGTTCTAGTTGGGCATTCATTAACAATTACATATACATAAAGTATAAACTGGAAAAAGGAAAAAAAGCTTGTTAAATGTAACAGTTGTCCAGTTACCATTGTTAATCATTTAATTTAATATTATATGTGTATCTTATTTGGTTTCTTGATATTGTCTATTGACATGGATATGGGATGCATATTTGATTTATGACAAAAATTAAATGCAGATTTATTGATATTGCTGCTTTTTTCGTTCTGTTTCGGGGCCGTTCCCCATGAAAAAAGAGTATCTATTTTTCCGAAATGAGACCTAAAAATTCCCAATTGAAGATTCCCCCACCTGAAAGAAAAAAGTAGATACACTATTGATAACACTTTAAATCTCAATCTAGCAAAACAACACTGTCTTATTATTTCTCAATATAGTCTAAACACGGCAATTTTTACCAATCCAACGGGACCATGCCCCTTCCAAAATTGGTGAAAAATAAACACACTGAAACGAATAATTTTTCCCATATATTTTGTTAAGCACGACCAAAGATGAGAACTATTTAGAATTTATATTAATGGTGACTTCGTGCGTGCTTGTTTTGCACTTGTTTTATTCTGGGTGGTCCTTTTTATCTTACCAGTGTCAATAATGGGGAAAAGCATGATGCATAGCTGTGTGAGGAATTATTATTCCTATAAGTTTCTTTTAAGTTATCAAAATTTTCCTGTGGCTTGACGAAATATATTTATTTTGGGAATACAGATATTGCAGTGTTTATTTCTTCCTCTCACCCAACACGATTTGTTTAGATAAATGCATCTAAAAAATTTAACACCTGGGTTGATGAAACTTTACAAACATTGATTCAACATGTAAATTTGCATTTCTTGATTTTAGTTGCTTTTACTTTATAGCAAAAAAATGATATATTTTATTCTTGTAATGAAAATGTGGTTCAACAAGGATGTGCTATTTTGGTTGGTGAAATTTTTACAAATAAGAAATGGATGCGGTACCAGTATTGGTTCCTTAAAATCTAACGGACTGACCTATGCTTGAAACTTTAATATAATCCAATTTCCTGATTTATTTAATCTTAACATGTGTGTACTTCAAAGGACATACTGCTTATATCCATGCTTATATGAACCTGCTTTTCCCTAAAGACCTACAGACTAAACTGAAGATTATCATGAGGCCCAGTTATGAATATGCTCCGATATCAAATCACATGTAATTTAGTTACAGGGAACTGTATAATAATCACCTTAGCTTCTCATCCAAGACGACAATGTTTATCCCATGTGTGGTTAACATAATAACCTGAGGAATAAGCGCGTAATCATAACACATCTAATTTGATGATTGTATGTGTAATTGCATCGTAATTGTCTTATTGGCTTTTGAGTGTAGGGTCATTAACAAAAATATTGTAATGATATGGTTCTTAAGTATATGAAGCAGGGTTAAAACACG
Source organism: Dreissena polymorpha (assembly GCF_020536995.1). Classification (NCBI taxonomy): domain Eukaryota; kingdom Metazoa; phylum Mollusca; class Bivalvia; order Myida; family Dreissenidae; genus Dreissena; species Dreissena polymorpha. The sequence goes on along the minus strand of NC_068360.1, from coordinate 26,223,607 downwards.
TATTAAACCAAATACTATTTAAAAAAAAAACAATTGGTATAAGGATCGAACAATTAAAAGTGTTTTCCCAGGGGGGGGGAGGGGGCAAAGGGGCATGGTGCAGTTAACTCAAAAAGGTCATTTTAACACACATTTTGTGCTAAAAAGGGCTACAATTTCATCTGACACCAACATTGCTATAAAAAAATAGAATTAGAGTATTGGTATAATTACAATGTACTTGAAGTAATATAATTGGTTAATTTAATAAACTATAAATAAAAACAACTCAAAACAAAAGTAGTCTTCCGATTTATCTTTTTACGATTTTCGCTAAAATGGCCCCAAGGCACTAAAACTGCGGACATTTGTGAATCAGTCATACGTGAATAAACCAGTTACACTATCAGTTGATAATTTTAGAGGTACAGTAGCAGTTTGTTGGATATGTGATACCTAACACACTAATTGATGCCAACGGTGTATTCCACCACAATTAAATTGTGGCCAGTTACTTAGGAGACTGATGATGGCAACCAGGTTTAATTCTCGAGGAAATTGTGCATTTGTTGCATAATATTGTCAAAAATATATTCCAACGAGTAAAGAGTTTAACAAATTATAATTAAATTTATTACATACAACTGAAATTGTGTTAATGAATTTTCAAATGAGCATAATTAAATTTGAAATCGGAAACAAACTTCTTGCTTTTAGATGTTCACGCGACGGTAGATTTAACAAACTTGAACTTTAATTAAACAGTGCTTATGCTTTTGTGTTGATCATATAAAAAGGGCGTCAAACCTATGCTGAACATGTAGAACGTAACATCAGCCCCATGGCAATCGTGGTGGAATCTGTTTTGTATGAAAACTTCTTGGCGGGGAAAACATAGAGATCTTTTAATTTTGTTAAAAAGTTCTGTAGTGAAGTTTAACAAAATAATTGGCAATTGATTTAGAATTGACATTTCCTCTAAATTAATATCAAAACAGACATGCTTAATTTTTACCGTTACAGTCTTTTAGATACATCATAAATAAACCAGTTATTGTACTGTATGATGAGAAAACAGAAAATCCGGACAATACTGGAATCAGTCTATTAAATACTCATTTTGACTTTCTCGTATAAGGAGTAAATCAAGCAGTCAGAGCGTCATATACAATTATGGACTCTGATTGTTTAGACGGCTCGGCTAACAAATTTGTTCAAAAGGCAATTAAGATCTTAAAGATAAGGGAACATTGCGGCTTTTGCCTTTGAAAAGGGCGAAGTGGGGCCTCGGAATGTCTGGGTGGGCAGCGCCATGCCAAAAGGGCCTGGGAAATTATTAACACTCACAAATTATGTAATATTAATATAAACAGAATTAATAAAAAACTACATTTGCATCATTAAAATATGACAACATGTACACAATAAGTCACATTTCCAAAAAATGCTATGCATATTCCATAAACAGTTTAAATATTATTTAAAGTAAATAAAGACTGGTCTTGTCACCCTGTCAACTAAAAAGTAATGTTATGTTTATATTGGACAGTCTCAACTGATTTCTTTTGTTTTACCTTTAACGTTAATTTGTGACATTGACCTTCAACCGAGGAACATTCAAAATTACTGGCTATGTTTTCGTTCACAGAATTTGTGGAGTTTCAACTACAAAGTGGTTCTGTGTTCAAAACCATGACATACTGAATGCCTGTAACCATATGATATCCTGTAGTGTAGATTTTAAAAGCCATTCAAACAATTCCTTGAAAAGTTAAACAAGTTGAAGTAATACTAGGTGTGCTTTTACTGTCAATCTGAATACAAATGACATTTCTCGAAAGTTAATATAGAGAATTATGTTGTTATATGTAACATTTAAATGCTGGCTATCAAATTTTGAGAACAAGGATTTTGTTGTTCTCCAATCTTCCCACAATTACTTCGTTAGTGTTGCTGTAGTAGCAGACTGACACAGGCTTGCTCAATCCATCTGTCCATGTAGCGAGAGTAGCAAGCTTTCTTTTGCCCTCTCCATCCACCTGTATGACAGTGTTGGAGGTGTACCCACACACAAGGACCTGACCTGCTCGTGTTACATGGACCCCCCATGGATATTGTAGGTCAGGATCGGTAAATGTGGATATCAGGGTCCCATCTGGGGACAGTGTGAGGAGCTTGTGATCGGAGTAGTTGGTTAAATAGATCCTGTCACCAGTTGGAATCACAGCACACCTCCACACTGAAAACATGAATATGTAACGTTTTTCGTGGATCAATTCTTCATATATAAGATTGTAAATTTAGCGTACATTTTTTGTGTCAGAAATTGTTGTGTGTATTCGACAAAATGTTTTACAGTATATCACTGTTTCATTTTACTGTTAATTCAAACTCTTTGTTACTTCAAAGTATTTTGTTGTTTTGATTTTGATATCTTAATAAAATTACAAATTTCATGATTTATACTAACGATTAGAATTATCACTTTTTAGATAGCAGTTCAATTTTTGTTTGAAGTCTATTTTCACACGTATAATTATTATCAGTTCCAGTGACTTAACAATTTAGAGTTTGAATGTTTTATTAAATAAACAAAAGTGATAATGTTAACTTACAAATTAAAAACAATTATGTTCCATTTCCTATGATATTATTGCGTCATACTGCTTTTTATCATAGTTATTTTATTATGATCATAAAGTAATATAGAAATATGGTTTTTTACCCGTGAATTCAGAAGTTGTATCTTCATAGATCTTTTTTACAAGTGTTCCAGTAAGAGTGTACTGGTACAGAGCAGTACCAGAGGTGACATACAGGTTGCCTTCATGATGAGCAATGCCAAAACAATCATGTTGAAACTGAAGTTTCCTGCCTTTTACAAGCTGAACATTATTCACAGAGATGAACTGCACCCAATCATGCACAGTAACAACCACCTCACATGCACTAATCTGACACATGTCCCCTTCAGAAACAGGCACATCACAGTGACTGATCACATTATACTTCTGGTCCAACAGCTTCACTCTTTTATTGTTGAAGTCAGCCACCAGGATATTATCATTGGAAATAACACAAATGCCTGTGATATAGCTTGGTTTTGTTGAATCACTTGGTAATCTTACATCATACTCACTCTTCTGTTTTAAAGCTAATACATGATTTGGGCCCTGCCGCACTGCCAATGACTCGGTTCTCTGTATGAATTTCCCTAGACTTAATTGTTTGGACAAGAAGTGAAGAATTTCTCTGTTTGCTTGGAATGATATTGAACTGTCAACTTTGACAGTGTTCTCCTTCAGGTATACTTCTGACTCCAGAATCTTGCCCAGACCTTTCCTTTCTACTATAAATGAGAGTTCTGCCTTACTCCTGTTTTCAAGGTGGTGTACAGCCTCACTGAGTTGTGTCAGTTCATCTTTCAGGTTGTTGGAGTTATCTACGTCTTTGCTAAGGGAGGCTTGCAGTGCAGTCCTCATATCATCCAGTTCTTTCAGGGTGGCCTTTTCAAGCTCATCCAAAGCAGCATTTAATTTATGACGCACATCGCGGACTTCGTGTAGACTTTGATTGTAAGAGCTCTCCACAGACTGAATGGTGGCCTCTCGTTTACTATTAAATTGTTGCAGTTCGTCAAGAATGGTTTGAATTTTATCTGCCAGATTGTGTAGATCAGTTGATTGGCTTTTTACTTTCTCAGAAATAAGAGTCACATCCTTGCATTGTCTGAAATATGCAATCAATACAGTAATGATCACATTGGTAAAATATATATTATTGTATCCCCTATTGGAACAATTGAAGGAATATTGCTTTAAACCTGTCCATTTGTAGATAAATAGGTAGGTAGGTCGGAAGATCCATCAATAGAACTTTCATTTCCTTTTTATATCTAGAGAATGCTTTTACCTACAACCATACAACAGGTTGCATCTCTGCTTTCAGAGTATTTTAAGTAGATTGTCAATTACAAACAAGAAATATATTTAACAAATATATTCTGCCTAAATCCAGACTTTGAAATAAAGTTAGAACATTAACGTTTAAAAGTGATTAAATTAAAAACTAAGGTTTAAGTATTTGTGTGTTCTTTTTTTCACTTAATAGTCGTATATCCACTGCATGAAATGGTTGATATGAAATGCATGTTTATTAAACTACATTATAGTGTATAAAGATACATATTTTACTACGAGATATCACATCATGTGTCCTCACATGTCTTATTATGAATTTATTTCTTCATCATCGAAACATATGGTATGATGATATTTGATTAAGGCGCTGTTTTCTTTCCACGATTTCTGTTAACACTGTTACATTTGCATTATGCAAAAAATTGTCTAAAAACAAGCCAAATATGGTGGCTCTTTAATTGTTGAATGTAACATAAGTGAGTCTCTTATACTTGATATATCAAAAAAAGTTGTTAAAGGAGCTAGGATTGTTAATGTAGAAATAAGTTGCGTCATCGGAGAACAATGACTGTTTGATTTCTTCGCCAGGTTTATCGACTATACCGTTTATGTTTGGGTTAGATTGTATAAACTCAGATTGAACGTTTTACATATAATAAACAACGACGATGAGAGTGGAAATCCCTGTCTTAAAATTTCGATATTACAACTGCAGAAGCCATTATTTATATTTATACTACTTATGTCACTACAAAAAAGTTTCACCCATTTTATCATATTTTCTCCTAAGTTCATTTTCTCTTAACATGTAGACAAAAGGAATGGTCGAGGGAGTCAAATGCTTTTTCAAAGTCTGCAAAGAATGTAAGACCCGATACTTTATTTGATTTAAATAATGAATGCAAACTCGTATCAATCGTACATTTTCGCCCATATAGCGACCTTCTATAAATCCGGATTGTGAACTTGAAATAATTGGATGTAAAAAAAGAGTTAATGCTATTTGCGATGCTTTTTGTCGCAATTTTTTAGTCGTTGTTTATAATTTTATAGGGCGCAAAGTTTTGTCCAGGTTTAGGGATAAGTGATATGATACCTTGTTTTGCAGAACAGTTAGATTTCTTTTATTGAAAAAGAAGTGGAGGCAGTTGATTAAATATGTTTTAATCTCATTCCAAAATATTTTGTAGAATTCAATTGCTATACCAACTGATCCCGGACTTATTATTTTGCATTTCTTTAAGTGCCATCCCACATTCGCATTCAGTAAGGAGTCCTTCACATAAGTGTTTTCCTTATCATTAAGTGTTGATTGAGGAGTAATGAAATTTTTGTTGGTTGAGTTTCGCTTCTTTTTATAGAGGTTACCATAACAGAATCGTTGTTCATCAAGAATATGTATGCTATTGGTTACTTCAATACCATTTACGACAAGTTTGTGAATGTTTTTTTGTTCACTTTTACGTTATCCGATGGTTGCAAAATATTTTGTATTTTTTTTATTTTCTTCTACGTGTTTATCTCTCGCCCTTAGGATTATTCCATTTAGTTGTTCATGATAAATTTCTGAAAACACTTGTATTTTTTTTAAAGGAGTTCACTTATCATACTGGCTTTGTCGATGGTATTAGTGTTATGTAGTTGTGTTTGTAATTGTTCTATGTCATGTAGTGTTTTTTCTTCAAGTTTGGGTTTTTCTTTGTGTTATTTCCTGTTTTATTTGAGCTTGATCTTGAGCATCTAATAAAATGGTGTTAATAATCTATCATAGCTCGGCCCTCGTTCGAGTTTAATGTTGTTTAGTTTGAGAGCAACAAGGGAATGGTCGGTCATGAAACCTGATTTGATGCAACCGTTGTCGATTATAGTACGAAATGATTCTGATACAAGAAAGTAGTCTAGCCTGAAATATATAGTTGGTTTGGAGTTTGAATGCCATGTTAATTTGCACTCGGATGGATTAATGTACGCCAAATATTAAACAGGTTTCAATTTTTATTTATGTACTTCAACAATGTCCTTTATTTCAGATGTGCCATTTTTCTTGTCTAATATTTGATTTATCACGAAATTAAAGTCTCCGCAAATTATTATATTTTTTATCTGAATTTTTGTTGATAAAGGTATGCAATGGTTTGTTAAAATTACTTTCATCTAAGTTAGGACCGTAAGCATTAATTCATGTTATTTGTGTTTCGTGTATTGTAATGTCAAGGCTGGCTATTCTCCAGTTATTATATCTTTAAAGTTGCTGACCTTAATATTTGAGTTATTTTTTAATAGAAATGTTATTCATTGTTTGTTTGTGTTATGTCCACTCAAATAAATATCACCATCCCATTCGTGTTTTAATGTTTCGAGAAAATTATCTATCAAATGACTTTCTTGTAGTAGGCAGATTTCTTTTCTTCCAACCATTTGAACATTTTAATTCGTTTTCTTTGTTGTTTAGCCCTTTTACATTAAGTGAACATACCTTAATACTCATAAAGAATGGGGTTATAATAAATGATGTGTAAGTGCGTGCTTGTCCACTTAGATACTCTCACAAAGATGACTAAACATTCATGTTATTAAATATGGATATGGGCTTACATTTAAGTCAATAGCGTACAAGACATCTTAATGTGCTTAATAAAATCATAGGTGAATAAATGGCAATACTACTAAACACATGTTGTACATACACGTATGGTTTATATCAAAAATGAGGTGAGAAGTTTTATCAATAAATTATTCACCGAGGGTTGCCGATGCTAATAATATCATTTATAGTATTTCCACATATTCTTAACCTATCGTCTTTTTTAGGAATACAAATAAATCCTGTTATTATACATTGGTATGAGACTAGCGTTTTCTTGATAATGTACCTTGGTATATTTCGTGGAATTGTTGAGTCAAATAAAAAAATTAGGGCACAGATGCATATTGGTGTATTTTCATATTAAAATTCATTTGAACAATGTTTGTCAAAGTTCAAATTTTCTAAGTTCTTCCTGATACTTGAACATAAATTAAAACATATCAACGTTTTTTATACCTGTGTTTTAGGAAAGCACAATTGCTGCAGCACAGTTGACTATGGTCGTCACAAAACATTTCTAGTTTCTTGTCTGTGTGGGCCTCACATGTCTGAATAAAGTTGTCAATTTTCTTGGTGAGCGGCCACTTGTTCATGTCTCCTCTTCCATATATGACATGGTTAGCATATAATTGACCATGGTGTTTAATGCATTTTCCACAAAAACACTTCTGACATGTTTCACAGTACATCTCTGCAGTTTCTACCATCTGTTTACTTTCACAAGCATCACAAAAATAGTCCTTCACAAAATCCGAACTTCGATGAACTGAACTTAAAGCTGTCGCCATTTTATTGCAAAGTTTTGAAAATTACTTCCTGTTATCTGGATAGGTTTATGTACCCTTTATTCACATGAAATAGTAAATTGATCACTGTTATCAACTTGTTGATATGATGTTTAAAAGTGTTCCACTACATACACATTTGTAGTTCTAATAACAATCCTCTAATTCGTCAAACTTCAAGAAGCTTTGAACATGTTAACTGATAAACGTTTGTTATGTTTAGATAAACCTGTCTTTACATGATAACTGAGTGTAACACACGCTTACACCGCTGTGTAACATCTAAGTAAATCTATACTGTTATTTACCACAGCTAATATTCTGTATTCAAATACAAATATGACGTGTTTCTGGTCCTATTAATATAAAGAAGTGAAACTCCAGCTACTAGAGCAGTATTGCATTCTCAATATATACCATGAGTTGAATTCTTAAGTAGAATAAAAAATTCAATAAGTGTTCAAATAAACACTGACTTGTTATTTTTTCTCGAATATTTTACAAAAAGACCCGGATGATTCAATCTGCAGATTGATGACTTTTGCGGGTCTACTAAAATGACTTCAGACACTAGATCTTTAGCTCACCTTAGCACCAAGGGCCAATTGTGGGCTATTGTATAAGATGGCCATATGTCATCTGTTGACATGTGTTGTCATGTGTAACTGCTTTTATGCATGATACAATGAACGGAAAAATACAAAAACACAATATAAAACAAATAGTATATTCAAGGCGTAAATTGATTTGACATTATTCAATAAGTATTGACAATAAACAGTCAATAAAAGTTATATTATAATGTACCCCCAACCTCCAAAAAAGGTCAGCTTTTACGCATGACATTTGGTATGCTAGCCCCACGGTGCCTATACCACGCGACTTTTTAAGTTATGTGTGAGGAGTAAAATATCAACAAAAGCGCGAAGGTAAGATTTTTTAGGATAACTTTTTTAATATGTCACCATTTTCAATGGGATAAAGTGGAAAGCCCGCTCATTCATGAGAGTTTTCTATAGGTATCATGATTTTATAAAACAAATAAATATTGTTTCAGTAAAGTGCAACCGCGCGTTTGAACGGTTAGAAAAAGGTAGGATCAGTGTGGGGACATTATTTTATTTTGACACACAAACATCACCTCTGGTGAAATTAAACAATACACTTTATAGGCGGAGCTTACACTATATCATTTTGCATTGTTTTTTAGGCTTATTTTATATATTTATGAAAACAAAATCAAGAAAAATAGTCTTACAGTAATATGATCTGTGTGGTATACGTGTATAGAATGATCTGTGTGGTATCCGTGTTTCTGCAATTGACGTCTAAATTGAGATAATAACGACAATATATATTTATATTTTTAATTAATTTCAATTATTTCAATACAAAAATTACTACTACTACTATTCCTACTTCTACTACTACTATTACTACTTCTTCTACTACTACTACTACTACTTCTACTACTACTACTACTACTACTACTACTACTACTACTACTACTACTAGCAACAGTTTGCTATCGTTTCGTCTCGCCCGCTCCAACCTTACTCCTAGTGTCCCCTTCTGTATAGTATTCCTGTCTAGTAGTAGTAGTAGTAGTAGTAGTAGTAATAGTAGTAGTAGTAGATCTATTATTATTATTTTTATTTAAAAATGTATTCATTTCAGTAATCACCTATTTCACATAAGTGAACGGACTAATTAGTTTAGGGAAGATAAAAGAGGAAACAGTTTCACGAGACAGGAATACTATACAGAAGGGGACACTAGGAGTAAGGTTGGAGCGGGCGAGACGAAACGATAGCAAACTGTTGCCAACAATAAGAATGGGGATGGACGAACACAATTGAAATTTTAATTCGGACACAAAATCTGCAATAGAAATTGTGTCAAATATTACACAGGTTGACAAAAAGCAAAGAAATATGTATGTTTTAAAATCAAATGTGAAATAAAAACTGAAAAAAAAAACGGAATCCACCAGACGTATTGGTTTGTCATGGATTTCAAAGTGCTTTGCATCATTGTGAAGAAACTTTAAACGACTAAAAAATGTTACATTTTCGACATTATTTTCTATTTTGTTGTTATTTAAAGTTGAAGGTAACCGGTATGATTTACTTAAAACAAAATAATGGTCATAGTAGAAACATATATATATGGGTGTGTTTGTGTGTGTTATTTTCATAAATTATATGGAATTCATATTGTTGCATTAGTTTATTACATAGTATATATATGGACAATCATTCGCCATGTGTTGGTGATAATGTCATGTTATAAAGTATGTCGTTGTATTCAGTGTAACAGTTTATGCTTATCTTTAGCATTAATCATTTTGAAGAGACTATAAAAAGTAAATGAAGAACTATTATATTAAATGATTATGTATGTACGATTCTCTTCTTGTGTTGTGGTGGGATGCAGCTGTGAAGAATGTCAAGACATATTTCGAATTAAGGAGTATTGTATTGTATACACAACCTCATTGCATACATTGTTTACTGTCAATTACCACGGCCTAGAATAAGTATAAGCAGGCAGTTAATTATGTAAAGAATCGTGAAAATCACTTCTTTTAGAAACCCTGGCTGCTTATGATAATCGAACTTGCTCGTGATAGCGGTATTTAAAATTGAAATCAACGAAAAAACATCGCAAAACTTTAATCAAGTTATAATTAAAAAAGAATCACAGATTTGATAATACAAATCACAGATGCGATATATTAATGAATAACGTAAATCCAAATTATTGCACAATTATTTGAGAATGATTTCAAAAGAACTAACGAACGAACTAAACAAAACATATAAACTAATGAAATTCGGATAACTTAGGAATCATTCTGAAAAGTAACGTTAAAATAAAACAACAAATAAAACAAGGCTATTTCAAGCAATATGGTCCCCTACCGGTGAAACTCCACCATTGTCAGATTTTTTCCGATTTGTTGCAATAGCAACCAGACTTTTTGACGTAGGAACAAAATGAAATGAGTTGCATAATCTCCATATTGCCATCTATCCATGTTTCAAGTTTCATGAAAAAAATATGAAGAACATTTCACCGGAAGGGGATAATGACGTTAAACGATAATCAAGTTACACAGACAAACTGTAAACTATTATGATTTTTAATCAGTATTCACGGATTTATTTATGTAAAGTCCTCACGTGTCGAGAAAGGTTTGTTTTGCGTTTGTACGTTTTGAAACACTCTTCACACCTGTAATACTTGTCAGGCATGTGGATCTTGTCGTGCTCTTTGAAATCATTCTCACTCTTAACTGCCAACCCACATTGGTAACATTTCACAAATCGCTCGTTTTTGCACTTTTCTCTCAAACCACGAGTAGGTACTTGTCCGCAAAGCTCCTGCCGCACTGTACATACACGTCACATTTGGGTCCTTCGTTCTTTGACGCCGTCTAAGATTGTAGGCATTCTGAGAAAAAAAACTATTTTATTCACGTGACATTTCAATGCGTAAACACGCTATTTCAAAAATGTTAATTGCAGAAGACATGCGTTTGTTATTTCTAAATTACCAACGGTTTGACGATTATTGAGATATTTCGAAATATATGATAACCTGAGAGATGAGATATATTGTATATGTGTGTTGTTTCAAGAAAATCCGTTCATCTGTTTGTAAGTATAATTGTATAAAAATGTAACTATTTTTAAGGTATGTAATCTTACCTGAAATGCTTTCCCACGGCAGTAATAGTTTCCAGAGTTAGCGTGTCTCCTAATGTGGCGCAATAATCCAGCTCTGGTCTCCAACATTTTTCCGCGTTCGGAGCATTGGGCCATACCTTAAAGCAAATATAATATTTAAATAATATAAAATACATTACTTCACGTGACAGTAGTGTAGGCGCCAAAATAAGAATGGAACTTAATACAATAACATAAAGTGTACACTTATTTAAGGTAAGCATGGAATTGTCATCGATTTAAAATGCTCCAGCGTAAGATTTTAATATTATAATGGGGATTGTATAGCATGCCTGTATATCATAATTATGTATAAGTTCAACAAGCGGTGCAAGCGTAGTGTATAGCCATTATGTGTTTTACATGCTATCGCATTTAAAAATCCAGTTTCAAAAACATTATTGCCAAGCATTTTTTAAACAACTGAATAGAACTGAAAAACTTCAAAACAGTATACCACACAGATCATTCTAAAAACGTATACCACACAGATCATATTACTGTAAGAATATTTTTCTTGAATTTTGTTACGTAAATATATAACAGAAACCTGAAAATGAATGCAAAATTATATAGTGTAAGCTCCGCCCATAAAGTTTATTTCGTAATTTCACCAGAGGTGATGTTTCTGTGTCAAAATAAAATAATGTCCCCACACTGATCCTACCTTTTTCTAACCGTTCAAACAATATTTATTTGTTTTATAAAATCATGATACCTATAGAAAACTCTCATGAATGAGCGGACTCTCCACTTTATCCCATTGAAAATGGTGACATATAAAAAAAAATATCCTAAAAAATCTTATCTTCGTCGCTCTTTTGTTGATATTTTACTCCCCACACAGATCTTAAAAAGTCACGTGGTATAGGCACCGTGAGCCCAAAGTTTATAAATTCAAATCTCAACGTTGAGGGTAAACTCTTGTGGTCCTGTTTATGTATATAATCTTGACAAAAGCTTATATTTTAGTAATCACTTCGTTTTCCTGAAAGACAAATTACTGGGCAAAAATAAAAATGAGGACAAGGTTAAATATAAAGTAGTGTTTAAAGTTTGTGTACTTTCGTGGGGATTCTTGTCATAAAAAAATGTGTGTGTTTTTGCATTGAATGCTTTTAAAATAAATAAATTTTACAGTTGATGAGTATCATGGTGTGTTGAACCCAAGAATAAGATGAATTTCATGGTCAAGTTGAAAATAACTCTTGTCATAATTAAGTTGTCTACGTGTTTATACTCTTATCTTAATTGTAACATCTTGTGCTTTGAACACATTTACAGGTACCACTTGAACATTTATATCAATGGAATTTAGAACGTATAAATACACTGTTTTTGCAATTTCAATTTTTTGCAAGTTCTGCTGCTCTTATCGACTGTGTTATATATGCAGCTTTGCAACAGAGAAGCGGTCTATTCTTGCTGGTCTGAGCATTTATCATTCAAAGCGCTGAAGGCACTGAAGTTGTTCTCTACTGCATAATTTATGACGCAACTCATTTTTCAAAATTAATCGCAAGTTTGAAATGAACACAAGCCATTCAAACTTATAAAGTGTGTGTCTAAACGCACAGGTCGAGATGTCTCACTAAGAATATAATTTCATGATGGAAATTCCCTGTACAAAACTTTCGATTTTTGACACCATAATATATATACACATTCAAAAAATACAAAACGATAATTGATGAAAAAAGATAAAAGACCCGCACTTTGTTGTTTATGCATTACTTGTTACCCTAGCAGTTCACACGGTGTAAACAACTCTGACCTAAACATGGGTAAAGAGCATTAACGCGCTTTTTCGGCTTAGCTGTTTTATCTAGCTTTTCAGCTTATAATAAATTACTTTTACATAACGCCAGAAGGCACGCATGAATGTTTTCGAATACTTCATAGGCTGATTCAAAAACCTCTGAACTTTGGCTACATAACTGGGTCTGTGCTCAGCGTAAAGGATGTAGCACTGTTCAGTGTAAGAAATTCCGGACTACTCTCTGTATGTTCAAAAGACACAAATTGTAGCCCGGTTACAGTTAAATTCCATCTCGCAGAATTTCAGGGCCAGTACTCGTTCACTAAATCGTCCGGGGAATAGATAATTGACTCTTGATAAACACAGTGTTGCTTTAAAAATGAGAAAACAAACATTACCGAATTAGAATAGTGTCACGATAAGAGGAAAATCGTTTACTTATCCAACCTCAAATGTTTGCTGTAGTCTGTCAGCACATCTGGAAATCGTTCCTGAACGCATGGATAGGCTGCCCTTATTTATCAGTTTGCTATTTTGAAATCAATTTTGTATCGAAACCCATTGTGCTTAAATGTGCCATTAACAATTCGCAATGAGATTTTTAATGACCCTTGTCATGCAAAAATGGTTCTTATTCCATTTGCTCCCGTCATATATATATATAGCACACTCAGTCTGCGCATCTCTCAGTCTGGTCAGGAGATACGTAATGAGACCTTAACACATTGAGTGATTTTAACGCGAACAGCATCGCCTTTTACCAGACTGCGCAAATGCACAGGTTGGGCTTAAGTGTATCGCTAGTCGAAACGCATAAGACCCATTTTTGCATGACGCGGCTATAAAAGCATGATTTTAATGTGTCGAAAGAAAACTGCGTGTTTATCAAATATTAACATACACTTTATTTCGATGGTAAAGAAAAACACTCATTATAACGCATGTGATGACACATATGATGTGCACTCCATTAGTATAGTTTTTTATCTACTTACACTAATGTGTGGTTTGACAATGATAACACACATTTCTTGCGGTGAATATGCGACTAACAAGTGAAAAAACACAAAAGTTAAACTTTTGTTTTCAATTTAATTATTTAGAAACGTAAATTGCTAACTTTATTTCAAAGTCAGCATTCACGCTGACTTCCTTTATAAAAGATATTTCTTGTTCTATTTCATTGTTTTTTATATTTTGTTTTAGCAATTATAAACATTTTTGTTGTTGTCTACAGTATACCTGTAGTTATTGGTAAACTCATGTTCAACGTTTTATAAATTGAGAACTGTGAATATAAATAAACTTAACCTTCTACTATTGCGTTGATAGCACCCGTGATCAACAGGTCGCCGCTATCTGTTGAGAACAAATGAGCGTTTGCCCGATATATCAAATTTAACCCCGCTGTAGCAGCATGTACTATGAACGAGGTTACGTTACAGTCGCGTGATAGTGTAATTGACATCCCACTATACCTGTTATCAGCAGCAGTTTTATTTTCCCACATCTATTAATAGCCTCAGATTTGAATGACCAATAGTGTTTCTGGCCATGAAACAAACATACAAAAAAATGTAGTAATGTTAAATTTGGGATTAATAGCACCTTTAAACATACATTTAAAAAGCACACAGTGACAAACACAAAACTTCACAACGCTTAAAACACCCTAAACACAAGTGGTGCGGACAACTCCCATTATAGGGTAACGGGGCCAATACGGGCCCGTTAGCGTACCTTCAATCGACACTTTTACCAGAAACGACGGCACCGAGACGGTCGCTCGAAATGCGCGCAGGCGTGGCCCTTCGGGCCACACAAGTCTGCCAAGTTTCGTCGCTCTCGGACATAAACTCGGGGAGAAAAGCGTTGCGGAACACTCCCATTATAGGGTAACGGGGCCAATACGGGCGCGTTCGCGTACCTTCATCGACACTTTCACCAAAAACGACGCACCGAGACGGGCGCTCGAACTGCGCGCATGCGTGGCCCACCGGGCAAAACCAGTCTGCAAAGTTTCGCCGCTCTCGGACACATATTCGAAGAGATAAGTGGCGCGGAATGCTCTCATTATATGGTAACGGGGCCAATACGGGTCCGATAGCGTACCTTTATCGACACTTTCACCGAAAAGGACGGCACCGAGACGGGCGCTCGAACTACGCCCATGCGTTGCACACCGGGCCACACAAGTCTGCCAAGTGTCGTCGCTCTCGGACATATATTCGGGGAGATAAGTGGCGCGAAATGCTCCCATTATAGGGCAACGGGGCCAATACGGTCCCGTTAGCGTACCTTCATCGACACTTTCACCGGAAACGACGGCACCGAGACGGGCGCTCGAACTGCGTGCATGCGTTGCCCTCCGGGCCACACAAATCTGCCAAGTGTCGTCGCTCTCGGACACATATTCGGGGAGATAAGCGGTGCGGAATACTCCCATTATAGGGTAACGGGGCAAATACGTGCCCGATAGCGTACCTACATCGACACATTCACCGAAAATGACGTCACCAAGACGGATGCTCAAACTGCGCGCATGCGTGGCCTACCGGGCCACACACGTCTTTCAAGTTTCGTCGCTCTCGGACACATACTCGGTGAGAAAAGTCCCGCGTCAACCTAAAAAAATGTTATTATGCCATATGCGGCCGAAGTAGGTCGAGCCTTACGTGCGTATCCGCGCAGTCTGGTGCGGAGCTGCCTTCTATGCTTATAAGGACTTGCGTGACTGTATGATGGACAGGGTCGCTCCCGACCAAACTGAGAGATTGAGAAGTTTGGTCTGGAGCTACGCGGGTCGCATATGGAATAAGACCCATTTTCGCATGTCGTAACTCCAAAACAGGTAAAACAAGATGTGTTTGTGAAACACTATGTCCCCCATATATATGACCTTTGACCTTGAAGGATTAACTTGACCTTGACCTTTCACCACTCAAAATGTACAGCTCCCTGAGATACACATGCTAGCCAAATATCAAGTTGCTACCTTCAATATTGCAAACGTTATGGCCAATGTTAAAGTTTGACGAAAACAAACAAACCAACAAACCAAAAAACCAACAAACAAACCAACAAACCAACACACGGATAGGGCAAAAACAATATGTCACTCAGTATAAACTGGGGGACATAAAAAGTAATGTTGAAGGCATTTATTTAAACAATCCAAATCCCATATTTTCAGGTGGACATTATTCTAGTTACTGTTTCATATATATTTAATCATTAATAATAATAAAAATAATAATAATAATAATTATCATTATTATTATTATTATAATTATTATTTAACAAGAGCCATGTTAACATGGCTATTCCCGCCGAAATGTGTTTGCTTGTATGAGAACATTATTATTTAAAGATAAATTATTTATATAGTGTTGGAGTTATGCTGTAGAGAAAAAAACAGTAAAACATTTTACAGTGAATTCTTCAGTGTTCAAATTAAAATATGATTGTAAAATTAGATAAAGGGAGATATTAAAAATTGAAAAGCTAAAAAACATAGTTATGGTTATGGTTGTGAGACACTACACTTGTCCTTGCTATATTTTAAGTTTCATGTTAAACTCTTTCATAGACCCGGATATATGCTTTAAACAAAATTTATTGTGAAATTATATATTTTGATGTCATAAGCACTGACCTTATATACCTATATGTTAATCTATGTTGCAATCTGAAAAAAGACTTTTCGCCTTTTGGCGGGGGGGGGGGGGGGGTCATGTTTAAAGTTTAAAGTACATCCCTGAAATAAATTTGGAGTTAAACTCTGGACAAGAATTTAATGTAAAATTATAATGATATAGAGGGAGTTTCCAGTAAATCCCTTCAGAAGATTTGGAGTTATGCTCCGAACACAAATTTACTATGAAATGAACAAAATTTACTATGAAATTAATTAAAGGGTTTATGTTTCAAGTTTCCAGTGAATCCGTTATATAGAATTTAAGTTATGCTTCGGAGAAACATTTACTTTAAAATTAAATAATGGGAGAAATTTCAAAAACTAAGGTAGGTAGAGTTAAGGTTCATGTTCACTGCTCTTCGCCTAGTTGCCATCTGTTTATATTTCTAGTTTCAAGTAAATTTCTTCAGTAGATTTGGAGTAATGCTCCGGACAAAAAATTTCTTTGAAATTAAATAAAGGAAGATAATTCAAAAACTGAGGTAGATAGAGTTATGGTTCTTAGTCGCTGCACTTCTCCTACTAGCCATATGTTATATCTCAAGTTTAAAGTAAATCCCTTCAGTAGATTTAGAGTTACGCTCCGGAAAAAAATACTTTTAAATTATATAAAGGAAGATAATTCAAAAACTAAGATAGATATAGTTATGGTTCTTGGTCACTGCATTTCTCCTAGTTGCCATCTGTCTATATTCTAAGCTGAAAGTAAATCCATTGAATATATTTGGAGTTATGCTCTGGACAAAGTTTCGTACGAAAGGACAGACAGACGGACGGACGGACGAACGGACAGACGGATGGACGGAGACTATTACTATTTCCCCTTCCGAAATTTCGGCGGGGATAAAAATAATAAATATAGTGTTTATGATAAATGTGTTTATTGGGGCTACCGCATTAAATATCTGTTGAAGACAAAATGGATAATACATGTAAGCATATTATCTTGGAACACAACATTTAAATTCTTTGCATAACAATATATAGCTGAGCAAAACAATACAGTGTAATATGACTTAAGAGGAAATAACTAAAAACAATGTTCATGAGTTAGGCTTTGGATAATATAAAACGGTTGTCCTGATTCCAAACATTTAACTGTATACAATAATATATGTTCTCTTTTAAAACAATATAAAATTGTTATATTTATAAAAAATCTACCGAGTTGGAGAAAGAAACTGCATTAAAAAAAATGAAAAAAATATTGTAAATTTATTTTAAATTATTGGGAAATTCCAAATTTTTGCCCCAACAACATACCTTATGTTTACATGTTTCCATTATCAGAGGTGCGACATTAATACTTGCGTAACACTTAGCCATACCCGGATTTCTGTACAAAAGGTGCAATGGCAAACAAGCTGTAAAAAAAAAGCCTCTTTACAATTCACCTTAATAATATATGGTTATAAACATGAAACAAAGACCTAATTGAAGAATTATTGTTTCATTGTTGAGTTATATTAATAAACAAAAGACAAACTTATTGAAAAGTGTGTTAAAGTGAGTCTTTAAGCCTTGTTGCGGCTCTCATATTATTTATAAAAATACCAACTTACACTCGCTAAAACCCACTTCTGTTTAAAAAAAAAGACCAACTACTGTTGTAAAAGACTCGCTTATGAAACAAAAAGACACACTTAAACACACATCAACCAACTCATAAATAAAAAGACTCACTTTTGACACACGAAAAACCATCTCCTTACAGAAAAAAACTCGCTTTAACACACATCTAATTAAAAATAAACAACTTTAAACTCAGTTAAGCACAGTTTAGCTCACATAAAACTCGCTTTTATTAGCAAAAACCAACTTCCGCTCAGAAACACTTAGAAAACACACAGTTTTATTTTGGTTTAAGTGTGTTTTGGTATGAAAGTGGGTTCATTTTTTGAGAAGGGGAGGCGCGCTCTGAGAAAATGGGGTTAAATGCATGTGCGTAAAGTGTCATCCCAGATTACCGTGCAGTCCGCACATTTTTTATTGTATTTTTTCGTTTAAACGAAGACAATTCTTGACGAACATCCAGTAAAGGCGGGGAGTGTCGTCCCTGATTAGCCTGTATGGACTGCACAGGCTAATCAGGGACGACACTTTACGCACATCCATGAAACCCATTTTTCACAAAGCGAGGCTCACATGCTTACAAATCTGGAAGACTGACCGAATGAAATACAGCCATTATTACACATTGAACGTAAGGCCTCTGAAGATTCAACTTCCCTACTGAATACAGAAGTCCTTCTCTGAATACTGATTGAAAAAAATACTGACTAAAAAAAAACTCTGCAACAAATTGTGAGCAACCGGTGCTTAAAAAATGTGCTGACATAAATGTTCGGTGACTTTTGGAGGCCTAATATACTTTTGTATTTTAGATATTCCATTTGTCATTAAAATTTGACATGATATCTTTGCTCAATTCTTGTTGGTAGGTATTATGGTTAGTAGTTTGGCACAGTTTTAAATAATGCAAGGCACACTAAATAAAATGGCTATTTGTCTTATGCTTCAGTTGAGCTGTTTTCGCATGTTGAACTATTCAATCCCTACCAACATCCCGACATATTTATTTGAGTAGTGTTCTGAGACAACCGGGCTTAATGCATGTGCGTAAAGTGTCGTCCCAGATTAGCCTGTGCAGTCCGCACAGGCTAATCAGGGACGAAACTTTCCACTTTTATGGTATTTTTAGTTTCAATGAAGTCCCTCCTTACCGAAAATCAAGTTTAGGCGGAAAGTGTCGTCCCTGATTAGCCTGTGCGGACTGCACAGGCTGGGACGACACTTTACGCACATGCATTTTGTCCAGTTTTCTCAGAACACGAATCATTTATTTATCAAATTCATTTGATAACCCTGATAGAGATTTAGGTTACATCTTACATTTTCACTAAACAGGAGTCATTTGATCAAACCTGTCGCATTTTATTTTAGATAACTGATTTGCCTTAAACACGGTATTCATACTTACTAAGTACAATGTTTGTACTTGTTAAGACAAGAATCATGTTAACATGTAAATAACAGGTGGGCAGATAAATACCCGTGTTTCACTGATAATTGTTTAGATTGTAGTCTCTGAAAAATAACCATAGATGATATTGTTAATTACACTATTACACTGTTGTAATTTATATTGTCTGTACACTTCGTTAAGTTGATTTCTTTTGTTTTCTATTTACTGTTGCCTTATGAATTCTGCACTGTAATGCATTTATCTCACTTGTACAAAATAAAAGTTTGAAAAAAATACAGGGTCAGATACTTTTTTGTGTGATAAGTGACACAATAGTCAAGTTAGCGTATAAGTGTTTGTGCGTCCGAGTTTTATTGTTAAATTTTAAAATCACTTACCACAAACAAATGTTCACCAGTATGCTATGGAGCGTCAGAACATTGAAGACCTCTGTCCTTATCTCAGAATCAAGATCAGGATAAGGAGGTCAAAGTTCAAGTTTTGGCATCATATGGCTTGTCTGGACAAACATTCGATTGCCACAATTGTTCACTATGTGGAGATGGTGAAATGCATAAATAGACGCTCAAATGGCATTGTTGTCCAACTTCAATTAATCCGCAGTAATTGAACTTGTTTGTGTGATCCTAATGTCCCGTGTTAAAATGTGAATTTTGCACTAATATTTAACAATTATGAAAGACATTCTTGACCACAGACTCATCATGTTTTATACAGGCATCTAGTTATCCATACTAAATCGCACATGTAATACTTGTACTATCTATGTGGCCTAGTGGTATGGGCGTTTGCTTATAGAGCGGGAGATTTGTTCAACCCCTACAAGGTGCACGCTCTGACATTTCCAGTTGTCCACTAAGCAGCTAGTTAAATCGAGGGGAACCAATTGCTTTCTTGCCAATCAACCGGCATAGAGGCATGTAATACGAGATTAATGATGTCTCATGTACAACAATCATACACTAGAGAAATACTTATTATTAATATATTTTAATTCTATAATCTGTCTTAAATGTGTTTAAAACTGATGTTAACACTTCATATAAGATGAGTACCAAATTAAGACTTATTGCAAAATGAATACAATTTAAACTTAAATCGGGTTCTATACTAATTGTGAAAGGAATAAAACAAAATCTGGAATAAACAGGAATCACATGCTGTTGGTATGTTTTTGTCATTCTGGCAGTTTTGAGGTTGTGAGATCTTTGACAAATAGACTATTCATTGCCAGTAGTTTAAATGTAAAAATGTGAATACTTTTGTTCATGTTTTGTTTTTTAACAATATTTCAAACAATATATTTCTATCCGTAAAATAATGGCTAATATCTAAGTCATTCTGAAGGTGAAAGTAAACTTTATTTTCCGAATGTTTATACACTTGGATACTTTTTTAACGCGATACTTTTCAAACCTGAATATGTCACCGATTATTTCATTAATTATTATTTGACGATTTTGATTTTAGACAGTACATGTGATAACTTGACTACATTTTGTGCAAGGTATCGATAAAATCATTCATCCGTTAGGATCGCACGGTTTAGCACGTGGGGTAGGTAGCCTACAACCTTCCGATTTCGCAGTTGCGCTTCTGAATATTCATACGAGCCATATTGTGTTTTTTTTAATTATTGCTATATTTCCTGATTAGAGAACCCACGTAGACTGATTTAATTGCAATGACATGAGAATTATATCGCGTTTCACAATTTCCACGTGCATACAGATTAAACCATACCTACCATACGAGCTAAAGCTTCTAGTCGTCACGGACGAATAATTGTATCGTGACCTTGCATATAATGTAGTTAAATGAAAATCAAAATCTTTACTCATTACTGAGATATCCAAGTTTGAAAAGTGTTGCGTAAAAAAAGTCCAAGTGTATTTAGTGCGTATTCCATTGTAGCTGTGATGTCATTTAAAAAGATACTATATTGTCGTTGTAAAATCTTAGGTAACATTCTTATCTATTTCTTTGTTTAATTTTATTGAAAAACTTTTTTCATACTGATTAGATGCATAATTTAAAGTGTAAGTTTAAAAATGTAATGGCTTGATCCGTAATACTAATCGGATGATTGCTATTTCAATTCCTGGTTAATTTTATTTATAAAAAATAACGGCGGAAAAGTTTCCTTGTGTTCTTAAATGATCAATTGTTTAAGACCTACTGTGGTGTGGATATATTTCTGGGGCAGTTGTTTTTAGTCTTAAAGATTGTTTCCTATCTGCAAGTAATTTCTCATATCGAAATATCAAAAGGTGTCATTTTTAATAATTAGGACATGTTGCATTTGATCATTGTGGACCCAGCACTAAATATCCTGTGAAATTTTGAGTCCTTTGAAGCAGGTGTATAAGTGTAAAAGAATTCGATAATAAAACAAACATTGTGTAAAACGTTACATTTATGGCAACTTACAAATACCGCTTACATGTTTCTGCTTTTGTTACTTTTTTTTCAGCAAAACCCCGAAACGATTCTGTTAAAAATGTGAGACCCTTATATTTGTTTGGCTTCAGGTGTAATTGCATGCAATATGTGATCGCTGAACAGTAAACAAAAATTTGACCCCAGACAAAATTTACTGCTAAAGTCAAGCTATTTTATTGTGGGTCTTTTTTGCTCTTATTTCATCTCTATTTCAGTTTAATCATGGCTGTCAGATCATCTACTCGCTTTTCCTCAGAGTAGGCTTATTTAAACTGTACCAAGTGCACATACATTTCCAGTAAGTAACTAACAACGTCCCTACCAGAATCGGATATAGGGGAACTTGACTGTAGAAAGGATTTCATGACGAATCCCCACACAAGTAATCTGGATGTGCCGGGATTCGAGCTCTATGCTTTCATTATCGAATTTGGTTTGAAATCCTGAATCCTTCGGCAGTTTTTCATAAAAAAAATAGAGATAGGATGAAGGATCTACACGTGATATGATTTTAAAATAATACAATAAGTCAATAACATTTGCTCAAATCTTGATTATGGGCTGGATCTTATGGCGAGAGATTTTAGTTAAATAAAAACCTGCCTAAACAATTGTTCGGTAAGTTCATGAAATTGATAAACTTATTTTGTTTAAGTTACAAAAATCTCCCATCAATAGTTGCAATGCGGATGTTATCCTTTTTGGAAAAACGCGTCTCATGCAAATTATCAATCGTAGTCCCGTTCAGATATTTATAGGTGATACAGTATGCGACTTTTGTTCTCCAAACACGAGATGAAAAATAAAAAATATTTCATGAATAGATGTTTTATCAGCTAGATAAAATACAATCTCATCTTCTTGTTTTGGTTACACTGTAATATATCTTTCGGACGTGTCCACCAATATTTACAGCTTTCATTGCTCTCTATTGTTGCAATAATGTTCTTTTATTCCAGTGCACGCATTTTAATCACCGAGGACATCTTCAGAATAAGGATGCATTGATTCAAAACATGAACAAAGAATGCTCAAAAGTAACGGAAATCTTTATGCATATCTCTTTAATATGATTTAACAAAGACAATTCACGTTCTATATTGATACACATTTTTACAAAAGCATATGTATGTGTTAAACTGCAATACATTAACATACACCTTTAATTGACGTTTCGGCATAATGCCTTTATCAAAACATTGGAAATTATATGTTAACTACATTTTTACGTCTTTTGACTGCACAATTTAAATAACAAAGAAAAATGTTTTTAAACGTCAAATGACGTTGT
Source organism: Dreissena polymorpha (assembly GCF_020536995.1). Classification (NCBI taxonomy): domain Eukaryota; kingdom Metazoa; phylum Mollusca; class Bivalvia; order Myida; family Dreissenidae; genus Dreissena; species Dreissena polymorpha. Next base: position 26,200,430 of record NC_068360.1, on the reverse strand, counting down.
ACATGATGACGTCATAAATGGCGTTATTTAAAATGGCGCCAAAAAATGTAAAAATTCGCCAAAAATGAAATGACGTTAAACACGTTTCATTTCATTTTTGGCGAATTTTTACATTTTTTGGCGCCATTTTAAATAACGCCATTTATGACGTCATCATGTACAACGTCATTTGACGTTTAAAAACATTTTTCTTTGTTATTTAAATTGTGCAGTCAAAAGACGTAAAAATGTAGTTAACATATAATTTCCAATGTTTTGATAAAGGCATTATGCCGAAACGTCAATTAAAGGAGTATAATCAGAGAGTTATAATTATTTAATATCCCTTCGGATAATTCAACTGAGCATTAACATACATTTAAAGCAATCTAGCCATCATGTACACACAAAACATATTTAATGGCTTTCTCTGATTTATAGGGAAATCTCAGTAATTTGAAAACTATATTTCACTGTTTCGAACACTGTTTACTGTGAAATGACGTCGTTTTTTGACACACTTATGGTTAATGTACAAGCTCTACAATTTTCAGTGGTTGTGGTATAGGTGAAATCATATAGTTTGACTTACACAAATTAAAAAATATGTTTGACATTTCATATCAAGCCATATTCCATTTAAATATTGCAGAATAAATTGCCATTTCAAATATTTAAATACTTCATGTTAAGCACAAGAATGCTGTCCTTGTTCCACATTCCCACAATCAGTGAGCCAGTTTGTTGACTGAAGTAGACAGATGTCGGACTTTTGACTCCACCCTCTTCAGTCACCACCGTTGCCAGAACCTCTATCCCATGTTTGTCCACCTGGACAATTGAGTTTGAAGACAAGCCCCCACACACCAGAACGTTTCCCATGGCTGTTACATGGAGGCCATAAAGGACAGGTTGGGCTAATTCAGAACGCATCTTCAGTACGTTTAAATCCAGTTTGGAGATCACTGTGCAGTGGATGGTGGACAGCGTGATCAAATGGTTACTGTGATCATTTGTCAAATATATCCTGTCTCCATTTGGACTGACTGCACATGCCGTGACCGTTTCTGATATGAAATAAAAAATAACATGTTCAGTAACATTTGACTCAACAGGTAATCACACTTTGTATCCACAATATTTATGTTTATGTTATATCATGGCCAGATCCCCGGCCAGATCCCTATATTGTTCTGTTTATTGAATGTGGGTTGTAAATATAGGCCTTTATGCGGCTAGGACCGATTTTAGACGTCCGGCCCAGATCTGTCGTGTGCTATCGTTTATATCAATTCACATATCATGTATACTATTTTGGTCCTTCACTTAAATTTATTCAGAACCAGCTTTCCGTACTTTTATTTTCATCCACTTGATTACGCAATTTATGACGTACATCATGTGACGTAATTTCAACGACGAAACTATATGTATAGACTCTCTGGATTTAAGGACAACAATTCGGACGTGGAGGGGTTTTATTTAACAGTTAAATATTTTTTAAGCATCGAGCGATTCAAAAACTTATTTCGGATTTTGTTCTTGTCATGCATAATTGGCAGCTTCGATAGTAATAAAATTATTGTAATTTATTATTAAAAGAACCGGATTTAAGTTGCCATCGCTGTATGTGTGTCGTTTTCTATAAAATTTGCCGTTTGACGAATCTTGTTAAAGCACAAATAGAGGAATCAATTTAATGTACAGATGAGTTTCAGTTTCAATCGATATTTGTATTATCCAAAATGTTTGCTACGTGCCATTATATTATGTTCGATTCTTTCGTTGAGTTGTGGATTATTTTAATTGATCATCGTTGGCCAAGACTGAATGTGAACGCCATTTTGTTCAGCAAGCCACGTGATCCAATTCTTTTCTGATATGAAAAATCTGACCGACTCAGCGGGCTGATCACTCTGGATCAGCAGACGATTTATTTCATAAATCAATCTCTGGGTTAATGGTCGCCATCTTTCGAACTACTTTCAAAAGTACAACAACAACAATAACAGTAGAAGACAAGTTTAATTGCGAAACGTTGAAAAATTTAGTACATGTGTCACGGTTGTTGAGTGAAATAGTGTTATTTTCAACTGTGTATGAAGCATGTGAACTGGTAGTGAAATAACCGAATTGTTGGTGGAAATGGAATTTAGAAATATATCTTATAATTCATCATCGTGTAGAATTATCATCAGCATCATTTCTGTGGAACATTGCACTATTCAAAATACAAGTGTTTCAAAGATATGGTGCTTTTGACATAGTTCACTAACCATCAAGACTGAAATGATTCATGCACACAGGTAAAGTAAATAATTGAATTTGTGCAGAATGTTTATTTTTTACAAATTATTATTTAATTTGACCAATTTATTTAAGATTGAGTGCACTGAAACTCAAAGTCTAAAGCTTAGTAAGACACTTAAGCCAGTTTTCTGAGAAGAAACAATACTTGTTCAGAGTATAGCAGGCTCATGCGGCCTCTGGTTTATTTATTTTGCCTCGGCCTTTAACCTGGGTCGCTTTGATTTCAGGTGTTTAGCCCCCATATCAACAAGGCTCTTGACCCTATATGTAGTTATTCATATTGTTTAAAGATTTTGAGAACCCTCACTCGGTGCCAGTGGGGATAAAACAGGGACCTTCTTATAGCTAGATGAATGCATCAAATATGCCAGCAAACTCTACGATGACTTCCTATCACTTATAAATGACTTCTCTCTCCAACAAATGGTCAGTTTCCCAACAAGGTTAACAAACACTTTAGATCTGTTCTTTACGTCAAACCCCTCTCTCATTAAAAATGTAAAGTTAGTTGCTGGTATCTCTGATCACGACATTGTTCAAATCACTTCCGATATCAAACCCCGACTAAATCGACAAAAGCCCCGCACTGTACACCTATTCCTTAAAGCAAATTGGGTCAACTTTCAACAATACATTGTTTCTAGGTCCCCTACCATGTTCACAAATTACCAATCTAAGTCCATCGAAGAGCTATGGACTGAATTCAAGGACCTTCTCCGAGAGGGATCAAACCTCTTTATTCCCTCAAAGAGGTTAGGATCAAAACCCTCTCTTCCCTGGTTCACCCAAAGTATCCTAAGACAAATAAGAAAAAGAAATAAATTGTATGTTAAACAGAAAACTGGCAGTCCCAAGGTCAAACAACAGTATAGAAAACTCAGAAATCAGGTTAAAAATAAAATAAATCAGGCCCACAACAGTTACCTTGAATACGTACTCGAAGCGCAGTCCGGTGATCAAGACACCCCCCACATAGGTCAAAATTTCTCCCGTAAGAAGCTCTTCTCCACAATCAAAAATGCTAAACAGGATATCCAAGGTATCGCTCCTCTACTGGAAAATGATAATCTTATCACTGATAGCAAGGGTCAAGCAAACTTCCTCAATCGCCAATATCAGTCCGTCTTCACCCCAATGAATCCTCTAAAATTAGGTCAACTCTGTTTAATGAAAGCCCAAACCCTGTTTAGAAACACCCCTAAGACAAAATACCCCAAAATGCCCGAAATCTCCATAAGTGTAAGTGGTGTCCAAAAGCTTCTGTCCAACTTGCAGACTGGCAAAGCTTGCGGCCCTGACAATATCAAGCCTATTGTCCTTAAAAATCTAAGCGTACAAATTGCCCCCTTGGTTACCAGAATCTTTCAAAAATCTCTAGACACAGGCACTGTCCCCTCCGACTGGATCAAGGCGAACGTCACCCCCCTTTTCAAAAAAGGCGACAAAAGTAACCCTGCTAACTACAGGCCGATTTCACTGACATGTGTTCTTTGCAAAGTCATGGAACATATCGTCGCCTCAAACATCACCAAACACTTCCAGGTCAACAACATTCTTTTCCATCTCCAGCATGGCTTTAGGTCAAAACTGTCATGCGAGACACAGCTCATAGGACTTGTAGAGGACTTATCCAGGAACCTTATTCATGGTCAACAAACAGATCTAATACTCCTGGATTTCTCGAAAGCGTTCGACAAGGTCAATCACATGAAGTTACTCTACAAACTGCACCAACACGGCATCCAAGATAGCACATTACAATGGGTCAAATCTTTCCTTATAGGTCGACTTCAGTCTGTCTTGGTAAATGGTGACAATTCAGACGAGGTTCCAGTCACATCAGGTGTCCCCCAGGGCTCTGTTCTCGGCCCTCTCCTCTTCTTGCTCTACATAAACGATCTGCCAGAAATCATAGTGTCACAGGTCCGGTTATTTGCTGATGACACTGCTGTCTACATCACGGTCAACAATCCCACTGAACAAAATACCCTGCAAGAAGATCTAGATCGGCTACAAAAATGGGAACACACTTGGGATATGGAATTTAATCCTTCCAAGTGTACGGTTATGAACATCACCAGGTCAAAACGTCCCTACAAATCCACTTACACACTCCACGGTCATATTCTAGAAACAGTTAGTGATGCTAAATACTTGGGTGTTAGCATCACATCTGACCTCAGCTGGAATAAACACATAAACCAGGTTACTGCAACAGCCAGTCAAACACTAAACTTCATCAAACGAAACATTCCCATAAAACACCCACGTATTAGAGAATTTGCCTTCAAAACCCTGGTCCGCCCACAACTTGAGTATAGTAGCTCAGTGTGGAGCCCACACACACAACACAACATTAACAAGATCGAGATGGTCCAACGCAGGGCCGCTCGATGGGTTACAAATGATTACTCATATCACAACAGTGTCACACACATGCTAGACAAATTAGGGTGGCGTTCACTTGAGAACAGAAGGTATGACTCCCGGCTACTGATGTTCTATAAAATTGTCCACGGACTGGTTGCTGTACCAATGCCTCCCTATGTCACTCCTCCGACCCGGCTCACTAGACATTTGCACCCTCTTTCATTCAGACAAATCCCTACTCCAAGCAACTACTATAAATTCTCCTTCTATCCAGCCACTATTGTCCTATGGAACTCTCTACCAGCCAATATTGTACAGGCACCTACCCTGGACCAGTTTAGGCTGGGGGTGACCAAACTAGACCACAGTTTCTAAGCAGGTTGGCTGTTTTTAACCTTTTATCTGTATATTCCTTCTTTTAACTAACACTATCACCTTTGTTTCTATGTCTCACAAATACATCATGTATTACTTTTATCTCCTATACACTTCTTCCTTAATTTCCTAGCACTGACACGCACCTGCTTGTAATGCTAATTGTTGGCGACTAGCAGTATATATAGATAGATAGATAGCAACACTTTATAATCAATAACTTTATAATTGATGATTCTGCTCATTTAACTACATTACTAATTTACCAAAACAATGTGAAACACATTTTTATGCCCCCAAAGGAGGGCATATAGTGATCGCACTGTCCGTCTGTCTATCCGTCACACTTTGCATTTAGGTTTCGAAAAAATGCTCATAACTTCTATGTCGCTTCAGATGTAACATTCATATTCGGTATGCATGTGTATATGGACAAGGCCTTCCCATACACACACAAATTTTGACCCCTTTGACCTTGAACTTAGGGTCGGCGTTTAGGTTTTAAAAAATGCTCATAACTTCTATTAAAGCGTTTATCGGGGGCGTATGTCATCCTACGGAGACAGCACTTGTTTTTGCTACTGTCCTCTGCACAAACCATGATATAACTGCATATATGCATCCAACCAAATCAGTAAAACTATTTGTCACTTAATTACAGTAAACTTATTGCATGTTAACTTTTCAACAATATATATATACATGTATATATAATTATATATAACAGATTTTGAAAAAAACACACATCAAACTTCAAATTGTTTTAGTAAATTATAGGCTTTACTTGGTATTGTGACATTGACACCACTCATGCATGCGACTATACAATTATACAACTATGGAACACATTATTTATGAGAAATTCCAATACATCAACACATCGTCTCAGATTTAAGGCGGATAATCTAGTGCTTTTTTGCTGCCATTTTTACTATTACACATATTTTCATTTTATGTTATGATGCATTGATCTTGTTTCTAAATTAACCAAGCAATCATGTTAAACTTTTGAAGAAAGATGTTGTCTGATAAATATAGAAAATATAATCACTACAAAGTGAACAAAATTCAGTTGACTACTGTGACCAACAAAGATTTGCCAAAGAGCAATTCAGATCATGATTTAAATTAAATACAAGTAATATGAAAGTCTGCCTATTGGATCCCAGTTAAGACTTATTTGTCAAATCTGCACATTAATTTTCCCTTAGCCATGTAGAATTGGGGACTAAATACCATCAAGTCATGTAAAAAGGAGCAGGGTATAGCACGCTGCTATTGATCTCTTGAGCTTTCACATGAATTTTACGGGCAATTTTCATACAACAAATGATATTATATAGTGTAATGATAAAGCATTATGAGCACAAATTATATCTCTTACTAGTGGTGCAAAAATCTATTAAGTGTCACATTTCAAAAGAAAATTTATATAAAAAAGTATTATTAATTGTTAAAACGTTATAAAAGGTTATTTCAATTCACTAAAGCATTTAATTACAAGAACAAGTGCATTTTATGTCCATTACAATACATGTAACAGTATTGGCATTGTATTTATCTGCATTTGATGTATTTAATACACTTAAAAATGCAGACAAGACACACTTCTAACAAAAACAAATGTATTTTTTTCTGCATTTTTCCAGCATTAATACTCTTCAAGTGTATTTTTTATCATCCCAAAAACACTTTACCAGGAAAAAGGTATGTTATGTTTAGTTTGTTTTAAGTATATTTTCAAATGCATTAAGACACTCTTTTCTTTTGCAAAAAATGTTGAACAAAAACTTGAAAATATTTAATATACTAAAGTGATGTAATAATTAAAGTTTTGTATGAGCATCAAAAACAGTGTCAAATTCATACCAGTGCCTATTTAGTAGCAGTAGGCCTTATATGGTCTACTTGTGGTAGAAATAATGCATTTTGTATAATACAACATACATAAATTAAAAAATATAGCTGCCCATACAGTTCAATACAATGTTCAATTAACTACACTATGCAAAGTTGAAATATGACATCAAGCTTGGAATAATCTTTTCAATAATGAATAATATGCTGTTTTAATTTATAAGTGAAATAGACACTTGCATATAAAAACTGATTTTACATCAAAACTAAATGTTTAATTTGATTTTTAGCTCCACTGGCCAAAGGTCATGTGTCCATCGTGCATCCATGCATAAACTTTTCCTTTAAACATCTTCTCCTAAACTACTGGTCCAATTTCTTAGGAATGTTCCTGGGGTGAACCTCTTTCAAATTTGTTCAAATTATGCCCCTGGGGTCAAATTTGACTCTGCCCTGGGGGTCACAAAATTGAAAATTTGCTTAAATAAGGCCTATTTTGTGAAAAATTTCAAAATCTCCCGTCCATAACCATTGGGCCTAGGGCTATCAAATTTGGTATGTAGAGACATCTAATAGTCCTCTACCAAAATTGTTCAAATTATAGCCCTGGGGTCAAATTTGACCCTGCCCCGGGGGTCACAAAATTGAACATATGCTTATATAGGGTATATTTTGTGAAAACTTTACAAATCTTCTCGTCCATAACCATTGGGCCTAGGGCTACCAAATTTGGTATGTAGTGGCATCTTATAATCCTCTACCAAGTTTGTTCACATTATGCCCCTGGGGTCAAGTTTGACCCTGCCCCGAGGGTCACAAAATTGAACATATGCTTATATAAGGCCTATTTTGTGAAAACTTCAAAAAAATTCTTGTCCATAACAATTCGGCCTAGGGCTATCAAATTTGGTATATAGTGACATCTAATAGACCTCTACCAAATTTGTTCAAAATTAATCCCTAGGGTCAAATTTGACCCTGCCCCGGGGGTCACAAAATTGAACATATGCTTATATAATGCCTATTTTGTGATAACTTTAAACAAATCTTGTCCATAACCATAAGGCCTAGGGCTACACAATTTGGTATGTAGAGACATTGTATAGTCCTCTACTTAGTTTGTTCAAATTATGCCCCAGGGGTCAAATTTGACCCTGCCCCAGGGGCCACAAAATCAATTATATGCTTATATAGTGCCTATTTTGTGAAAATTTTAAAACTCTTCTTGTCCTTAACCATAAGGCATAGGGCTACCAAATTTGGTATGTAGTGACATGTTATAATTCTCTACCAAGTTTGTTCAAATTATGCCCCTTGGGTCAAATTTGACCCTGCCCGGGGTCACAAAACTGAACATACACTTATATGGGGCCTATTTTGTGAAAACTTTAAAAATCTTGTTGTCCATAACCATTGGGCCAAGGGCTACCAAATTTGGTATGTAGTGACATCTAACAAACCTCTACCAAATTTGTTCAAATAATGCCTCTGGGGTCAACTTTGACCCTGCCCCGGGGGGGGGTCACAAAATTGAATAAACGCTTTTAAAGTGCCTATTTTGTGAAATCTTTAAAAATCTTCTTGTCGAAAACCATTTGGACTATGGCTACCAAATTTGGTATGCAGTAACATCTTATAGTCCTCTACCAAGTTTGTTCAAATTATGCCTTTTGGGTCAAATTTGATCCTGAACCGCATGTCACAAAATTGAACATTATATACGCTTATATCTTGCTTATTTTGTGAAAACTTAAAAAATATTCTTGTCCTTAACTCTAGGACCTAGGGCTACCACATTTTGTATGTAGTGAGATATAGTAGTCCTCTACAAAGTTTTCTCAAATTATGCCCCTGGGGTTAAATTTGACCCAGCCCAGAAGGTCACAAAAGTGTACATGTGCTTAAATAGGGCCTATATTTAAGTATTTGCACATGCAGAGAAATTTGTTTCAGCCTTTTTTCAGCAGTGGAGCGATACAGGGCCATCATGGCCCTCTTGTTTAAATACTCAAAAAATGAAACCGGTTTCATGCTTGCATGAACACAGTTTATAAATGCTGTCAGAATTATAAAATATGTAAGTACTATAAATACAAATGCCAGGGAAAAGTGCTTTTTGTACTAAAAAATTTGAATGAATATTACAATAATACATTCTGAATACTTTAGTATGTAATAAACAGTTTTGTCTGAGAAAATCACTAAATTTTATATATTTATTCTAATTCAAATAAATCATATTTCAAAAACACATAATTACTTCAAATCCTTTCACACAATACTGAAAAAATGCACAGTTTCTGATTGTTATTGAATCTTTATTAATTTATACATGTACCATTTTTTTAATCTTGATGCATCCTCAATTGTATAATGCTCTGGAGGTCACTGGTGTGATCCCCAGTGTGGGAGCATTCTTAAGAAATCTCCAAGAGACACCCAAGTACTGGTTCTATGCCCAGGAAACGAACTCAAGAGCATTTCACATACATGTACGTAGTTAGTACTTTAAATTAAATCGAACTAAAAATGGGTTAAAACTAACAACTGAAACCCTTATTAATACATTTTATTTTTAATCAAGCAAATGTGCAAATTCATTAAAAATAATGAGTAAAATTTAAAAATTCTACTTTAAAGTAATCATGATAATTTAGATCTTCAGAATATTTAATGATGATAATGATACAATTATATATTCCCTAAATGATAAAAATAAAACATGTAATGTTAATTTTTGAAAAAAAAACGTTTTAATTTTATCAATATCATGGTAATTACAACTAGATACAGGCAATTAGATCAGAAACGTGCATTAATTATATTAATGAACAACCCAGACATTTGTAGTGATTTATGGTCACTATTTGATTAACGTTCTATACATGACCTGTCATAAAAGGTATTTTTAGCCAGTATTACAATCGGCAATGATAGTCTGTATTGCATACATATTCCAACGTCTATTATCGATTCGCTTCCTCAAACTGAACAAATATTTAATGTTTACATCGCGAAACGTAATGCATCCAGTTTCACTTTCGGTTTGGTTGGTTTTGTAAACACCGTAATTTCATCTTAAAAATTGGATGATAGGGTGATTAAATAATAATGGAAAAGTAAATCACTTGGATAATAGGTCAAAATGCAACACAAATGAACGTTAATAGTGCTATTAATATCAAAGTTTCGGTAAAAAGTTTGGCGCTAGTTCAACGCGCATCGTATACAGCCTCATAACAATAGACTGACAACCTTTTGGGTAGTAAAGTAGTAATACAAGGCAATATGGCGACCGTTAGCCACGAGGCCTATCTTACGGAGGAATCCGAGATAGCCGATGTATCACGATTGCGGGCTGATATAATTTATATTGGCCCGCTAGATATGAATAACTGCCCGTTCGCGACGTCATTTTGTTACTATCTATAGTAACGATATGTCATATATTATCAATATTTTGAGCGTGTGATGTACAAGGTTTGAAGAAGTATGAAATTATGTAAATAGGTTGACTTGAATCAGATAGTTTCCTTATCTATAAAAACTGACTAAAAATGAAAATAATGTTAATACAATTTGATGTATTAAAAAGTTCATGTTCCATTGTGGTTCTTGATTATGCCACAACCTGCTTAGAGTACGGAACATTTTTGTGATTAAAACAGCCGACTTGCTCATTTGATAGACCGTTTGACTGCATATCCAAAGATCACCAGGTCGAATACCTGCATGGCATTATAACTTGTGTTGGGATTGGTAATGACATTTTTTCCACGGCCTTTAGTGTGTCCTTTTAATTAAGAAATAATATTTTTCTATCATGGTTTGTTGTCGAATAACCCACAGTAAGGAGTATAGATGCGTAGGAATTAAATCACGAGTGCGAAGCACGAGTGATTTGATAACACGCATCTATACAACTTACTGTGGGTTATTCGACAACTAACCATCATAGAAAAATATTATTTCGATTCTAACACGATTCTAATTGATCTGGTTCAAGTTTTAGGACGTGAACTATATTTTTCAATACTCCGCCATTCTTAGTACAAAGTTCACTACTTAGTGACGTCATTGAATTGTACAAACATATGACGTCGTTTTCATTTACAAATATTTTGCAAATGACGTCACTTTCATTGAAAACAACAATCGTAGAAACTTAATGACGTCAAGTTTATTGATGCTACTGAAAAGCTTACATGCTATAAATGTTTTCTGAATTACGTTTCCTAACAAATAACATTCTTTGTAGGCGTGGTTATGCCAATAATCACCAAATATGCAATTAGTTGTTTCATTACACTTATATACATGCTACATTTATTACATTTCTTTTAGAGCGGGTTTTATCACGTGCATTTTACTGCAATATTTTCTTTATTTATTCGAAACTATTTTCGAAACATTAAGCTCCGCCCATAAGTTATTGAAGAATAACCCACGCTTGATTTCCTTCTTTGTCTATAGAAAACAAGTCACGTGCCGTGTTAGAATACTGGTTAACCACGCTTTTCTTATCGGTTTTGCGTAATCGTAAAAAATGTACTTTCAGTTTGCTGGTCAAGTTTTCTTTTCTTTCACATTTAGTTTGCTTTTTTTTTTACTTTAGAGATATTTATGTGGATTTTCCAAGAAAGGTAGAGTAGGATAAAGCCGGACTTCAGGGCCAAAATGAAACACATTTATTCAAACTAGTAATGCAGTCTTACAATCATGCATACACAAATCAAACATTCGATTTCACTAATACACGATTTTCCTAATACACAACTACACTGGGAATAAGTCAAATTTAAGGTAGAGCCTCTCGCATTTAATATGAATATTTATTTTCAAAACTGCAATCAATATATTGATTAAATGGTAAAACCACATAATTTATTCGAATGCATACTAGTAGTACATGTAAAACTTTAAAGTTTCTTGTCTTCAATAAAATTATACTAAATCAATTGTTTAATCATTGAAACAAGGATTTGTTGCTCGCCCATGTCGACTGGATTAATTTATAAATTAAGTTTTCATCACTACATATATTCAATATATGTCGAATTAGTTTATATGAAAGAATATGTACATTATAATATCTAATGAAAGAATAGACGACTGTGCTGTCTTGGGAAAGCTCATGTTAATTAGCCATTAACTGTACAACTGTTGTCTTTGAGGCCCAGAGGTTAAATATAAAGTATGTAACGTTCAATAGGTATACGAAATCTTTGGAATCAAAACTACGAATGACAGGGAAATATAATGCCCACATCAAATCTAGACTTATAGAACAAAATTTAGTAACAAACTTCTAAAAAAGATACTCAGGTGAGCGAACTCGGACCTTGTCGCTCCTCTTTTTTGCGTGTGACGAGCATAACTACCAAGTTATTGTGGGTGTGTAAAGAATAACTAGAAATATTGAGAAGATTTAAATGATACTCCGTCTAAAGATAAAGGGATCTGCGAGGAAGTGCAAGGTACAAAAATTGTAACAGTTGTTTTTCACCATTTTGGAAAAGGGGCCGGAGCTCTGTGGATTGGAAAAACTCGTATTGTATTGACCAACATTGGAATATTTAGTAGTTGTGTGTTTTGATGCTGGCAAATACTGTTCAATTTCGAATAAAAGTGTTTTTAACATTATATGTGATAAGGTTTAACAAATAAAGCTGGATAATGAATATTTTTTGGAAACCTTAAAGTCTGAAGTTGGGCAGTCATTTAGGACATAAAACATAACATGATATAACACTTCATAACATAACAAAACATAACATAAAACATAACATAACATAACTTTTTTATGATACTTATCCTTTGGCCTTACCACATTCACCTAAATTTAATAAACTAAATGTCTGCAAATTGCTTGAAGACTTAAAATCTAAATTCGTCATAGTTCCTGCAGATAAGGCTGCTAATAATGTTATAATAATATGACGAGTGTTTTATGTTAAAACTATTACATAAGAACTTTCACAAACTACATCATATTGTGATTACAATAAGATACCTAATGAAATTATTGCCGACCATATTGCCGAATGCAAATAATTAAATGTAATAGTCAATATTACTGACAGAAATTGCCATCACTTTGCTGGATACCTTAATTACATAAAACGCCATATAAAAGTCGTTTTATCGATAATTCAGTGTCTTGTACCACCAAGCAATTATCAGTGTATCTTACATCTGTATTGAGTGCTATTAGGTATCATATAGCTAAATACTGTTATAAAGTTTATGAAAATAGTAATATTAACCTATTTTGGTCAATAAAAACTCCTTAGAAGTAATTGATAAAATTGAAAAGAAAAAATATAAGGTGTCACAAGTAAGTACATGTACTTATGATTTTTCTACACTATATACAACGCTTCCTCACGCTTTAATAAAATCCAAACTTGTTTCTTTGCTTGAAAAAACTTTTGCTAGAGAGAAGTGTTCATATCTAGCTTTAAACACTAAAAAACATTTTTTACTAATCAGATATTAGATAATTACATCATTTGGACTTGTCTTGACTTTTGTGCAGCACTTACTTTTCTTCTGGATAACTTGTTCGTTGAATTTAATGGTAAAATATTTCAACAAATAATCGGCGTTCCTATGGGTACTTATTGTGCGCCACTTATAGCTGATCTTTTTTTATATTGTTATGAAAACGGTTTTATGTTAAAATTATCTAAAACTAAACAACTAGATTTAATTCAATGGTTTAACCTTACTAGCAGGTACATTGATGACATACTTAATTTAGATAACCCATTCTTTGAACAATATATTCACAAAATCTACCCGAATAAACAAGTCTTAAATAAATCGTGTAAATCCAATACAACGCTACGTATTTAGACTTACATCTTACTATTAATAATAATATGATTAAAACTAGTTTATACGACAAACGGGACGACTTTGACTTTGAAATTGTGAATTTTCCGTTCCTAGATAGCAACATCCCTAAAGGTCCATCCTATGGTATTTACATTTCGCAGTTGGTACGTTATGCCAGAGCATGTTCATGTATTAATGATGTTAATGATCGTAATCGCATATTAACAAAGAAATTGCTAAAACAAGGTTTTCTGTATCATAACCTTAGAAATAAATTCGCTAAATTTCACTCAAAGTATGGTGATTTAATTTCTAAATATAATGTTACTTTAAAATGGCATTTAACTAATGGACTTTCACACCCATCATTTTATGGAGATGTTTTGAAGCGTGTTCGCAAATTAAAATATCTTAAAGCAAATCTTAATATTAAAGTTTTCAATTTAATAAACTCATTTGTATGAAAAGGATATGATGTTAACGTACTTAAAAACACGTGCTTGTTAGTTTTCGATTCGCTGTATCTTTCTTCCCTCAAAATTTGGAATCATTAATGGTATTACCATTTTATACGTTTGATTCTTAAATATTTAATCACCGTAGCTGGTTTCATTGGTTATTCAATTTTACAGTACCACCCCTTTGATATATTTTTATTTTAATGTTACAGTACTGCCCCTGGATTTTGTTCACGTCATCGTGTCTTCGCTTGTCAATTACGTCATATGATACTCTCTCTCTGTTTCTGGCTACATTGATTTTTTTTACGGCATCGCTTTTATAATGCTTGATACCACATACTTTAACTTTTTAAATCTACATGCATAGGTCAGATCATCATCGCGCACATACAGGAAGAAGCAGCAATAATGGGTGTAAACGGTCCATATTGCATAGCTTGTTTGTTTATGTGACTGCACAAAAAAAAATCTTATAAAGTTTAATACGTTCAATTTTAATTATATTTTCTCTCTAACAGGCGTTTCGTGTTTGATTTTTTTGTGCAGTCACATAAACAACCAAGCTATGCAATATGGACCGTTTACACCCATTATTGCTGCTTTTTCCTGTATGTGCGCGATGATGATCTGATAAATTAACTTCATGACGTTATATTAAAAAAAATCTATAAAGAAGGAATGCAGTCGATACTTGTTCGTAGTTCATTTCATCGTTCCTCAAAAAGTTGTAATTCTGTTGCTCTGGTATCTTTCCTACTATCGAGTAAGTAAATGGTAATTAAATTGAATGCGTTTTAATTCCCTTTTATTATTGTTTAATTTGAGTTACAATGCTATGAGCTTAAATTTTATTTACACGTAAATGTTTCATGAATATTGATGGGCCAAGTGTGAGGTTGAGCGCCCTATAACTGGTTTAAACCCCCAATGCTTTGCATTGACACTTCCAAGGCGGTGACCCCAGCTATATTCTTATATGTGTTTATGTTGTTTTGTATTGTGCTGTTTTGTGCTGTTATGAACTGTTTGGGCATTCGGTCACTTGCCTTAAATAAAGGACCAACTAATTGATTATAATAAGAATTCAATACTGCTCCAGCAGCTGGAGTTTCACTTCTTTATATTGGGCGGAATTTTGCTTCCAAAGTTGACTTTTAAAAATAACAATTCCGATACTTTTGTCATCGACTTTTTTTGGAGTTGTTATCTTTTGATGTAATGTCTAGTGGTGCGCATAACTGCCTTAAAATATATTTTTGATAATTAAAGCACATATATAGATATTCGTTCAAATAAGCAACCTTTCTTTTTTCATTTTGCATCCAAAATAAACTTTTAAACAGACAAGACGCCGTAATTATTGCCCAATCATCATGAAACTTGGTCAGAATATTTTTTCTTGATGATATCTAAGTAAGTTGAGTTCAAAATTGGGTCATTTGGGGTCGAATACAATAATAAAATGTCTCGTTATCAAATCATGTGCTGAAGCTTTTTGCAATAATAAGAGCTTTACAATAATAGGTAATTATACAATGTAAAAACAATGTAAGAATTACCGTTTGTATTGCCAGAGTTATCCTCGTACATCTTCCACACCAATGTTCCATCCTCAGTGTAGAGGAACAGTGCTCGACCTGATGTTATATACAAATTGCCTTTGTGGTATGCTATGCATTTACATTCATGTTTGAGCTTTAGCTTCTTTTGAATAACAATCTTGTCATTTTTCACTCTGATGAACATGATTAGTTTTTTCGAAATTGACTTGCTAGATGCATATGCAGCAACAGCCGCCAAGCTGGAGCCAATACTGCATATGCACAGTGGCCTATCAGGCATGTCACAGTGGGCAACCACTTTGTAGCACTGATCCAGCAGCTTTACCTTCTTGTTGGAAAAGTCTGTGATGAGGAATTGCCCGGAAGCTGTCTCGCAGATACCTGTTATAACGGATACGTATAAATCACGTTTCATTGTAACTGAGTACTCTGTTGTTATTCCCTCAAGTGTGATGTAGTCTTGATCAGACTGTGGCGCTGGCTTGTTAAAATCACTGTTAAGGCTAACATGTTCAAGTTGACTAGTTAAACTTGATGCAGATTTGGGCACCAGTTTTGGCTCGGTCACATCGCTTGCTTTGCTACCATGGTTAAGGTGACGGATAAAACCTAATGTTTGATTGGCCGCCATTTTTGGTTTTGTACCATCACATGTTTTGCTATCATTGTCAATGTGACGGTTAGAACTTAACTCTTGATTGGACTCCTTTTTTG
Organism: Dreissena polymorpha; assembly: GCF_020536995.1. Lineage (NCBI taxonomy): Eukaryota > Metazoa > Mollusca > Bivalvia > Myida > Dreissenidae > Dreissena > Dreissena polymorpha. The sequence goes on along the minus strand of NC_068360.1, from coordinate 26,183,962 downwards.
GCTCGGTGACATCACTTATTTTGCTACCATGGTCAAGGTTACTGGTAGAACTTAATTTTGGATTGAACACCACTTTTGGCTTGTTCACATCACTTGTTTTGCTACCATTGTCAAGGTTACTAGTAAAACTTGATTCTGGATTGGACAATATTTTTGGCTCGGTTACATCACTTGTTTTGCTACCATTGCCAAGGTTACTGTTAGAACTTGATTCTGGATTGGACACCTTGTTTGGCTTGGTCACATCACTTGTTTTGCTATCATGGTCGATGTGACGGGAAGAACTTGATACTGGATTGAAGATCAGTTTTTGCTTGGTAACATCGATAGTTTTGCTTCCATGGTCAATGTGACTGGTAGAGCTGTATTCTGGATTGAGCACCAGTTTTGGCCTGTTCACATCACTTGTTTTGCTATCATCGGCGGACTGGCTGATTGAAATGGATTTTGTGTTGTTAACATCACTTAAGAGTTCAATGTCAGCGTATTGAGATGAGCAGTTTACTGGATCATATATTTTTGGGTAAGATTTCGTGCTAGGCTCAGTTGATGATTGCCTCACGTGGTATACTTTTCCTAATCCTAAAAGAGTTGATAGAGTCTCTGTGAAATCAGCATCAGGTTGGAACTCTATTGTAACCTCATTCTTGCCAGCAATTCTTGTTATCATTGATTTTGCCTTTACCAAATACTTGTGACAATCTTTGTACGTGATAAATTGTAAAGTATCGCTCTTGCTGGTTATACGTTGCATATTATGGTGGGCATCATTCATGTCCTCAATGACCTGTTTACAGTCCAGGATGTCATCCTGAAGAGATGTCCTTGCATCCGAAAGTAAAGCGTCTAACTCGGTGACAGTATAACTTTCCAGTGTATCCAAATATTCATTGATTTCCTCTCTTAAAGTGTGGATTTCTTCCAGAATTTTATTGTAGGATGTTTCAAGTGACTGTATACTTTCCTCTAAGGCTTGCTTCTTCCTAGCCAACTTTCCATGTAAAGTTTCAAGTTTTGCTGTCAACTTCTCAACATCTGCTTTATGTTTTAGTGATGTCACAACATCAGATATCAATTTCACATGGCATTGTCTGTTTAAAAAAACAATTATGGCATTTTTAATCAGTACTTGTATTAACTATTAATATAATGGATGAAATGTAAAGATGAAATGCAAAGGTCGGATAAATAGTTGATTCTGATACTTACGTTTATATTTACTAAACATTTCCGGCAATAACTACATACAAAACGCAAGGACGAGACAATAAGCCTCAGAATAATTGATTATTTACCTCACTAGTAACCTTATATACATGAATGGGAACTTGAGCAAACGTGGGATAAAAATCTTTGTCAGGAAACTCCCATGAGGATGGGACTGATTTGGATCTGGGACCTACACTCTCCAGCCCATGTTCGTGGTAAAGCTGGCCCAATTACTTACACATAAACACTGGTAAGAGTTTGAAGTGGAGTCTTGCTGAATAAAGAATACATTACTGAACATTAAGTACTTACTGGTGGCTGTACACGTGACAGACTGTGCACAGCAGCTGATCATGGTCTTCACATACCAGCTGCATCGTCTCACTCTTGTGGTCTTGACATAGCTCTAATGCATAGTCGGTTCTCTTGGTGGTAAACCATTTTGTAGAGTTTTGTCTTCCAAACGCGATGTGTTTTTTGTACATGTTATTATGGTGTTTCAAACAATTGTTACAGAAAAACTTCGAACAGTTTTCACAGTAAACATCTGCCTCATTATTTATACCATTCTCATCACAACTTTCACAAGGATAGTCATGGGTTGTGTCTGATCCTTTGTAAACTGATGTCTCAAATTCAGATGCCATGTCCGTGAACTAATTGCTGAACGATGTTTATTAGTATATGATATTTATATTTTTGTAAACCTCACTATCAACATTGAGGTTTTCAATTCAACTGAACTGCAACTAATCAGTAACTGATAATGTGTGTAAACTTGATTATGAATGATACTAGTCTTATCTCTATTCACGTGATCTGTACAGTGACCGAAGCATGTACGTTCGATTTTTACTGATAAACTTTTATATTCAAATGCTGTGATGAACATACAATTTGAGTGGTTTTCTTACAGCAGATCCAATGTTTTTTTTATATTTTTTTACCTAGACTTCTGAAGATAATACATAAAAACAAGCACTCATCAATATGGGGTTGTTATACATGTTATATTAAGCACGTAAAACTATTCGCTATAATATAGTTTTTGTTTCTATTATTTTTTAGCTCTACTAGCTCTACACATGGGGTATATTAAAAATTATATCACGATCGGGACATATTGCGTTCCACCGTCATGGAATATAAAAGTTATGCAGTGACGAGTATGCAGAAAATAAACATGGGAGAGTCACGTGAAGTATAATAATTTGACATAATCATTGATGACGTCACAGAACATGTAGGTACCTCTCTATATACGGAACCGGTATCCTCTCGGTTATCCATAGCTTTAAAATCTATAATTAATATTTTCCAATTAACAATTGCATATCACGTGTAATTATTCAATTTCTTTCTAATTCTCTGTGAGTGTTTCTTTAGGCCCTGTTTAATTAAACATCATACATAATATTCACAATGTGCAAGTTTGTCTGATACATCACTGCTTATTTTTTTAATGATGGAATCATGTGCTTACAAATAATAACATGTATAACGTTTTGCAATTTGAACAAATAGACATTTTACAAAATGCTGGTTTTACTGGTCTGAAGAACTGTGTCCTGAACAACTTCATGGATCTGTAATGTCACAGTAGTCAACACTGCAAGATAAAAATGAGGATGAATGAACTAGGGACAGATAACGCTACTTTGATGAGAACAGTAAGCAACACTGTAGATAATAATAATATTGTTATAATATTAACTAAGGGGAAAGAAAGTCAGGAATAATAAGTTTTCACATGGACATATTCGGATTTGTTTTTAAGCTAGCATGTTGTAAAAACGATAATTTGTAAACATTTTAGTTTATTAAAAATAAAAGTGTGCAGATATCTTCTATTCATATTTAAATTTGTAAAAACAGTTTAGACCTATCGGTCTCTTGATGAAGTTTACAAAAAGGTCAAGTCTACATATTGTAACCGACTTACCGTTACATTAATGTTCTTAAACTTGAGCATTTCTGGACTTTTCTATGGTGATGTCATATTTCAGTTGATGGGACTTGTTCACCGATTGATGAATTGATGAATTGACAATTTGTATCCCACCACAAACAGTAGCTGGAATGGCAGGCTATATCGGGATCTTTTTGTTACAAGGGTCTATTGGTCTATCTGTATGTTCGTTGACTGTAACTTCTGTGGAACAAATAAACATGCAAGATACAGTTTGTCACACGCAAGAGTCTCATCATTGCTACCATAAAGGTCAAGGTGAAACTTTGAGGTTAAATATGAAAAAACAACACTTTGATCGCTGTCAAATAGGGCTTTTTCACTCTTCAACTTGACTATGCATTAAATTATGTTAAAATAACTGTGCACACATGTTTTCCTTCTTTAGATGATCTGTTGCATGTTTTGTGAAAACATAACATGGCTACCTTTTTAGGTCAAGAGCATTCTTTGGGATTTAATTATCGAAATACGGGACAGAGAAGGTTAACAAAGAGCACGTTTGGTCAAAGCTCTATATCTGTCTCCAAGGACCCTTATCTGATATATTATACCTCATATAAATTTGTTTCTTCTTTGCGTATAGACTACACAGGTCCGTTATTTTAAAAAGTGCCCAGTAAAGATGCGCGCGCATTTAGTCAGCGGGCGCTATTCTGAATAGCGACCGCTGACTAGATGCGCGCGCATGTAATAGTGCCCGCTAGAATGTTAGTTATTTGTAACATTTGTGCAAGTTTTACAACGCAAATATTTATCTTGATATACTTAGGGTAAACGTACAATTCGTTTGGCAGGTCACGAGTGTGTGTTTTTTATTATTAATCACATCTTAAAAAATACAAAACTTAAATGTTATATTTGGGATCAATATTTTGCAACATATTGCCTGTGATAAAAGCAGTAATCTGTATATAAAATATATCTCAATATGTGAAATATTTTACAATAAAAATGATTTTTTTATAAAGAAGCGATTTTTTCCGTGTCCAATTTTCACAGGGAGACAACAAGCGCACAACAGTAATACGGTACATATTATTAATAGTTACTGATAAATTTTGGTGGAATTCATATTGTGTTATTTATTTTTATTTTAATTGACATTAATCTTAATAATAGAAGAAATAGAAAACCTCACTTCAGACCCAATGGCAGAATAGTGACCAGCCAGGCAGCCCCAAAAAGTATATGGACCTCAGCCTTCGGCTTCCGTCCATATACTGTTTGAAGCTGCCTGGCTGGTCAATATTCTACATTAGGGCCGTCAGTGAGGTTTTCTACTTCTTAATCAGTGATAACTCTTAAATTGCATTGACATATATCTCAAGTTAAAAGAGCAACAACGATTAATTCATCATAGTCTGGTCATTTTATACCTCCACAAATAGGAAGGCATTAAGCATTACACTTGTCCTTCAGAACATATGCACTTTTATCTGGACGCTTGTGTTTTCACCTTTTTTTAACTACTCGATTGATGTCACTCCACAATTTGCAGGTAAAACGGCTACCGGAAAATCTTTGCAAAACCGAAATTTCGCAAACTCAAGTACTCTTTTTCTTAAAGATTTGCCTCTTTAAGATAAAGCATACTATATAAGTCTTATTTTTTATTAAAAATTTATTATTTTTTCTTACAAAAGAAGTATTTTCACTATGAAATTTAAAGGCAAAGTTGGTCTTCCCATGGGTTATTTGCGTTTTTCCAATGGGATTTTTATTTTTCCCATGGGATTTGTTTTCAATGTGTTTGTTCCCATATTTTGCAGATGAAACAAAATCCCATGGGATTTTTGGCATTTTTAAAAACGTGTTTTATTCGCGTATTTAAGAATTTAAACGTTATTTATGGTTTTAATAATAATGTGTTTGTTAACAAAACCTTATATTTTTGAGTAATGAAAAAATCCCATTTTTTAAATGAGAAAAAAATCCCATGGTATTTTTTTTTGAGGCATTTATTCATTTAACTTCCAGAAATGCTATATTTTATCAAATGATAAACAATCTACGCGATTTAAATGGGTTTACAAGTGTTTAAAAAAAATCCCATGGAATTTTTTAAAAATGTGATTTTTATCCATGTGATTTTTTTCCAATTAATTTTTTTCTCATGGGATTTTTTTTCGCGATGCGTGAACAAGAATAATGATAATGATAATAATAATAACAATAATAAAAACAATAATACTAATTATAATAATAATAATAATAATAATAATAATAATAATAATAATAATAACATATATTATTATTAGTTTTATTTCTTGGGTATATTATTATTATTATTATTATATTTATTATTATTATTATTATTATTATTATTTTTATTTTTATTATTATTATTTTTAATTATCTCTAGTACTACCACTACTACTACTACTACTACTACTACTACTACTACTACCACTACTACTACTACTACTACTACTACTACTACAACTTCTACTACTTCTACTTCTACTTCTACTACTTCTACTACTATTACTATTTCTACTACTACTACTACTTCTTCTACTACTACTATTTCTACTACTTCTACTACTACTACTATTACTAATACTAACACTACTACTACTGCTGCAACTACTACTACTACTTCTTCTACTACTACTATTAATACTACTACTACTACTACTACTACTACTACTACGAATAATAATAATAATACTGATAATACAACTACCACCATCACCACCACCACAACGACCGCCACAACCGCCACCACCACCACCATAACAACCACCACCAATACCATTACCACTACTACTACTAATAATAATAATATTATAATAATAACAAGAAGAAGAAGAAGAAGAAAATTAGCATTATCATTATTTTTATCATTTGAATACTTGTTTGAATAATAAGTATTTTGTTAATAATAATAATAATAATATAATAATAATAATAATAATAATAATAAAATAATAATAATAGTCATGAATAATGGTGCTCAATATGATACATTTTTACTTTTATGCAACATATATAGTTCGCTTTGGCCGATGGTATGTACCTATTGGTGATTAGTCCAGCGCTGTACCAGTATAAATGCATCGCTTTTGTATAGACAACGCTGTCGGCAAGCCTCGCCGTTATATTATTCTAAGCCTTGCCCGATATATTACAAAAAGATCAGGCAGTGACCTGTTATTCTCTATGTATCATTGTGATATAAGAGAAATTAATATGGGACGCATGTTTTCACCTTATAATCCTTGTACGCCATTCTAATATTTTAGCCGTGCTCTGTAAAAAGGGAGTTTATTGCATGTGCGCAAAATGTCGTCCCAGATTAACCAGTGCAGTCCGCACAGGCTAATCAGGGACGACGCTTTCCGCCTAAACTAAATTTTTGCTAAGAAGAGACTCTCTGTAAACAAAAAATATCATTCAAGCGGAAAGTATCGTCCCTGATTAGCCTGTGCGGACTGCACAGGCTAATCTGGGACGACACTTTACGCACATGCATTACACCCCTTTTTTACTGAGCACGGCGCATATGTAAACGCCTTTATGATCAACCAGTGATAAAGGTTAAAAGCTTTAAAAATATAACAGTGGCTGATTTAACTCTTGAACACTTATATACGTATTTTTCCGCATGCGTGGTTCCTTAATACAAAGTTATATTTAATTTAAGACCTTTCTAACAAGATATAAGTTTTTAAGGTTTCATCTCAAAACCTAAGATACTGATGAGCAGCAAACAGCATAAAACCTGAACAGACTGCGAGTAACTCGTAGGCTGTTCTGGTTTTACGCTCTTTGCACATAGCCATTTTAACTTTTCTTCTAAGTGAAAAAGGGATACGAGCAATTAACATGGGACGCATGTTTTCATTTTATAATCCTTGTATGTCCATGATTAAATTTGAGGTGTGTTTTGTGAAAAGGGGATTTAATGAATGTGCGTTAAGTGTCGTCCCAGATTAGCCTGTGCAATTCGCACAGGCTAATCATGGACAACAACCTCCGCCTAAACTTGATTTTCGCTAAGACGATACTTTCTTGAAACGAAAAATATCATTAAAGCGGCAAGTGTCGTCCATTATTAGCATGTGTGGACTGCACATGCTAATCTGGGACGACACTTTACGTACTTGCATTAAACCCCCTTTTTACAGAGCTCGGCCCATTTTTATACGCTTTTTTATTGATTAACCCGTGGAAAGGTTAAAAGCTTTGTACAATACTACGAAGGCCGAGTTAAACAGCGAACTCTTCAGAGCTTATCTGTTTTCGTTAATATCTTGAAAAAGATATAGGATTTTGTATTAGAAGCCAACTATACAGTTTTAATTTACAAATTAATACTACGATGCGATTCATGGTATTCCAGTGAAAAATGACATTTCCGGGGTGAAAATATTAAGGTAAAAAAATACCGTCAGCTATATAAACGTTAGTAATGTTAAAATGACACTATTTGGTGGCGCTAAAGCGAAAAACATTGGCTAAATAATGGGAAACCCAATAAATAAAGCAATCCATTTTCACAGCGTATGTTTATGCTTTGACGTTGTTGACGTTGTGAATGCCAATCTCGCATAATGTGACATATTGGATTACATATCGATGTTCACACGCGTTTAATTTTAAGTATATTTTTAGTTTGTATGGTTAAGGTTGCTTATATAGATCAGATCAGGTGCAATGAAATGTCTTCTTTAAAGGGATACTACCCTGCATCTTCATAAACGTCATCTTGAGATACTCAATATTCCAAAACGGTCCACCAATTAAGTACAACAATTCAAGATAGCTTTCGCTTAATATGGTGGATATATGTTGTATGAAATTTTAACATAATGTATTCCATTGTTTTTGTTTTAATTAGTCAAATGTCAATTTAAATTTGGGTTTTGTTAATGCGTATTTAGCTTAAAAATTCATTCTGGTTTAATAAGAATGTTTTAGCAAGTACACACTTGCGAAGCACAGTATATACCGCGGTAAGTTTCTGAAAATAAGTTGTTATATATCTGGATCTATGTTTTGGAATCAAGCTCAACTAATATAGGTCAGGATTGGAGAAAAAGTTGAATAGTCTATGCTCATTTTACATACATTAAACATATTTTTAACATATCGTATATGTCTTGCCGATTTGGTCGTAAAATTTGCACTCATTTATTAATGCTTTAAGTATTTTAGATCTGTGTTCTGTTGTAACACACGGGCTTCATAACACAGAAGACAGACAGACATATATTTTGTAACACTTATACAGCAGCATAACGCCCTAATAGTTAAATACACAACGTATTTTCTATCACGGAAATAGGTTAACCAACGTAACATTATATAACATGAAATAGTCAATTATAAATACAAATTCTTTTTAATCAAAATCGATGGCTAACACGCGTACGATAATCGAGGAAGTAACGAAAAGCAGTAAACAGTAAATTCAGGATAGTACTTCTTAAAACTATAGCTTCTTTGATATATTTTTCGACTTGAAATTACATTTGAGCCGTGCTCTGTTAAAAGGGGAATTAATGCATGTGTGTTAATGCAGTCCACACAAGCTAATCGGGGGCGAAACTTTCCTCCTAAACTTAATTTTTGCTAAGAAGAGACTTTCTTTGAACGAAAAATAATATGATTATAGGTGCTACCTAATTTACGGGCAAAAGCTTTTTAAGTTTTTTTGATAACCATGTATTATTAATAAATATATGGACATGATTGTGTTCAAAATATGATAATTGTTGCAATAATTTAGTAATGCATCCAAAAAAATCAATCTTAAAACGAGTTACATGTTCCAAGCTTGAAGATCTAGCATCTTATATATATTTTTGTTTTCTAGCCACAGGAATTTATAGCTGGTTCGGTGTTTGTGGTATAGTGGATGGGGTGTCTGCTAACTGGCTTAGTCACTGGGAGGTCTCTGTATTGATCCTTTAAGTGGGAGCATTCTTTAGATAACCCTAAAGACATACTATGGCAGACCATTTGGGTTGAAAGTCAAGAAGACCTACACGTTAAAAAGAGAAATGTACGTCGAAGTACAATAAGTACGTCGACATGAATATAAAATACACTTCAAAGTATATATTTGTACGACAAAGTACAATTTGTACTTCGACATACATGTTTGTACTTCTACATACACATTTTCTGAACAGCCAATCAAAACACTAGTCTCTTGAGCCGCTTTTCCTTCAGATTTATTCATAATAAATGTTTAAAACTTTAGTTGAGGACAAAATGAATAAAAATATCAGAATGGCAAAATAACGTCACATAGAAGTTTCAAGTATTTAATGCATTGAAATAGATTATATACAAATTTGAAGAAGATTCAATTGTTACCTTTTTAAAATTAAAATTGTTCAGCATATTGTGTGTCTGAAATGATCATGCGGGGCGGAGTATCACGACCGTCCAGCGCATTACTGTGTTGGAAATTCCCAACGGTAACCAGTTACCAAGCATTAATGGGATAAATAATGTATTATAAACTTCCCGTTGGTGGTATTTTGTGATAACCATAACTTGCATAAGTCAGAGGTTAATTCCGCCACGCCAGGTCAATAAATACGCACAATATCTATGAGTTAGCGGTCGATAGTCGCATAATTTGGTATAAATTATAATAATAATAATGTTTCATAAATACGCACAATATCTATGAGTAAGCGGTCGATTGTGGCATAATTCGGTATAAATAATAATAATAATGTTCAATGTCAAAAATCTCTAAAAGCAACAGACGTAAGGTGTCTTCTGATTGGCTAACACTCAAGGGTCGGTGAAAATTGTACGTCGAAGTACATTTCTCGATCTACTTAGTAGGTCTTGCAGACTTTCGACGTCATGGTACGTCATATAGACACTAAGTACTGGTCCTACTCAGGAAACAGTTTGTTTCATCAAATGTCTCAATTCAACTTGACAGCTTGCTAAAGCAGTTGCATTTAGCATACAGTACACTGATTTAACATAATCAAAATCATGTGATGTGTCAAATCAATTTTGAATGACAAATTTGACAGGATTTTTGTTTAATCCAATAAGTTTTAGACTGTCAAATAACACACACTACGTATTGAAAGCCATACCTGGAGCTTTCGTCTGTATATCACTGACTTCATCAGAAGAATGATTTCTACTGTTGGGAAACGTTAACACCACTAATTGTCTTCTTATTTATTATCAATGTATAATTATGTGTAACAGCATAACAACATACTTGATTCGCAATTAAAATATTTAATAAATACAGGTATCTTGCAGGTTTCTAATTTTCTTTCGCAAACTATTGTTGAATAGTTTAAATTTTGTCGCCACTAAAAAACTAGCCATTTTGTAGCAATTCTAAAATCACAGTCTAAACTGCATACACTTAGCTCTATAGTTACAATATGAATGCAAATATTAGAATGCATCATGTTATATCATCCATTTTTTTATATTTAAACATTCAAATAACACATAACACAGTACATATATAAAAAGGTATGTGGTATTGTGTGGAGATACAAAACACTTCACATCATTTATTTGCACATAAAATAATAGTTACAAAATAAGTAAAACTAAAACACAATCATCAACCTACATTTCAAGAATATTTACGTATATGAAATTACTAAGTGGTGTTATTGTATTACCTTTTACAAAATTAACATTGCTGGTTTTGTACTAGCCATAAAACATTTATCATGGATTAACAAGTAACAACCAATTTATTAATTACACAATAGAACGGAAATCATATTAATTACATTATGCATTTACTCAACAAGCTATTTGCTACTGTTTAGAATTACACTATCTTACTAAAAATGATCACAGGTACTCAGTGCTTTTACATACTTGTGGTAAGTTTTGTATTACTAGTTTGACAATTATCGGCAGACACTTGTCGATATACAGACAAAATTTGCATGTGAACTTCCTTTTTTTTTCAGCATAATTGCCTTCAAATTGTTAATTTAACAACCCTTTGACATTGTTTGCACATCTGATCTTATTATACAATAGCTGATTTTTGTTTATAGATAGACATATATAGACTTTTCAAAGTTCTATAAAAGTTCACACATGTTCCATCCAAGTAAACAAGCAGAACCAATAAAGATCACCACAGATAATAACTGTGTGTATAGCTTGGAAATTTGATAGATCAGGAATCCCTCCTTTGTTGATTTCTGTAAACCAAAACTGTCAGTTTTGCTGGATAGAATGGCTTGTATGATGCTCAGCTCTTGCCTTCGGCTTCGCAGAACAGCTTCTAAAAACGGAAAACCAACAAATATCTTAAAATTTGATCAATAATGCAGACAATTTATAAATGTCTTGTTTTTTGTTGATTTCGAATCTGGAAGATTTTTTACGTTAGATTGTAGTACGAAAATCCAACGGTATCGGATTTTGTGGTTTTAGGCCTAAACTAATTATAGTGATATGTAACCTTTCGGGATATCGGTAAAGTGCGAGCAGACGAGGTGTAAATACGTTAAAAATTAAAGCTAAAAGACTAAAAAGTTAGATCGGAATATCTTTAAATTTTGTGAATAAATGTGTTTCTGGTGGATAACAACGACAACTTACCAGAATATTGCTCATAATCACACGTAAAACGTCTTTCTGAGACATTGTGTACACACCGGTCTTACTCGCAATAACGAAGTGACGTCACCATCTATGTATAGAATGCTTTTTGAGAGCGAATGAAAATGCGTCACATATTCTGACAAATAAACAGTAGGGTGTCGTTATTGAAATACCGCGAGAATACTGGAAGAATAGAGATGCCAACTATAATGTTTAAAACAAATAATTTTTTAACAAGCGTTTGTGATTTGTCAGGATAATAATAACAATAAGATATCGAAAAGATCAAAGCAAATACATTCGACAGAAATCTAAGATTCGGCAATATATTTAAGACGGGTTATGTTCACTTAAATTGTGTTTGGTAAAGACTGTAACTATATGTAGTGAACCAGTCTTCGGCTTATACTCACTGAAGAAGAGCATTCAGGGGAGATAATTGAGTAATGACTTAATTCTGGAACGGTTGCGAAGAAAAACAAATAATGCGAGAATATTGAGTGCGATTCGCTACACAATTATGATGTCATTGATATAACTTTTCCTGAGGTATGTATTTACATGTGATTTAGCATATGTCAAAGTGTTTTTGATTTGTTCAAGGCCATAAATAGCATCGCGAAAATATATGTCGCGTGGCAAATTTTTTTGAGACGTATCCATATGTGGTATTCTTATGTAATTTTATGTCTAAATTCCCATATGTATGAACGGTCAACGCCCGCTTCGCGGGCTTTTGCCCGTATCATACATGTGTAAAGTATCGTCCCTGATTAGCCGGTGCGGACTGCACATGCTTATCTGGGACGACACTTTACGCACAAGCATTAAGCCCTTTTTTTACATGAAACTATTAACTTGTGAAATAGCCTCTTATATATTTCGAAACAACTACGCTATCGTCGCACTAGGATGCAGTGTACCAGGTACACATTTGGCGTAATAGGACAATGAGGCGCCGGGAAAAGAATTGATCTCTCATATTGTGAACTATCCCACGTATTTCAATCAATACGTCTGAGTTGACATTTTCAGGAAGGAAATCCTGGTGCACAAACATTCAATAGTTTTGCATGTTTGTATAGTGCTACGATAAGAGTTCTACGGTAAACATTACTATTTGATTAAAGCTCAATTTCTCACAGAAACCATTTCCTGTTCAGCCGAAAATGATCCTTAACCAACTCTGCGGTTCTACAATGGCAACACCTCTTCGAAATTCAATCCAAACTTAATATTAAACACGATTATGATTCATATCAGTTCAAACACCGTACATTTGACATAATTTGACAGTATAAATATGCTTAGCTGTTTTATACTTCGGCAGCTTTCCAATATCGTTTAATCAAACTTGGTTTATTCGGCTTTGCATGTGTCATCCCGTGCGATATTTATGGGCAACATTGGGGTATTCACCTTCCGGTAATAAAACTCGTTCACGGTTGCAGCACTGGCATTGGTTCAAGCAGGGACATTGGTTATATATCTGTATGTTTTGCTTTCTATACGTTTTGACATAACGGTATTCAAATGGGTTGTTGTTGTAGGTATTAATACCATAGCCACCACTGTTACTTATTTGACTAAGACATTTGTAAGTGACTTCGCATTAGTGAAAAATGTAGAACCAAAAATATATAAAAAGAAAAAAAATAAAAATGGCCCATAAGATCCCTATGTATATTTCACATCCATACAAGATACTTTTCAACTTATTATTTCCCGTACAATATCAATGTCGTTCTCATTTTATAGGAAATAACTTCTATTGCCATCGGAATACTGTTCAAGTTAATATTAAAGTCAAACGTATACACACCGATTGTCATCTGATGTAAATTCCCACATTCAGAAATTGCATTTCCATGAGCATATTCGGATCCTCCCAATGGCAGGGTATTCTCACATTAACTGAAGTAGGCATTCACAATTTTGTTTCGTTACCAAAATTTTTGTATTCACATTTTTTCGTACCCAAAATGTGTGTACCCACATGTTTCACATATGGGTACAAACAAAATGTGGGTACGAAAAGTTTGGGTACGAAAAAAATGTAGGTACGAACATTTTGGATACGAAAATATTATGGCAAAAACATATTGGGGTAGGAAAAAATTTGGAAAGACAAGTATGGGTAGGGAAAAAAAGGTGGATACGAAAATTTTGGGCACGAACAAAATGTCGGTACGAAAACAAATGTGGGTACGAAAAGTTTGGTTACGAAAAAAATGTGGGTAAGAAAATTTTGAGTACGAAAAAATGCCAACAAAAAATTAGGTACGAAACGAATAAAATTTGGGTACGAACAAAATTTGGGTACGAACAAAATTGGGTACGAAAAAAAATGGGTATGAAAATTTTTGGGTACGAATTTTTACCGGGTACTACCTCTCCGTACCCCGGGTACTTTGAAGTATACTTCCCCGTACCCCGGGTAATTTGAAGTATACTGCAAAGTACCCGGGGTACGGGGAAGTAGTACCCTGGGGGACTTTGCACAATGCGTTATTGTCAGAGGTCTTGGTTTAGACGTATTATGTATCATATGATATTGAATAGCTGTAAACAAACCAAAATAGGATGTTATAGTATTGTCATATCTTTGTACATACTTAAGAGAGATTAATGGCCCTTATAATCTTAGTCCATTTTATTTTAAAGCCATGTATCTTTATTTGAAGGTTCATTTGTCTTAACTGAAATCCAATTTTCCGCATGGCAATAGAACATCTCACTGATCGGCAAGACAAAACTATTATTTTCAGCATTAATTAATCTAAGATTAAAAGCCATTGATACACAAAAAAAGTGAATTATTCAATCGATTGATTTTAAACTTGAACGTTATAAATATGGATTTCAAAAAATCAGTAATTATTTTTTCGGTTTATGGTAAATAAGTTACAAAGAATGGGTAGACTTCTTCTTCTACGGAAAGAGATAAACATGTTTGATTTTACTGTACATATCAACATTGCATTCCTGATTAAACCGGATAAGATCCATGTGCTGTTCAGGTGCTGCTTACTAATTGTCGCTATGTTCCTTTCAATGTATTTAGTTTTATTCACTTTCTCAGATATTCAAACACTTGTTAATTTATTTCAAACATCTGATGATTTAATAGACACCATTTTTTTTATTTAATCTATTTAATCAAATAGTCTTTTTTCTTAAATAGTGTCAAAATGAAACGTGAATGTTAACTGTTTGAATAAAACTATATGTTTATTCTTCAGCAATAAATCACAACACAAATTCGTAGTGTACTACAAATGGATGGACAATTAAGTTCAAATGTATATGGCTTAGTCGGAATACAATATTAATCACTATAATTATCCTTTTTAATGAGGATTATATTAAGAAACGCGAAGATGTCAGAAGCGTTAAGTAAGTAAAAAAATCACTTACCTGCGCACAACCGGTCCTCAATCAATTAGACAATTCGATCGTTTCCCGGCCGTGTACAAATATTGAGTGCCTAGCGACAAGGAAATCGCAGTTCTATATAAAGCCCACGTGATATGAGAACCTATGAATTTCATTATAGAGGATTGGACGATTAAATATCGTCTGACGTAAGCAACTCCATTGTTAAACGCATTAAGACAGTTTACAGTATGGTTAGTGGGATATCAAAAAAAATATCAGGCGATACTTAGAAAGGCAGTTCAGTAAAAACTTTTATATATTTTAAAAAAGCCTATGAGCCATACTAATTTATGAATTTTAACGAAAAGAAATATCAAGCGTATGGTGGCACAGAACTGCCTAAGATAACCAATCGCTGATAAGTAAAATTTAAACAAGATTTAATGCTTTTTACGAATAAAACAATGTTCTTTATTGTTTCTTATTATTATAACTGTTTTAAATATCAATTAAATAAAAGTGCCCATAATAGATATATGTAATATTTATTTGGAGTATCATGTTATTTAATATCTCCATTGATCAGTTTTATCCGAAGTCGACCGCAATACCCCAATACGCGTGTGTTTGTTGTGTTTTGTGTAATTATTTGTGCTGTTGTTGGAAACCCTGCAAAGTAAATCATTATAAATTATGAGTATGTTAAATTATTTGTGCGTCGGGTCTTTCGATGTGTCTCACATATTCGATTTTCATATCGGTTAATAATTAACAATACATATTATACTGCATTATATAACACACTCAGGTTCGTGATAAATCCGTCAGAGTTAATTAAAACTGAAATGTTAGCGTGCGTGTTTGGTCCTTTAATTCAAGCGTTTCGTAGATCAGGTATACCTTAACAGAAAATTAACATAAAGGCCTTCACGATAGTGGTAAGCTAGCTCCTTTCAAAGATCGGAGGACAACACATCCGAGGATCGCGTGGTTCTTGAACGCAAACATAACTGTTTGGTGGTTTTGTCCTTAAACAAATCTTACGACCATTGAGCCCTTGCCCTGTATTCATTCAAAGCGGCGAAGGCACTGGAGTTCTTCGCTATCGGATAAAGCTACACTCAACTCATTTTACAAAATTAAATTTTCGCTGTTAAGAGTGCATTTGTTTTGTTTTAAAAACAACAAATCATGCAATTGTTGGGAGTGTCACTAAATGCACTTGTCAAGATGTATTCGCACTGACAATATAACAACAACATGTCCCTTTTAGGACTTTCTAAAAGCACAGAAAATTTATAGACACTGCGAATATCGTTAGAATATCGAATACCTTTAACAATACGAATATAATTTCACGATGAAAATTCTCACAACAAAACATATTTTTTTAATATTTTAATATATAGTTTTTAATAACCATATGAAGATTGTAGAAAAAGATTATTGAATAAAAGAAATATTAAACGAACTTCGAGCATAACATTTTACTTACGAATTTGGTCATTTATAAAGCGCTCTTTGGTGTTGACCCGAAATATGGTGTTTATGCAGTTCAAACGGTGTCAACCAGTCTCAGACATTAATATTGGTATAGAACACCAATGCGCGATAGATATTTAATTGTTTTGATATTTGGTTTTAGCGATTATAAAGTAGATGAGTGTTGAAATAAATTGCATCAAAAGGACTAATCCACCCATCGTGTGCGGATACAAATACGCGTACCTGCAATTATGAGCACATTTATACATGGACCAGTTACCTATTAAATATGATACTCTCTCCTTTTTATCAGCAGGTACCAATATAATGTGTCTAACCATCGATTTCCTTATGTGTGCTCTAATGATCAAATTTGATAGTTAAAATATTGAAAAGAAAAGCAAGCCTATGCTTTGGAAATACCGCATATATTGTATCGTTCACTATATAGCTGACTTTTATACTTCGTGATTATTCTTATCCCGGTTGTGCTTTTTTTAAAGATGGTCTAAAGAAGCGAATATTTTATCATTTATAAACACCTTAGATGATATATAACGTGTTTTATTGTGTGTTTTTATTGAATATTATGTTTACTGATAGGGACAGACCATATAATTGAGAGACATCCGTTTATCGTTTTTGCGCATCAAGCTTTTCTCCATAATCCAACGATGATCTAAACACGTCTAACAGTAAATGTTATGCCTGTGTAGTTACATAAGTAAGAATATTTTTCTTCCTTTTCTTATTAATATCGCATAACATGCGAGATGGATTAAAAGAAAGTTATTTATAGAGACATTGTATATAGTACGGACATGAATTTAGCGTATCTAATCTCATATTTCTCGCTGCATTGGTGATCGGTAGCCCTCACATCATCACAGTGCTCACGAATTGAATACCACTAGCGCTCTATATAAACATTCTTTTACAGTCGTTTTTAAACCTGAATTTCTGCAACATTATTTCGACCAGTGACAAATTGCCTTCGTACAAAGCCGTATGCTAAGACGTCAAGCCGGCATGTTCTGTATGCAAACTAGGTATAACCATACGTTTGGGATAAAGTCCTTTGGTCGTCTTTTTCAACTGACCATATTAATAAAACCGCAATGCAATATATTTACTGTTTTGTAAACCAACACTTTTTCGCTATTCAATTTATCTACAGCTTCTAAATCATAAATGTTATTTACACATGTAAATTAATGAAACAGTACCATTTTCATACGCAGGGGTATAAATATATGTTGAAAGCCACTTACTTGCAAGGCTTCAAACTGATCAAATCAGATACCCTTATTTACTCTGCAGTTTTCGCAAGACGAACGCCCGCAGTCGCTCATACTAGAACCTTTATTTTTTCTCGAAATACATTGCGCATATTAAAACGACCACCGGAAATAACTTTGCGAAACCTTAATTTGGCAAAATCAAGTACCCTTTTTCTTAAAGATTTGCCTCTTTGAAATTAAGAATACTATAGAAGTCTTATTTTTTATTAAAAATTGTTTATTTTTGCCTACAAAAGAAGTTATTTTCTCTATGAAACTTATAAACAAAGTTGGTCTTCTCATGGGATTTTTGCATTTTCCCATGAGATTTTTATTTTCCCATGGGATTTGTTTTCAATGGAATTTTGATTCCATAATTTGCAGATGGAGAAAAAAATCCCATGGGATTTTTGGCATGTTTTATTGTCGTATTTAAGAATTTTATCGTTATTTACGTTGTCCTTGTGAACATTTTTTTCCGAATTATGTCCCTTTGTTAATTTGTTCATTATATTTACATAAGTTGCGTGTTTTAAACTACTATTTAATTGCTGGATAGATTGCAATGTATAATCCCAGAGATATTGTGTGCTCAGCTTCACTTTAAATGGTAGGCAAATTTGATAAAACTTTCACAGCAAAAGAATCGTTATGCATAGGTAATTATTAAAAAAAAAAATGCAACTAATTAGGGAAGAATTATGGCACTTTGTCATTTTCTCCGCTGTTGTATAATGACTTCTAAAATGAGGTAAATTCTACTTCTTTTAAACTTCTGAGCAAATTTCAGTGAACATTTCACAACTGAAGAACCTTCATGTGTCGGTTATCACGAAGGAAGCTGCCGCCAGTTTCTTTAAAAATTATGGTACTTTTTTCTTTTTTAAGTGTTTAGTATATAAACATGATTTGTTGGCAAAAGCAAATACTCTTTTTCTGGCTAGCGGAATTTTGTCTCTGTACAGATCTTGTGTATGGCAGCTACCCTACCAAGGAGAATAACCACAACTATTATTGACAGGAAACTGTGGTATTTTTATCTTTCTGCTTAATATGGCTTAATTTAATTTCATAGTTCCCATGCTTACAATCTACCCATCAACTGACATAAACAGAACATAAATTTATAACGACTTGTTCATAGTACATTGTCAAGTGTTAGCCATATAACATATGCATATCAAAGGTCGTGAGAAAATAAAGTGATCAAAAAAAAATGTGTACATTCTATCTAAACGAATACATGATAATTGATGAAATGTTTTATGCAATTTGGAAATGCGAAGAAACACACGCTTACAACACGCTCTCTGAGTATAATATTGTATCGAAAAAAAAAACACAATAAAACAAACAACCAAACCTGCTTCTTTAACAAAAACAGATAACTTCATAAGTTTTTCTTTATTACATGTTTTAATAAGGCTTTGGAATGTGTGTAATGATCGTCACTTGAAATAATGAGATTTTATGTATTTCTTTCTAATATCATTAAAACAAGGGCAGATTGCAATAAAAAAGTATTAATCATCTTCAATGTTACGTGAGTTACAACAAAACAATAGTTTTCTTTCAAGCTCTGTGATTATTACTGAACCTACTAGTTTGAATTCGTAATTGATGCTTGGTCATTCTTAATTTACAGACGTAAACTTTCAGACTTTTAGGTAAAACATTAATGGTTTTCATATTCAAACGATATTTTAAATTCTTTTCACAATATAAAAACTTGCCTATCAAATGTGTGCAACTAATTTTGTTTGAAACAATATATGATTCCGCATTTATATTCGAGAGAAATACTTCTTTGTGAAAGGTGTCAGTAGAATATGAATTTCTAAACTCGGACTGGAGTTCATACAATAAATTATTACCTACTAAATTTTTCCCCAGTTGTGTATAAATTGCTCTCTCTAAGATTTTGGATACGATACTTAAGATACTAACAGGTCTATAGTTTCCAACATCAAGATTACTATTTTTCTTAAACAATGGTTTCACTCTAGCTTCTTTCATGTCATCGGCAACACAATTCTCAGAAAAAGACATATTAATAAGAAATCTTACAGGTAGTTTCATAAAACTAGCAGAATCCTTAAAAAATCTGGCAGGAATTTCATCTAAACCAGTACTTTTGGACGTTTTTAGATTTTTAAGTTCATTGAAGACAAAAGATTCAGACACATGCTTTAAGAAAAAATTACTATTGCTAACATTTCTATTTCTATAAAAGTCCTGCAGGGCCGGGGAGTTTAGATCAAACCATTTAGTAGGGTTTGGTAACTTTTCAGCAAGCTTTGATGCAACAGAGGTAAAAAAGTTGTTTAAATGAGAGGCAACTTTCTTACGGCTGTGGCAGTTTTCATCTTCAATATTTAATACAATATTTTCATTTCCAGATTAAAAAGATTTATAACCAAGTTGTTTCAGATGTTGCCATAAACGTTTGGGGTTATTTCTGTTTTCATCAATCTGGTCTGAAAAATATGATGATTTGGACGAGATAACTTCCATTTGTACATAATTTATAAATTTACAATACATAGAATAGTCATCATGGCATCCTTGTTTTCTAAACTTATACAGATAGGAGTCTCTAACTTTAATCATATGCAAAATTTCAGCTGACATCCAAGGCTCAGTCCTTTGTTTGAGTCTTACTTCTTTTACAGGTGCGACTGATTTCAAAACTGACATGAAAATATATTTAAAAGCTTACCATGCATTGTAAACATTTTCATCCTAAAAAACATTTACTCAAATCAGCATTTCTAACTTATCAATGAATATCTCTTTAGTATAATTGTTTATACATCTAACTTTAGAAAAAATAATGTTTTTTGAAAGTTCGTTTAGAAATCTTTTTTGTACAAACTGTCATTTAATGGTCACTTAAACCAACACACCATATTGACTAAGTCTTTCTTTGGAACCAGTCAAAATATGGTCTTTCATGCTGCTGGTAGTAGGTAAGATTCTGGTTGCTTTACTGATAATCTGTTGTAGATAAAAAAATTCTCAAAACATTTAAATAAGACTTTAAAAAGGAACTAGATTTCTGTTTGAAACAAATATTTGCATCACCTAACAGATATGTTTCACAATCTGTCCTTAGATTTGTTTAAATTTGCTCTTAATGTTCTAAAAAAATTGACTGTTTATGTGGTCTATAAAATGTACCAACAAGAATTGGTTTTGTTTTGGGTAAACGGAGTTCAATAAAAACAAATTCATCATTTAAAACATTCAAGTCATTTCTAATACTAAACGCTAAATCATTTCAAATATAACAACAAACACCACCACCGTGTCTATCTCTATCCCGTCTAACGACAGAGCAATTATCTAGGTATATCTCAGCGTCATTAACTGAATTGTCCAAACAAGTCTGTGAAAAAAATATCACAGCTGCTCTAGTTTTGACAGCAATTAATTTGAGTTCAGACAATTTAGGTAAAAGAGATCTAATGTTAAAATGTATAAAATAAAGTCCCTTTTTATCAAACACTGAAAATGTTCATCTGATGAATTTGATGGAATCTGTGGCCTTGGTGTAGATGGGTCGACCTCTCTGCTCGAGACATGTGGATGTGGTTGCCGACATGGGGAGGCTGGTGCTGAAGCTTCGGGAACATAGTCTCAATGGGGGCACGTGTAAGAAAGACGTGTCGCCGATTGCTTATGCATCTGATAAAAATCAGTTTTCACTTGTGTACACTTCTTGTGGACCCAATGTTTACATGTCTCGCAAAATAAGATACGGTGATTCTTGTAGACACAAGATCTACATATGCTACATGTTATATACAGATTACCCTGGTGATGGGCAACACTCATGCACTGGTGGTATAGTCTAAATGTCCTGTCTTGTACCAAGCTGCTATTGGTGAGTTTGATGAATAAACATTCATGATTTTCCAGAGCAACAGCCACTAGATTAGATTCAACGCTGAACTTGGACCTTGGGGAACCATTCAAGCCAAGTTGGGACACCACATTGTAAATTCGATCCAACAATTTTCGTTTTACCCATTTCTGCGATGACAAGGATTCCGTAAGCTATCTCACAAATGCTGGTTATACTGCAGGGGAAGGAGTCATCAGTCAATTTCACTATATACTGTTGATAACTTTTTACTCTGCTGTTTTGATTTGTATGGGACAGATTACTTCATAACTTTGATGAGTTATGCGTGCTGGGTCAGACTTAAGCTGCAATCTGGTTCCGAAATCGGGTATTTGAATATTCTCATAAGCCGACTTTCTTCTGATATCTGTTTCGCCTGTCAAACCTAATTCTGAATCTGAAATCAAGCTTGGCTGGTTTATTTCACTTAACTCGATTTAAGTAGTAGTCTGCCTAGATGGATCTGATACTTGGTTTTCTTCATGATGTGTGTCTTTTTCATTTTGCGATTCCTGTATGTCTCTGTGTATATTTTGTAACATTGCGAGACAAGACAACCTTTTTTCTATGACTGTATCTGGCATATATGTGAATGCCACTTCAACATTTGTTGGCATTTCAATTAAAGCTGCCCTTGCTTTAAATCTATGGTGAAGGCCTTGTTTGTACATTAACAAAAGAGAAGCATCAAGTTTGTCATTAATTTTCCTCAACTCTTCTTGTACAGATTTTATGTTTCCGATAAACTGGTTGCATGTTTTGACATTATGTTGGACAGATGTCTTCACTGTGTCTAACTCCTGGACTGTATTTCTCTCCATTTTATCAAAATAATCATTGATATTCTTACGAGAAACATTGATTTCTTCCAGAATAAGATTGGACGTTTTTCTTGTGTTTTCTTCTCAACAAACTGCCCTAGTAATAGGTTGAATTTTGCTAAAAGTTGTTGGAAATCTTCTTTTTGGCGAAGGCCTTGCACTTTATCAGCTATTAGCATCACGTGGAGACATTGCTCTGAAAAAGAAATCAGTTGTTTGCCAGCTTGTATTGTGTATTGAACACTAAATTAGGTAGAACACGTTTTAATTGTGAGTGTTATTTTGTGTCATTCTGAATCTTAATATCTGAAATCGTGCTACTCCTGTCCTATTTATTATAATATGTGCCATATCCTGTAATGTGTGCTATGTTCATCAGTGTAATTGTGTTATCCGAAAAAAGTATGAATATGTATTAATACTGCCTTTTGTTAATGTTTGTCTCTGTTAACCGAACTTAGCAAAAAACAAAAAAATTAATCCATGGAATGTTTATTTAAAAAATATATATATCCATTTTGGTCAATGTTAATTCTAACTCGATGACACAGATTTTTTTTATAGACAAAGAATGAAATTGTGTGGGTTATTTTTCCAAAAGTATAGGCAAAAACCTTATGTTTTGAAAATAGTTCTGAAGAATTCCGGTAAATTAAATAGTGAAATGCAGGTGCATTCACGCTCTTAAAAAGGAGGTGAGTTTGGTGTAGGGTAAGCTCCCCTACCCGTTTGTAATTTGGTATTTGTTATATCATTACTTAATTAACTTGCCAATTTAATTATGCATCTCAATGGTGGGGGAGATGAAATTAAAGAGCAATTCAAATTTGATGATATTACTTATAACTACCATTTATTATACTTCTCAAGATCTGAAATAATATCAAGTGCATTCAAAGTGTTTAAATAAACAGATAAAAACATGGTTTTGTCAAGAATACCGTAAAGTCAAAAACTCATCCCCAGCTTATGTTAAGGGAATATCTTCCATTGATTCATTCTCAACATCATCACAGACAACACGAACAAATCCGCATTAAAACAAAACTGGTTTTCCCGGTGCAACTGAAAATGATATCCACGTGCGTGGATTCCATTATATTGCAGAATAATTTATGTATGATTTGGCGAAGCTTCTTTAGATAGTGTCAGTCCACTTACTTGTGATTGTGAACATGACAGACTGTGCACAGCAACTCATAGTGATCCTCGCAAAACACTTCCATTTTCTTGCCCTTGTGATCCCTACACAGTTCTATTGGATCATCTGTTGCCTTGGTAACTGGCCACTCGGTCAGATCTGCTCTCCCAAATACCACGTGCTTTTTATAGAGTTGATTGTGGTGTTGCATACAGCTGCCACATAAACACTTTGAACATTTCTCACAGTACATGTCGGCCTGTTTGTTTATCTCATTTTCATCACAAATATCACAAGAAAAGTCAAAGACTAAATCAGATCCCTTGGAAATAGATGCCTCAAACTTTGAAACCATCTTTGTCACTGTTCAGGTGAATAGCTCAGGTATGTGTGAACAATCTTTACAGTTCAATATTTGGTGACTGCATATTGCAAAATGCTACCGTATATTCCCTTAAAAATACCTCAAGTGCTTTACATGTTTGTGAATTAAGTTCGTGGTAAGCTTTATACAGTTGTCACAATTATTCAATATGTGCGTGTGGGTGAATCATCAATCCGTCAGATTTTCTCTTGACTTTCATATCTGGTATCATTTTTGCATTTTAATTAAAATAACATACCACACATAATTACCATTTCGAAACAGCGTGTCCTGTGTAAGATACGTGTCTCTAGCTTTTAAGGTCAATGTCACACTTTCAGGTCAAAAGTCAATTGTGGCACACATAAAAACTTCTCAGCGTTCATTTTTCGACAGGCAATTTAAAAACGACTCATCTTTGGTATAAAACCATTTATTTGTTTCAAAGATCAAACCTCAAAATCAACGGTAAAAGGTCATATTTAGGCAAAATACTGCTTTTTTACTGTAACTTAATCACGCATTAGTCAATTTTAAATAGGTGTCCACCTTCTGGAGTAAGTGTGCTATGTATAAGACCCATATCTGTTCGACTTAGAGGTGAAATATAGGAATGATTATAGTTATGACTGTTACTTCATCATTTATAAAGCAACTAAAAACAATAACTTTCTGCATATTGAGAATGTCATGACATGTAAAAGACCTTCGTCCCTTGTTCGATGGTCAAGGTAACTCTAACAGGTCAAACGTCAAAGATAGTCATACTTCAGCTTGCGTTGACAGTAATTAAGTAATTCATCAGGCAATGTTTAAATAACAATAAGCTCATAATGTGCAGCCAGTATGAGCCTTGTATCCCCAGACTCAACAGTGAATGCATGTCACACTTAAATTTATGATAAACATACTGAACACAATCATTTTTTTCTTATTCTTCTTATTCATCAAAATTTTCAAAACTATCCTTTGACTGTAACGAATATATATACTTTTACTGATCATTCATTGGTGAACAAACTTTATTCTTATGTTTGATCAAAGAGACCTTAAATTAACGAATATGTCATCAGACACATGTCACTTTGCTGTTAGATTAAGAATTGTGTTCAAGAAAAATTATTTCTCTGCACGTTTTACATTTTACCGTTTATATAAATTGCAATCTCTCAGTAGGAAGGAAGTTTACGGTATTAGCAAAAATAGCGTTTATAGATAACACTTGATATCAGTGAGATCACTTTGAGGGAAGGGTGGCGGAGCACTTCCGATCGGGAATTTATGACAAATGGGGATTTGTTTTCTGATAAGAAAGATACCATTTTTCTATTTTTATTAAACATAAACTAAATGTTTCAGCACCAGTGCTTATTAGATTATGATAAAAATAGGTTAAATACAAATTGTTGGAATTATAATATAAAAAATAAAAAAAGAATATACAAATCTAGTCATCTGTTTGTGAAAATAAATTGAGAATGGAATTTTAATTACTTATAAGTGAACAATATATTCCTCTTGAGCAAGGAAATCATGCCTAATATTAACCTCAAATTGGCCCTAAATATCACTGCGTTAGGATAGGGACATTTGGAAACACAAAATTGAAAGTATTATAATCAATATCCTTTCAGTCCTTAGGCATATGATCATGAAGCTTTTAGAGGATGAATATAATGGGGAAGATGTCCTTGTGATGTAATTTTAAAATAAGTATTAAATTTAATACCAGTAGATCAAACTCCCTACCAATCGGTTCAACGTGGTACTAACAGACATCCAATAAAATAAAAAACATCTTCCATAATTTTCAATTCATGAAATTGTTGAATGATTGTTCTTATGTTGCGTTTCAGTTTCTGGAATTTGTAAATATATTTCAAATTCATTAAGGGATATATTTTCTCATCCTAATTAAAAACAATGTAATTATCGACTCTTTGCTTACAATCGAATATGTGTGTTGGAAATGTACTTAAATTGCTTCTATTGTGGAAAGACTAATTTTATTATTTAATTGCACACATGGTGACCTTGGAGAACACAATGAGACCAAAGATGGCAACAAAACACTGACAAAGAACTTTCAAAGGTAGGGTACATCTTTATTCTTCTTTTTATAATATTATACGTAGATATTGGTTATCAAAGAAAATTCACATAATGTAGTGATTCTCGCTAATAATTGTTTGCGTACGAGCAATACATATACATGTAGCTATCTAGCATCTAAGACATTATTAACACACTTTATACTGGACTTTGTATATTTCCAATTTTAAAATTTACAAGTAATTACAGGTCATTTGAAATGCAGATAGAATGGAACAAACATTGTTATAATAAATATATTACCAAATGTGTATGGTAATAAACGAGTATATGATTTTATAATGAACCATAGCAAATTTGAATGTGTGTAGCTTGATGTGTGTAGTTATTCAATAAATAGTCTGAGCTATTCTAACCACCCTCTGTTGGTTTAGACGTCTGCAAAATGAAGACAGTTATAAATAGATAGATTTATTTAGGAGATAGCATACATACACACAAAGCATTAAAACAACATGTACATAAAACAATTTGAAGTAAAATCAATCATAATATAAAAGTATATGCATAGAATGCACTATGGCATGCACACCAACGCCAATGATTACACAAAAAGAGCAATATCTCTTACTTCCATTGTTGTCATTGTTGTTGGTGACACAACATAGAGAGCGACTAGTAATAAATAAATACTAAATAATATATTAATGATAATAAATACATGAAATATAATACTGAGATGCAGATCAATGAACACAACATTAATATCTCATTGTAGCTTTGCAGACATGTACTAACACAGTAATAAGAGAATAACAGGTTACTGCCTGATCTTTTTATACTATATCAGGCAAGGCTTAGAATAATATAACGGCGAGGCTTGATTGTTTCTCTTCTACACAGTTGGTGCTTTTTAAACATTTGGTTGTGGAGCTGTTCGCAGCATAAACAGAAATACTTTAAACATTTCTCACAAATTAGTTTAGCCTTTGTGTTTATATCATTCTCCACACAAATATCACAAGAATAGTCATGGTTTAAACCTGAAGTCGTTTTCTCAAAATTGGAAGCAATTTTATGTTGGTTAATTATTTTCTGTTTAGACAAAACATAAAGAATTTCTCGTCTAACCCATTAACAGACTATATCATGTGACTTTGGTAAATACTGTGTCGTGCTGTATTTATCCTAATAAATGTTCATGAAAGCTTGACAAGTGTACCTAATATGATATAGTTCTACTATCATGAAATCCAAAATTTATTAAAACTTGGTAGAACATTTGTTTTAATTATATCTCAGTCGATTACATCGAACTAAAAAAATGCTTGTGTTAACTCGAGAAGTCCAATTATTTACTAATCATTAAGAAACTTGCTAAGAAACCTTTTTTCAAATGATATCTTTGCCATGTTTGAAAATGGTTCCGGTCCATTGAAAAACAAGGCCACCAGGGGCGAAAAGTTTTCTATCAACATTAATTTGTTTTTATGTAAAAGTTATTAAAAAAAACATGTAAAGCCATACACATTTATTATTTGATTTTTATACATGGTTGAGAGGCATATTTCTGTGAAATTATATTGATATATGATAATTGGTTACTAAGAAGACGATGATTTTCAAAATGTGCTTTAAAACTATATACTATATTAAAACGATCAAAATAACGCTACCGGGTCAGTGAAGAGAAAATAATAATGTCTTTGAGTTAAAAATGAAATCCTTTGATAGGTTGCTGAGAAGGTATTTAAGTCTTAAATGTTGCAATATAAAGAAAACTGCCATGCCTCTGGAGGTAATGCTTTTTAAAAGAATGAAACTACTTTAGAATGCTGTTGTAGAGTTTTACCCTACGATCATTTCTGTGAAATTAATGGGAAATCCGGCGAACAATTGCTGGCTAGAAGACTTTTTTTTAAAGGAAATTGCCGATGCTGGGTAAAGGAAAAAAAGAGACCTGAAGGACCATGACTGTTCTGAGCATTTTGGTGTTCCTGATATAAACTTGAAGTCGTGTTTTTTAAAGGACAAAACTCATTTTCAAACTAAGCCATTCGAATTAAAACAAATGTTATGCGAATGTTTCATCATGATTGAGTAAATATTGCGACCTCTGAAGCGTTCATATGGTATTATAATATTAATAATTGGACATCTGCCCTTCCCACGGTTGCCTATGTTTTTCATGGGATCGTGGCCATTTAAAAAATCTGCAGTGATATTATTAAAAACAATGTTCTGAGCAAGTGTAATGAAAATTAGACGCATAATGTGATTTGTAGTGTTTACAAATTTTCAATTGTATGATATAACTTATATGATTGGAATATTCACTAAGTTGTGGAATATTTAAACAATTACAATGCAATTTAAAACTTACTTATAAACCCTAACTATGGTAGTCATTTAACCACAAATAAAATATGTTAATGCCTAATGAAGGTACGAACGAGAGCATTTATTAGGAAATAGTTGGTGTATGCGTATTCTTAAGTTGCATAGCTGCTTTTCCTTTTAAATGTTTATTTGTCTATTGAAGGGATTTAAATTGGCATATGTTGTTTATCTGAAATATTTTAAGTTTAGATCAGAGGTGTATACTTGCGGCTCTATCGTTTGATAAAAAACGATCAAGCTCGTCATTATAACTTCCTTCTCCTTGACCAAATGTTTATACAGCATTTGAATATTTACACTTAACAGGTTTTGAAACCTAATATTAACACGTGATGCAAAAATTCGCATGACGGTAATTGATTGAATGACAATAAATGCGTGCACATTAAATACATGGAATATGTATCATACTGTGATAGATTTAAGAAAACGATACAAATTATATTTCGGGTTGTTACCTGTTATAAGCTCATTTAAAACTGTAGAAGTCATAGTTATTGTCGTAGCTTCATGTAACAGAAAATGTGTCCGAATGATATTTTGTCCGGGTTCAAATATTGGTAATGTTAAGTCAACAACTTGGTCGCCAGTAGCCAATTGTATAAATCTGAATAACTCTAATCCAGCGGATAACTTTTTGTTATCTTCAATTTAAGGATATCATTTTTGGTAGGCGATTGTTTAAACAAATAGATATCCGAACAGGTGCACTTTTCTTTATGCGATTAAAGGTTATAATTTGGATTGGCTAAAGTTATCCATATTTTAAGTTTACTTCCTGTAGGGCCAAATGAATAAATATAATTTTTTTCTATTTCTGAATACCAAACTGCACAAAATATACAAATTGCAATTTTCATAATTGTGTCTCATTTTAATTGACAAGTGTATGTAGTATAGTGAAATCAACACAGTGTGTGTGTGCCGGTTAATAATTGGCACATTGCGAGCTCCTGAGCGTTTGTACTTAAAGGCTATGTTCTCTAACTTAGCAATAACAACCATATCTCATTATGTGCATTTGTATACTTTACAATATTTAACTTTTTTTGTTAACCAAACTGATATAATTTTCTACAAAAAAATCATTTCAAATTGTTTTCAAAATCGACCTTAAAACATGTTAAATTACTAAGTTTACACAAGCCTTCGTTTCAGCATATACCAATCGCGACCTTTTTTTAGAAGCATTGCATTCCCGCCAGGTATCAAGATCAGTTCACTGCAGCTTGTCCGAGGAATCTTTATTTCAATCAGATTAGGGCAAAACAAAAATTGTCTTCAGACCAAAAATATATAAAAAGAAGATAGTCGGTGCATTCTATTATTATCATGCATACATTGCAAATCGATAATAAAGTCGTAAAATGTTGAAACAATAACATGACAGACACCATTTGTGATCGATTTAGAAATAATTATTTCTCCAACTTGACCAATATATAAAGCAGGATCGCAATTATTCACAATACTATAAGTGCTCGAATCAAATTGCTGTTTACAAGTTAAACCACAAAAACAGGTATTTTCAAATACGCGTATACATATGTTTAATATGTATGGATGAATTGCGTTTGGTTATTTAACTTACACGTTTTCATTGTCGCATAGTTTTTCCGTGCTTTATCATAGGTATAGGATCACGAGTATCTAATAATGAGAAATAAGTCACCAATACTGGGGCAACACCCGGTAATTGATATGGGTGTGATGCAGCTAAATATTGTGCAGACAAGAAAAGCATTAATGATATGTGATTGCATTGATATAAATGATTATCTTTTACAAACAGAAATCAAAAAAACACCCTGTATATTACAAAACGATATTTCTTGTAAAAGCTTGGCCCGAGTTTTAAAAATGGGACCCTCTATTAAAAAACATGGCCACCAGGGTGCTAGTCTATATTTCTTATTGGGCTATAATAAACATAAATAAAGCTTTTGAACATTCTTGTGGTCACATGTATTGCCTTATTCATCTTCATAAAACTTCAGAACCTTTCACCTAACAATATGTTGGCCTGTTTGAGAACTGGAGCTAGCGCAATGAAAGTTTTCATCGGTTCAAATATAAAAAAGCTTGATAACATTATATGCTCACATGTATTGCCATATTTCATGAAACTTAATCAGAACATTTTCCAAAATATTATCTCAGGTGCTTCAAAAGAATGAGATTTGTAGGGTGAAAAGCAAAATCATCTGATTATATTGAAAAACAAGATTGTTATCATTCTACTTGACTAATTGTAATCCTTTCTTTTGAAAATGGCTTCAAATCTTTGTTGCTATGATATGTTAACCCAAGTTCATAAAGGAATGGTATTTCTGTTTTGAAAAACATGGCCAGGGTCTGAAAGTTATCTTATGGGAATTAACACTTTTTATAGCATCTATACATTGACTAGCATTATCAGTTTTGTGTGTACACATTGAAACAAAACAAAACAAGCAATAGGCTGTTATTTGTGGTTACCTATCTCAACAGCATATCAATCTTTTTGTCTGCCAGCCCCTCTCTCCTTCTTTAAGTTGTGACAATGACGATGAATCGCATAGTCACGCATGCTTTTCATTGTCATAATGTGATGATCGTTATAGGCAAGTTTTATTAAAATCATTTTTTAAGGGCACAGCAGATACAAACAATACAAAAAATTATGGCTCAAACATTCATGCTTTGTTACATTCACATGATGTAAATTGTATTGACACATGCCTTGTGCTTATAGCCTCATGATCTATGTATTTGATTCCAGTTTATCATAGCATAGGTTATATGCAGCGGACACGAAAATGGAGATTCAAGTATTTGACCTTTAAATGTGGCCTTGAACTTGAACCGGCATTAATGACATGTGCCTTCTGCAAATTGTTTAACAATGAAATATACATGAAAATCAGGGAAATCATTGAAAGTGGATAAACTATCTTTATAGGCAGACACAAAAAGAATCTGTGTTTGTGTGTTTAGTGGTTTTTCGCATTTTTCAACAGTATTTTATTCATATCATGGCAGATTACTAACTCACACTTACCTGGGTTAGCTGGTTTTACAGTACTGAGTGCACATAACGTATGCCAGTAATTACATACCTGAGGTAATTTTTAAGATTAGGCGTTTACCGATCCCCGTATGGATGAAGAAAGATCAGTAGAACTTACACCTAATTTTGTAAGATATTATCTTTTTACATTTAACAATTCATATGAAATACAATTACATTTTTACAATCAAACCCTTAATCGAGAAAAAAATCACTCGCTAAATATAATTCGAACTGCAAGCTTGATACTGTTATCATGTAGGCCGCAAAAACCAATAAGAACGCGGGTAGGTACGACTATACTGGTTTAGCCCCAAGAAGAACGGTGATTTAAACATTGAATTGATGTGTCATACTTTACACGTGATATACATACGATATGTAATTGCCGCTTATGATACGTTGAAATCTTACCATATGTGGAGATATGTGGTATACCATAATGTATATAAATACATTTCTATGAAGAACACAATGCATGAAAGCATTGACAAAATTAGGTTATTATTGACTTTTTAATAATCACCTGCATGAACGTTTATACGTTTATAGCAAAACAAACAGTAAAGACCGGATTCATTTAAATTTTACCAATATACTAGTGGTAACAATGACTAGCATATATCAATATTGTTGTTTAATTCGAGAGAAACGTCTGCAAAAACTTGTTTGTGTTCATAAAAGAAAACATTTTTCATATCTAGGTTACGAGTTTATTTAATGAATAATTGTGTTGATAACTTCTTTTCGGCATTAATACCAGGAAGCATTGTCAGGGACAGCCAGTAAATACTTCATAGTCGTGTTGCTACTTGTCTTGCTATTTAATATATTTGAAATAGGAAAAAACAGAACAATAATAATAAATTATGTTTAGCTTTGATAAAATACACTTCATTGAATAAGTATATTTACAATATTAGAAAATAGACACCCGACGTTGAAACAATAATAAAAAAACACAAACATCAATGAACGCATGACAAACAGTGTACGGGATCTAAATTGATGCACAGAACCATGAAGTCATGTCATTGCTTGTAAATTCAGGGGTAGTGGATTAACATTAACAAGACAGAAATTATATTTGGCATTTACGTGACATGTAATGGTTAATCATTGAATCGGCTCTCCCTTCTTAGATAACATGGGTTATCCACTGGAACCACTTCGTAAATAATATAAGTTTAAATAGAAAATGCTATGTCATTGACTGTATACAATGTTATTATTTTTTTATTGCTTCGTAAAACTGTAAAAATGTTTTTTTTTTAACTTCAGAAGTTTTTCATTAGAACGAGTTAATTTATTGGAGGGTTTTGTTTGAAAAATGGGGAGACATTCTGCAGCCTTTAAAGCTGTGAAGCCCCAACAATTAAAAGATACTATGAAATATTCACTTTCCATGGTCGGAATCCTAAAGACTGTGGGTAAACAGTGTATGTTGCAACTGAATTCATTATGTTACACTGGATTTGGTTGCCTTTACCTACTGACTTATTAAATGGAGATAGCGTTGTCATTGACAACAAAATCAGCGGTAAAATCATCAGGTGGTGTACATTCTTCTTCGGCGTCGAAATTTCACAAGGAAATGTATACCCACGTCCACTACCACACCAAGCGATGTGTCCATATCGATGAATCGTACAGTGGTTTTGATCTGAATCCGTTATTAATCAAAATACCAGACGGATTCGAAATCTTTCAATAAAATGTAGTTCACATACACGTTACTTGATACAAATAAATGTAATAACATTAAAATCATCATACCTTGTGCAGTTGTTAGTGCTTCTACCGATTGTTATAATTGTTTGGTAGCGTTGGAATCTATCGGCATGTTTCGTCAACAATGGGATAACATTTGAACAGTTAATTCCAAAATCCCAACCCCTTGTTGTTATAACAATATAAAGGTTTGATTATTGATATTGCAACTGTAATTAAACAGTGTGTAAGGCAAAGTTAAACATACAGTGAAACATATCACCTATACCGGCATTAATTCCTGGGCACAGCGTCATTTTTCGCACGAAAATATTTAATTGTAACTTTAATTCTTACTAATATATATGTCAAAATACCTTTAAAGGACAGTATCCTGACTGGTTCTCATTAGCCCTACCAGGAAGCTCACTCAAACATTTTTATTACGCTTTGCATGCGAATGCTTGCATTTGTCATTTGAACTGTAACATATATTAATAAAGGTAAATGTATTTTGATTTCGTTGTGTCGTCCCATATTATTGGAAGTTCTACATGATTTCAAATTATATAAAGTCATATGAAATAGCGGATGTTCGACCAAGCTCCTGTTCGGTGATTATGCGATAGTTTCTATGTATGACAAAGTCCTGTGTTAGTTAAATTTTACCAACTGAAACATTATAAATCTCTCAGTGACTATAAAGTAAGGTTATGACATTGAAGGAAGGTTTGTGATTATTTCGCATGACATCCTGTATTAAATAGATTGCCATAATGTTAAATCCATAAATAAATGGGTAAGTTTGCTATAGAGCTTTGCTTTGAAACAGATGAACGCTCAACATAACGAGGTTACCTTCTCCTGCATAATATATTTTGGTATTTTATACGCTACTTAAATGTTCTAGTAAAGGAATCGTTCGTGTCTCGAGAGGTTTTAACTTTGTATATTTATATGTCATAGACCTCTTTATCTTACCGGCATGTTTTTATTCTAATTGATTGAGCTATGGCTTATTGTAATTTCCTTGCAGCAGTGTTTTGGATGTCAGGTGAAACTGACCCACACCAAGACCATAGAAAGGTGCAAGTTCATAATATTATAATCCCTAATACTTTAGGGGAGTTTGGATTCAATAATAAAGGATACAAGTAGTATGCTTTAAGCATTTCAACATTACTTACAACCACAATAAATATATGTTTATTATTAATTGACATGCGTTTCATAAGTCCTAAGCATTTATATTGGAGTGCGAGTATGCATTTTATATTTGTTTTCAGATTGGAAAAAAACACACTATTTGTCCATGATTTATTTACATTTCATATCGCACAATGAGTTTTTAAATAATGATGTACACGCGTATTCAACTCTTAAAAACCTTAAGGTTGGTATTTATAATTGTAGTGGCTTCTTATAACGTCTACACTTCATTCCGATAAATACTGACACTCAAAATCTCTTCATTTCAATGCGTTGCCCCAACCTTATTTGTTAGCATAGATCAATACACTATTTTTTTAATTGTAGGTGGAATGGTAAAACACGAATAAGCAAATCATATTGTAATAAAAGAATATACAGAAGGTTGTCTAAATATGAGTGATTTGTTTGCTTTTGTAACATCTCTGAAGTGCTCATGGATCCATAGAATGGTCACTAGAAATGGAAAATTGACAAAATATTGTTAATACTTAGATTGATTTTCAAAAATTATACATCTGTTTTCGCTATCCTGAAAACTTAAATAACAAGATTCAGAATGAGTTTTGGAAAGATAAATTTAAATCATTAATATACCTTTGTAGAAAAGAACCATCTAAAATCAGCTTTAGCTTCAAAATCCAATATCCAATAACCCAGACATAACAATTGGTAGAAAAAGTATGTTTTTTAAATCATGGTTTAAAAACCCCATTCCTTTTATTGGGGATTAGATGCACAGCACTCAATTTGTAACCGTTTATAGTATGAGTTTTGCAAAGTATATAACTTCAATCCACACTATTTATGTTTCCCATGAATTATTAACGCAGTGACAATATACATGATGCTCAGAAGCTCTCATGACACAATTTTTATGAAGCCGTTTATCTCTACTAGCCTACGGCCTATCTTGATAGACACAAAACGTAAAAAACCTATGAATGAAATAATTTCCAAAATCGAGTCTTCACCAGTATGTGTGGATACATGGTCTAACTTTTTTTTAATATTGAAACAAAGTAATGGCAACATAATTTTGATATGCCTCTTCTTATTACACAGAATACCAATTAACAGTTGTTTAAATAAAGAATTTTAGATCGAATTATAGGTAAAAATTCGTTTTTATTCCAAAATAGGTTGTGCCACTCCAGCAAACTGTACTTTATGTGAAACTGAATGTGAAACTTTTCAGCATATATGTTTTGACTTTTAGCATGACAATCAGTAAATAACAGAATTGATGTCTGAATGTTATCATCTTTCGAACCTTCTAAATATGCATTTCTTTATAGTTGGACATGCAAAACACACATGGGTCTTTCAATTTAATATTTGTTATCATAATTTTATATTTATAATTGTAAAATGATCACAACCTGACCCATTCGTGAAGTTGCAAAATCGTACCTGTCCTTGAATTGTCATGCACTAAATGAAATTAACAATTATAATGATTTGTGTAAAAATAAAGAATGGGAACTACTGTTACCTCTTCCCCAGTAGGTGCGATATGGGATTTAAGAAGTATTGTATGGTTAACTGTTTCTTTAAACATATTGTTTATATTGTTATGTAAAAGCTATTGATTGTTAAATGTATTTAAAGTGCTTAAATATGCACATATAACATGTTAACTATGCAAGAAGTGAATATTCTCGATCCTCACATACATATTGAAGAGGAAAATAAAATATGTTCAAAGGAAACAATTTGTTTAATACCGTGCACACGGAAACTGTTGTTATTGTATTCTAACCCGATTATAAGACGCCGAACACGCCGGACATGCCTGTTTGCGGCATTGTTTGTATCAAACCGGAGCAAGGATACATCGCAGTAAAATAACGCAGCTTCATAGTCTCCTTCCATTTCAGAGCAGTGTCCAATCAAGTTCAATGCAGTCTCTGGATGATACAGGTTGATTCTATTTCGTATATCCCACATAAAAGAATCAAATACTCGCAATGCACGAAGCTGATTGTTACGTTCACCGAGTCCCCCATACGTGAGGTACTGTAGATAGTGTAGGAATGGACGAGCATCCACCTCAGCGCAGTCCATCAATTCCTTGTCGTCATTAGTTCTTTGAGCCACTTCCTCTTCAGTGATATTGCGATTCACTTCAAACAATAATACGAAAGGAGTGCAAAACGATTCCTCCCTTCGAAACTTGACACAGAATGCAAATGGCAGGTCACTGAATCCGTTGACATAGCTACCTGATACCACGTTAACAAACACCTGGACCTCATGGTCTCCTTCAATACTTCTGCATCCGCACACAGGCTTAACCTTGCTGTGATACCTCCTATCCACGTCCTCCAACACTTGAACTGCTGCTTTCATTTGCTTTCATTTGCCCACAACAGTACAAAATCGAAGCCAACTTTAAGAGACTAGAAGCGACATCCATGTTTAAGGATTTTTGAATCGTCTTATAATTTCGTTATCAACAACGCTACGTAGTCGCAAACAGTTAGATGCTTGCATAGAATTATTTAACGGATAAATCTGTTTAATAAATTCAAAAGCAACCCTTTTCAATATGACATCCGTATCGTATCGACATGGTGAATTAAAAAAATGATATCTTGCTCGAAGGATGTAGTAAATTTGTGTATTCTTAAATGCATAAGACATTTTTGCAAGCGCCGATATTCAGAAATAAACCTATGCCTTAACGTAAGCATAGAGGTCCAAGTTCTCCAGCATGTCGAATTCGCCGAATACTGCACGTTTGTAAACGACATCTTTAATTATCTAAACCAATATTAAAAACATCTTGTAAGTTTTTCCTTATCATGGAGTCCACATACACTAAAAGGTTTCTCTGCTGGCGCTTAGAGAGTTTTCCATCGAACAAATTCACTCCCCTTATGATATAATTATGTAGCCTTCCCAATTTAAGCCATTTCCTTAATATGTGTAAGTTAAGCCAAAGAAGAAACATAAGGTTATTTTCGCACCACAGACAAGGAGTTGTTCTTTCTAAGGTGTAAAACATTATAGTTTTACAATTAAAGCTTGTTATAGAATCTCCGACAATTTTAACAAATAAAGATTTTTTAATAAGTTTTAATAGAATTCAACATTTTATTTGTATCATGTTAACGCTAAACATCAACATTCGTTCTATCAGGTTTGGAGACAGTCGCCATTCCTCGCGTTTGTAATCGCTGTCTGGATGTCCGGCAGGGACCAGGAAACAAGGAGTTACCCGTGCTGCATCAAGTAGCTGGGCAGGTGGCCAGTGTCTACCTGTACATCTGTCTATCCAGAGTTGTATTTCAGGAAGAGGTCTGCATACGTGAAATGCAGTTACAATATCCCAATCAGGAATCCAGCTCACAGAAGGTCCAATTGTGATCTCTCCTAAATATCTAAACATATTCCCTATGTCCTCTTTCCTTCGTTCAGCACTCAATAGTACTTGAACAGAATGTTTCCTTACAAACATGTCATCATACAGCCTGGTCTCCGGTTCTGGTGTGTCCTTTCTGATGACTTGTAACAAGTATTGTTCAGGTGGAGTGATGTCGTCGTTCAGCATCAGAAGGTTCCTCATCCCAGCCTTTCAGTCTCCCCAGACCCTCATGATATTCACATCGCTGTCACTTACTAGAATATCAACATCAGACTGAAGACCGGGAGTTGTCGTCCCTTCGGATTGGCTTCCGAAATGAAAACATTCATGATTGCCTGCTATAAGTTGCGATATTATCATGTCCATGCGCTCCCTGTAAAAGTATGTTCTTCTGCGCTCCATTACGGTATCTTTTCCGGCTCCACTGCCATCAAGCGCTTCCGACATCCGGATCGACAGTTCTGCGAAGTGCTCAGGAATCTAGATATACACATATTATTTAATTTTTGGTCAAAAGCAAGTATTTTTGGTATATCATTATAATGTTCGTATGAAAAGATTATACAAAGTTATATAACATGGATGATATAAATATTTATGCAATTTGCTTTAATTGCAAAACAAATTTATTTATTTCTTGATAATTCTTTACGTGTGCATCTCATTCGAGAGTTGTGTACCAAAACATTGGGTGTTATATATGAAAACCGAATGTTTATCTTTTAAGATTAACTGTTTTAAAGTGTTATAGTTAAATGTGTAAAAAGAGTTGAACATGTACATGAGAACCGATTGATCATTACATGCGCATGCACAAATAAATAAGACAACATACAGTTTGATGAAGTTTCAATTATCTCGTAAAGTGACCGAACGCTCGCTCAGACGAACCATGCCCACCATTCCGTCTGGCCACCTTCTTTCCTTCCGCAAGCAATGTATGTATATAAGTCTATCTTGTTTGTCTTGTCAGTCAGATTTGTTTTGTCGGAAATGTTTGTTAGTCGGTCAGTCGGTTCTGCTTTCCGTCCGTCCGTTAGTCGGTCATTCCATCTGCATGTCTATATATATACCTGTTCGTCGGTTGACCCATTGTCTGATACCGTTCTTTTATATTTATTATGTTCAGTGTAAACTATAAATAAAATAAACCTAATTTATATACCTGCATGCTTGTTTCAAGTTAATGACCCCGCTTGTTGTTCGACAACTGTGATGAAGTGAACTAAATGCACGCTTTTCTGACACGAACATAGCCCTCCTATTTGTAAATATGCACCTTTTAAATCATGAATAAAATACTAGAAACTATTGTAAACAATGCACAATGGGGATGAAAATGTAATAGCAAGTATAATACAAGTACTAGCTTGTTAATCACATAGTCGAATATATATACATGAATGGATTTGCTGAAAGCAATTTTTATATTATATTTATTATTTGTTTTGCTGAAAGCGATTTTTATATCATATGTGTTACTTATTATTTTATCATATTTACATCATAACAATTGTACACAACTAGCATGTATAAATATCATATGTTTAAGAATTGATAACTGCAAACCGATTATGTATTCAATAATTGTCCGTCTAAATTTAAAGCATTTTAAAGAAATATTGTTCTATACTTTTTTAGCCAAATTTTACAATAGGCACTACACTTACTGTTGAAATGACTACTTAATTGAAACACTATGTCTTAAATATGATAGGTGCGTTATTCTAATGGCGGGAAAGCCCACAATTGCTATTAAATTGGCATTCTTTTCAAAACTCAACAAACATAAAAAAGAGCATAAATGTTTCAGTCTAAATTAAAAAGCACTGGTAATGTGCAGTATTGATCTCAATTCAATATTCACTTTAACGTGTGCTATATTTATGATCAATGATCAGGTCTCAATTGAATGACTTCAAGGTTAGAATAGATGATTGCCTTTTGAACGTTAAGTATACGTAAGCATACCCATGTCTTAAGTGTATCAATACACAACAGAAGATTCGCCATGAATAGAATAATGCTCGACTCAATATGTCCAAGTCTTAATATATAAAACACATTTAGTATATAAATGTTTATATTGTATCGTATGAGCTTGCTTACATTTACAATTTACAATTAATAGTCATTATAAATAAATATATTACGATTTACAGTATTTACTAAAATAATTACAGGTATAATTAAAAGAAATCGTAAAACCGTGTTGGATGTCCAACAAGTTTCGCATTGTTAATAGCTGTAAAAACATATTATTCTTACATATGCAAACAACCGTACTTAACTAGTTTATGTATTTACATACCTGATGTCGTTTTTAATAGGTGTATAACTATGCCCGTATGGATGAAGATATGTCTGTTGAACGCACACTTTTGTTCGATATAAACTGTTTACATTTAACACTTCACGTCATATAAAAACTTACATGTTATGACCATCAGCTTTATCAAGAAACAAACTAACTTCATATTATATAAACTACTAGCCTGGAACTAGTATTACGCAGGCCACACTACTAATAAGCACACTGGTAGTTAAGACTAAACTGTTTATCCGCAAGACGAACGGATATTTGGACACTCGTTTAATTGTTCATAGTCGACATTATTTTATTTGCAGCTACATAATGCGTTAAATTACGATCATGTTTGAAGATAGGTTTTATAAGTTAAACTATATAAATAGATTTGCATGAAGAACAGTATGCATAAAAGCATTAAACCAATTAGGATATGCGATACTTTAACAGCCAAATAGTATCTATACTTGCCTAAGCGAAGTAAACAATATCACCTGGAGCATTGGTATGTTTTCTAAATTAATGTATGAAAATGGCTGTTACATTAAACTATATTGTAGCGTGTATCCACGTTTTTAACATCCAAGTAGTATCTGTCATTTCCTCAGCAAAGTAAACAGTTTACACAAAAGATAGATTTCATTAAGGGTGTTTTTAAAAACAAAACGGTATGGGCCAATAACTCCGTCGGTTGGTGGCAGGTTTGGCGTGTGTGTCTTTCCCAACAAAATGTTCTTTATCCTGTGTTACGTTTTGATATAACGGAGGGTTTTAATATAAGAAATAATTACAATCCCAATGACTACACTATGTGTTGTGCACCACTTCCCGGCTCCTCGGTTAAAGGTCATTGTTACAAAGTATCAAGATCATGAATTTATTTCAGCTCTATAACTTATTAATGCATTCAAAGATTGCAACATAATATTACCAAGCGATTTTGCGCTTATAACTTCCATGCTTTTTGCAAAAACAGCGCGTTGTTGGTTGATGTTAAAACCTAATTTGATCACATTCAAAATGGCAAAAATTATATTTCTCCAAATCCAGTTCGAAAATATGCAATAAATTGTTTAACTTTCAGTTGTTTGGAAATAGAGTCGTTTAGTGTAGAAATAAAGCATTTCGAGGTTGTATCCAGTTTACTTATTGTATTATACATGTTCTGTTTCATGCAAGATTTAAAATAAGTACATACCATTTTTTTAAATAAACACTTACACTGTTTTTTAATGTTTAAAGAAATCGCTTACATTAAATCGGTGTATGTCATATTATCAAAAAGCTGAGAAAACCCTGACCAATTCCATAATTAAAGGCCAATTCGCATGAATTGTTGTTTCCGCTTTGTAACATTCTCATGTCTTGAAGGTTTAAGATACAACTTCAAAGTGTAATACTCCATATAACCCATTCAGGTCCATGAAAACGTGCTCAAAGGCTTCAAACCAGCATTCAACATATTAGTTTATTATGGGCTGTCAATCAGACATATGCTTCCAAAGGTTCACAGAGCAATGACCCACTTACATTTTGACCAAACAGTGTACAGCCTCACTTTATGTACATTTCATCCATTACGATTGTACTTCTACCGATTGTTATGTGCGTGATAAACGTTCCTTTGGGGACAACAGTTTATTATTATAAAAATAAACATTTTAATGAGCGTTTATGAAAATAAGACATTATTGTCAAGTAACCTTTAATGCAATCCTTTAAAAGCTAGTATTGTTCTTGAACGTATTGACGGTCGATTTGCCCTTTAATAACGTACATGTAAAATATGATCACTATCATTCGACAATTCAAAAGGCGGGTCTTGTACCCATCCTAGGTGTCATGATTCAGTACTGATCAACTCTATATACGTTATGATACCCGTTGTGAATAAAACTCTTCGTGATTGCCAAATCATATATAATTAATTGTTCGCGACTTGTTTCAGAAAAATTGTGTATGATACATGCAGGAAATTGTTATCTCGAAACGCAAACGAATCCATTACATTTGATTACTACAGACTTTAAAAAACCGAAAATTTATGCCAAAATCCAGGACGGCAAATCATTGAATGTTTACTTCAAATTATATTTTAATAATGTCAATTAAACTGTCTTGCAATAACTTAATTTGTAGAACAATACAATATTGTAAAGTCATTTTAAACTTAAAGAAAAAGAAGACATGAAACCCTCACCCATTGCTATGAATAAATTAAGATAACTGTGCATAGTGTGTCTTTAAGTCTTTAACTATAACCTCACTTCTAATAGTTGTGTGAGAGCGTGCAGATTGTGTACATGACTCACTTCGTCCGTTCATCTGTCCATTGATCTTTTACACTTCAAATCTTTTTAAAAACATTTCTTGTAAACAAATATGAATTCAAGTACATATGTGTCCGATAGGTATCTTACAACAGTCACTTAAACAGGTTTATGTCGTTTTTAGTAAGAGATTAAGTTTTAATGTTCTTATCCGTCAAGCAACACGGACTATAGGTATAATATTATATTTCACATTTTACACAGTATTGTTCAACGATATTTCATTAGGATATATACCGGTT
This sequence comes from Dreissena polymorpha, assembly GCF_020536995.1. Classification (NCBI taxonomy): domain Eukaryota; kingdom Metazoa; phylum Mollusca; class Bivalvia; order Myida; family Dreissenidae; genus Dreissena; species Dreissena polymorpha. The sequence goes on along the minus strand of NC_068360.1, from coordinate 26,141,161 downwards.
CCATGTGTTTTTGTATTAAAAAGCAATAAAATTTAGTAGTTCTGCTACAGAAGTCGTAGTAGTAGTACTATTAGAAATAGTAGAAGTAGTAGTAATTTTAGTATTAGAAGTAGTAGTTGTTGCTGTTGTTGTGGAAGCTGTACTTTTTGATGTCGTCATCGGAATATTTCTTTAATGCACCAAAATACTTAAATCAAATGCAGCTGGCATGTCCAGGATTATCGCTAACACTAGCAAAAAGGAACGTGTTGTTGTAATCGAAGGAGTTGGTAAATGATATATCTACCTCTGCTTAAACCACGCTGATTTGTATTGATAATATCGATGGTTTCTAAACAATGCCCAAGACAGTTTTTTGCCGTAAATCACATCTATATATCAGCTGCCTAAGATGTTACAGCAAGGGGTCTGGTAGATTTATAATTATTCGTATCCTTTCCATAATTGTGCAATTGCATCACGCAGGCATTCTTTCCGCTCGCTCGAAGCCACCCAGCTTAGTACATCTGGTTGAAGAGATGGAGCAAAATAGCCCGACCATTCTCCGGCAGTTGTTGATAAATGATTAACGAGACTCTGTCAAAGACAGCAGCGGAATTCTTCCTGCTCAAGATCGCTGTTTATATGCAGTGGCTGTGAATGGAAGATTTAATGGAGTGGTGCCATGCCCATGCTCGGTTAAAAATGTACTTAAGTTGAGTTTTAGTCTCCTTTTAAAATTTTAAAGTGTCTTAAGATATTATTGAATCACTGTTTTGTAGTGTTTTATCAAACAAACTGAGCCTTGTCGTTCGGTTTTAGCGCAAGTGTATCAGTATTTTTAAGAAGATGTGCAGGATAATAATAATTTACTTTCATTGTGATTTTTGTTTAAAAAAAAAATTACCGATTTACAGGATGACTGCAAATGTTTGTTTTTTTTCCCAATATTACACCCTTAATAATGGTTCATCAAGTCCTGTAGTATTAAAAATTTGCTGGTGAGGGATATTTCTTCAATTGTTTGGTCAATAATGTTTTCCACTGGTATACCGCATTCGTGCTGTGTTAATTTCACCACGGAAAATGTACATGTTTAAGAGTTTTGTTATTTGAAGGATTCGGTATACAGTTCTCTGCCATTGTTGTCAGTCTATCTGTAAAACATGTACAGAAAACTTAATTTGAGGTACGGTATGTGATTTAATGTGAAGTTATCATCACAGATATATCCCTCTGCGTTGTTACAAATATTCTCATTATATTAAGTTCAGTAAATGCAAGTTGTTTTGCCTCGGCGGTTCATTCTGGGATAATTATCATTACAAATAATTAGATAATTTTCATCTGCTGACTCCACGACACATTTTCGAGTATGGTCTGCATATTTCGAGCCCCAGGCTGAATGATGTGCATTGATACCCCGGAAATATAAATTTGGTCAGAGTGGAGTGCATTTTCACTTCTTGAAGTTGACCTCCCAGGGATTTTCCATCGCAACCCGTGGAATAAAATAAATTACAATGATGCAACTATACTTGGTATTTACAAGTACGTTGATGGCTTGTAATTTCAATAGGGTCACCCGTTTTCATCACAGGGTTTAGATAGTATTTAATTACTGACTCTGTTTATGTTAATTTAATGCAAAAGAAAACATGTTAAGCAATAGGACTTCATCATTTTCATGTGTTATTGTCTTATTATTATTGCTACACGAGATCTAAAATGTATAAGTTTGTTTACTGTTGCTATGACATTTTAGCATTATTATTTATATACATTCACATAAACTTTTTGTTTTTAAACGGGGTATTTAATTGTGCAAGGAATACCAGTACAACATGCTTTTAAACGCGCTTATTAATAGCATACAATAACCGATTTCAAATCTACAATTACAGCATTTGTTTACTGCAATTAGTTGTATGGTAACCGAATGTCCCAAATACTTACATCCCTGCAAAATTTGAATACATTTTAATTCCCGCGTTTGTTTTAATGTTTCGATTAAAATAAAAAATAAAAAATAAATTTGTGTATTTTCAAAGGCGACAGTGCTAAGCTTCCAAGATTCATGCACAAAAAGAGATAAGTTCATTTATTTATGTACAGTTATATATTTTAAGTCTACAATTAAAACCATTTGTATTAACCATTACATTACATGTATTTAAAGGTGTAGTAAGTCAATGTCCAACACCCTACATCTGCTTTCAAAGGGAAGCAACTGTTCAGTGGCATTGCGGTCGTTTGTTTAAATGTGTTTCCCTTTACATACTAATGAATAAAAGGAAGAGAAGTGGGTTAAAATGATCATCAGGGGCACAATCATCAATAAAGATAAAAATATTTGATAAACCATCATCAATGGTGAATTCCTTATCAGGATTTAAATTACCAACAGGAGCAATCATTATCAGCGTAAAATCTTCATCAGGGGCGAATTCTTCATCACGGGTAGACTCGACATCATGGGCTTAATCTTTAGGGGCAATATAACAATCAGGCACAGGCAGGAGCCAGATTAGTAACACACATCGTAATTTATTCAAACACATGTAAAAGATTGTTCAAGAAATATCATTGCAAAGCATGTCGTAATGCCTTTTGCATTTCTTTACTGCTTTAACTTTGTTACCAAGGCATCTTTATGTGAATACGGCTTTTTTTAAGATTTAGTTTAAGTTTCGACTTAGGTATAGTGTTAAGTGATGTAAAAGACGGTCGTCGTCTTGCTATCTCTGTCCGTTGAACATGGCATGTAAGGAAATTTACTGTACTTTAAACATACATCTAAAAGCTCATATCATTAAGTGTCATCCTTCTGGTAAGGATGTGCCACATTCATATTTCTAGTAACTATTCGGATACAAACGGAGATAATTATTCTTTCAAAGAATAAACTTGTCCCCATGAACATTGAAAACTATGTATATAAAAATCTTACAAAAAAAACAAAAACATTTGGGGGTTCATATTTAAGTTTTGGCATTAAAGTCATTACTCTAGCATATATGTTTACACATGTTTTACGAATGTTTAAAAAAAAATACAAATTATTTAAGTGTTCGCAGACAAACATTATTATTTATTTATTGTCAACAATGTGTACGTTATATATTGTATGTTGTGCCGTATATTAAAGTAATGTATTGTGTTTTCATTCAAGTGTTGTACAGTTAAGCAAACCAGAAACAGTCAAATACATTTAAACATTTTCTCTTAAATATTAAAAAAACACGAACTTCTTAATTTACTGAAGCCGCCAGGCCTAGTTATATCGAAGTTCTAACTACATTCAGTTTTACGACAATAAAGGTGGTTTTCTTTTAACTTTGACTGAAAAGGTGACCTATTCAATGAGAGTAACCATCCGATTTGTATGTTGTACAAGTAAATTATTTTGTTCAACATTTAAATTCAAATTATGACATTTCCCTTTATTGTCATCATTTGTTTATTGTATGAAACACAGTATTATATAGATAAGAATGTGTGGCAATTTATTTCGAAGTCATGAAGGAATTAAAACATATGTAAGAAATAAAGTGTTCTTACTGGATCTTTGATATTAAAGTATTACCCTACTTTCAATACTTATTTTACAATATTTAACTTTAAAGAATAACCTGGGCCTTGAAAACAGTTATCAGTTTTTTGTGCATAAAAAATTGTATGCTAAAGATTAACATTTTTTCTACAAAATTTCAGAATCCTTTAATAGATAATGAAAATATAGCCTTATATAACATTTAAATTCTTTTTTTTCGACATTTGATTTTTACATATGACCTTGACCTTTGAATTCGCTGACTGGTATTTTTTAGCAACACTTTGTCTGCCATCGTGTATCAACTATGCCAAGTTATTTTGAAATATGTTTATTTATCACATGCCATACCCTGTTTCCCATGTAATATAACCATTACATATTTTTTTTATTACACATGTGTAATACAACATTTTTAAGCGTTTTCATTGGCTTAGTTTTCGTTTATTGACCAATCGCATTTTGTTATTTTGCTAAAATGACGTTGTAACGTCAAATGACGTCACGAAATGTAAACAACATTCGGGATTTACCATTATGTTTGCGTAAATATTTATTTAATTTGCTCATTTAAAAGCATGTGATAAAAAAAATCTGACACTCGTTGTCATATCATACCATATTTTATTAAACTCGTCCTGGAAATTCGTTACAAAACAAAATTCCTGAACTCGTTTAATAAAATATGGTATGATATGACAACTCGTGCCAGATCCTAAATATATGAAAAGATATAGCTTAAATAAGCCCTACATAACATTAAATATATATATTTGACCTTTAGGTATGACTTGGCCCTTAAACGAAGCTATTTGGTGGTTTATATGGTACTCGTCATCTAAAGTGTGTAAACATTGCGCAAAGTTATTTTAAAATTCTTGAACACATAGGGAAATAGATGTAGAATATTCCTTTATTGAACATTCAAATGCTATTTTTCGCTTTTGACATTGAATTATCAACTTTGCTTTCAGCGAGATATCTGGTTTTTGTACCGTCTAATATAGATTTACTTTTGAACTCCTTAAATACACAATGTTAAAGGTCGGATAAAACGTTTAAGCGCTTAAAAGGTCACTTTGAAATATGATATTGACTTTAAAATAACTGATCGTGATTGTGCAGCCAATCGACAACCGAAAACTTGGATGTTGTTATTTCGTCAAATATTGCCCCACCCCTGGCATTCGAGTGAACAGATTAAATGTCATTTCGAGTTTAAATGCCTTGAATAACGACTAGTTTGGGTTGTTCTTGCGCGTAACCTTTCTCATTTAGATTTGCGATAAACTTATAATCGTGCGATACCTTAAGGCAGCTAGATTCAGGACTGGTTTCAGAAAGGGCAGACACATACCGACAGATTTCGTGGATGAAGTGATTTGAGCATATGCAATTCATACTGGGAGTGGGGTTATACAAGCCGCAAAGTGTGTAATATTTTTAAGCACTTATCGTAAAAATACGGGACAAGATCGGTTATGATGACGACATCGGTCTCAAGGGAAAGTGGAAGTATTCGTTCAAAGTAGTCACCGCCTATTGCTGCACGCATAGAGCAGTGTTACACAGAAGGCTGATGACGACCGTTTTGATTTCGAACATTTCACTGTACTCTTTGATATAACTTTATAATATATGGAATATCTACAACAAAGAGTTCTTGTTTCAAATGTTGTTGCACGTTAATATGTAACAAACACATATATAAGATTTAATCCAGTATTTGAAACATTTAAAATCATGCAAATGTATGATAGCCACTGATTAGAAATATCATTTTTAATTAACTCTGTCTGAGATACAAGAGTTTGAAGTTAGAGTTGCTAATAATGTATCCAGTACAATTTGTTCACCAAGCAAAAAACGGCCTCTTTGAAAATAAAAACCTATTTCGAATAATTGGCTTTCACGTGCTTTTCAAGTGATTCAGTGGCAAGTACTTCAAAAGAAAACATCCAAGTGAGCGCCTTACAGAAAAGAATGTACTTTTAATGAAACATAATATAGAAACGCAGTGAAACACAAACACTTTCTGCACTGACATTGGGCTAATTAAATAAATACTATAAAATCGATGCACTTAGTGTCCATTTGAACATGGTGTTTGTTTTCGTATTTGTTTACCACATTCTGTAAATTTTACCACACTCATATCAATTTTAATACAATACTGACATCATGCATACATTCACTTGTATTCATCAATGTAATGCGTAAAGAATTATAAGATGAACAAATATATGATATTTGAGTATATCGAAAATGTTGGTTTTGAATTTGTCCTACATTCGATGAATTATTATCAAACGAGCAATATTATTATTACATAAAAAGTCACAAAATGGCATAATCTACAATCTAGGGCCCATGCATAAATTGTTAAGGGTGACAATTATAGTCCCACCATGTATTAACCAATATTTGAATGTACTACGACAAGGATTTAATAACAAACAACAAAATCTTTTTATTTGATTCGAAGTTAAATTAGAAATGGCGCGGCAGAGGCCGACGCGTATCCCCACGCCGCATGTTTGACCCAGGGGGCGCCCCAGGTTTGGTAATGGGGCCATGCATAGTCGAGATTGACAGTATTGTCATAAGAGATGTTCAGTATCAATTTGAAGTAAATCGGTGTAGAAATGAAGAAGTAATAGTAAAAGGCAATTTTGGGTGGGCGTGGTCTATGTGGGCGGGGGCGCCCCAGGGTTGGTAATGGGGCCATGCATAGTTGACCGTATTGTCATAAAAGATGTTCAGTATCAATTTAAAGTAAATCGGTGTAGAAATGAAGAGTTATAGTAAAAGGCAATTTTGGGTGGGCGTGGTCTATGTGGGCGGGGGCGCCCGAGGGTTGGTAATGGGGCCATGCATAGTTGAGATTTACCGTATTGTCGTAAGAGATGTTCAGTATCCATGGGAAATAAATCGGTGTAGAAATGAAGAAGTTAATGTAAAATAACATAAAACATGAGTGAAAATCTCTGACCCGGCCCCACCCAACCCCCATAACTTTTGACCCAGGGATCAGATCAAAAATCGAAATAGTGCAGGGTCGCACATATGCTCATAGCTACTTGTGTGTACATGTAAGTTTCAAGGTTCTAGTGCTTATAGTGTAGGAGGAGATAGTTTCCAGTACGGACGGACGGAAGACGGAGATAACCACAATATCCCCACTTTTTCTCCGAAAAGCGTGGGGATAATTATTATAGGTTCATACTACAGTATTTCGAAGGATTACTTTTGTATTTTAGTGGTAAAGCATGGATTATCTTAATGCTAAATCAAAATAAAAACATTTGAAATGATTTTTGATATCTTGTTAACATAAGTTTTAGTACCTTAAGCTTTAAGGTAGAAGCTATCATTAAGCAATACAATTTGGCAAGTAAATTTAAACATCGGAATATTGGAACGTCAATGTTAAGATATATTGGGCACGACATATTGATTATGTTGATGAATATGAAAACGTAATTATGGATTTAACTTTCAATGAAAGTCATAAAACAGTTCAAACAAATCGAACATAAACTCAACAAGCGTCCATCTTATTTATAATTATCCTTTGTGTAAACTCAGTACTGGGATGACAGATTGACACATTAATCTCATCAACACCCAAAACATGCCGATAGAATGTTCCATTCCCAAATATTGTCCATTTAAGTGTTCGCATGCTACACACATTTCTGGTAGTATCTTAACACCAATTATCAAATCGGAACAACTTTATTTATTTTGACATATTTAATGGAGTAATGTTGAAAGCAGACGAAACGTTCGTACAGGCGGAGACTGGGCTTTATTTTCATAGGAGACATAATTTAATTTTCTGATGAGGCATGTCCTCTTTTTCTAATGAGGCTTTTGTTTCTTTGTAGACATGGCTTTATTTGCTGAGGGAACATGAGGTCATTTTCTGAGGAAATATGACATCTTTTTCTGAGAATACATGGCTTCATTTTTCGAGGAAACCTGATTATATTTTTGGGAAGGCATAACTTGATTTCTCAGAAGACATGGCATCAATTTTCTTAAATGATAATTATGCGGTCGCTCGTGTATACATATAAAATGGGGACAGTATTTGATGAGTATTTATCTTTCTGAACGATATTGAGCAAATAAAACACTGCTGGAACTGTGAAGTGACCTGATGTTTCATACAGATAATGCATGCATATCGTATTATACTTAGTGATAAAATTAATAAGTGTTTAAATTTTTTATTTAAACGCCATCAGTTAGTAAGCGGCATTATTTTACAAACCAGTGTGTTTACTTCAAACAATTGATTGATTCTGTTGAGCATTATTCATACGAGTTTAAAGCCATATACACTGCATGTTTCATACAGATTATGCATGCATATCGTATTATGCTTTGTGATAAAATTATTAAATGTTTAAAAATTTTACTTAAACGCCATCAGTTAGTAAGCGGCATTAATTTACAAACCAGTGTGTTTACTTTAAACAATTGATTGATTCTGTTGAGCATTATTCAGACAAGTTTATAGCCATATTGACTGCATTTTATATAAATAAGTATATGTTATAGACCAATATAACATTTTTTGTACCATACATATAGCTCGACAATATTGACATGATATTCGTAAACTCATAAATTCGACGCATTGATTTGCATCTTTTAATCACACCCATTACGTTTCGTGCATGTGTCTTTCGAGATAAATGACAATACAGAAGTAACCTAGTGTGATATGTTTTATTTTTTTACCAGTGAATTGTATTACGTAAATATATTTTTCTGAATAACAGTTCTCACACGCATGCATGCATTGTTTATGATTTCGATTGTTACTAACTGTAAATCATTGTCTGACAACTTGTTAAAGAGAAAGATTTAAAGTACGAACGTTAAGATAAAATGTCACTGTAGCGGGAACGTTAAGATAAAATGTCACTGTAGCGGTAACCAAACGAACCAATGCAAACGTAGCAATTTTATATGATGCAAAATAGACATACGACACTAAACACTCAATATAAAACTATTTAATAAGCCAAACGTACGGATACTTGAAACATTTATGGTAGACACATCACAACTGAGAATAGACTCTTCAAACAGTTGCGATAAACACAGGACAACTGAGAACTTGAAACTGTTATGATAGACACATCTCAAATGAGATTAGACTCATTAAATAGTTGCGATATGCACAGCAAAACTGATCGATTGTACTTGAAGCAGTTATAAAAGGAAAAGCCCGACTGAATAAAGACACTTGAAACAGTTACTATAGGCAAAAACAATTAAGAAAAGAACATTTATAATAAACACAGAACGTAAAAGCAAGGGAATTTCAAAAAGTTATGATTAGCGCATAACAGCTGATCAACGGAACTTGAAATAGTTATGGCTGGCACATAACAACTGTGCAAGGGCACTTGAAAGAGTTATGATTGGCGCATAACGACGCATAAAGGGTACTTTAAAGAGTAATGTTTGGCACATAACAACTGAACAATGGTAATTGAAGAGTTATGATTGGCACATATAAACTGAGCAAGGGCACTTGAAAGAGTTCTGATTGACACATACCAACGCGGCAAGGGCAAATGAAAGAGTAATGACATGAAACGCGTAACTGAATAATACAACAGTATGATCAGTATAACACATGTAAGTAAAGACTGAAACAGATATGAAAACAATCTTAGTAAAGGCTGAAACAGAAATGATGCAAACAACAAAACTTAGTAAACACTGAAATAGATATGATAGCGCATCGCAACTTAGTAAGGGAACTTCTTGCAAGAAGAAGGATATTAAAAGCACAGCTGGAAAATGACAATTGCAACAGTTATGATATGCACAACAAAACCGAGAACAGACTGAAACAGTAATGATGCGCAAAATACAACTGAAGAAGGGCATTTGAATTAATAATAATATCTAAAGCACAACTGGATAATGACACTTGACCATGTAGCATTTGGGAAGATCAGATGATTGGGGGTACTTAAAAAGGTTATTAATGATTAAGGGCATTTTAACAAGTGATGATTTGCACGGTCAAACTAAGTATGGACACTTGTACATTCTATGATTGGACAAGCGTAAATGAACATGTATGTCACCATGCACGTTTGAAAGCACTTAACCAATATAATAGATGTATAGTATGGCTGTAACTAGAAAAGGTTAGTTTCTAAATCAACGGCTGTGTTTGGCATCATTAGTACAGAAAAACAGGAAGAAAACACATACCAAGTACAGCGTTTCTTCTTACTTCTTAAGAAATTTAAATGAAACATCACCAAACAATACAAGTGTGGTGCGAGTAGTGACTCATAAATGTAATAACTTCAAAGAATATTAATAATTTCTCTTCAAATAAGTAGATACATTTCAATTTATTTTCCGTTATACGTTAATTTTAATGTGAAGATATTCGTATCATAACAGCCCATTTTCATTTTTAAAATCAATCAAACAAACAAACAACGATATCTGTCCATTCAAGACTGTTCTTCATGGCGTTTTCGTGAACTCTATGCGTCTGATCATTGCGTAGTCAGCACTAGTGCCGAACCAGAAAGCGACTTTCCGCGCTAGAGAGGGGTTAACGACGCTGTCATATTTTAACAATTCTTGTCCATCCAGCATAACCTGAAATATGTTAAGAAGTCTTTATTGTACTTTAATCATATAAATAAGTTTTGGTAGATATTTTTTCTAAAGAATATGTAGAAACATCAATGATTTCACAAATCCGCGGTTATCGGTGAGCGGAGTAGTAGTAACGCGGACAAATTAGTATCATTATTAAAACACTTACTGATTATGTCGTAACTTTAATTATAATATGTTTTGATGTTAGTATTTATATTAATATTGTTCTCATTATAATTAATACTATTATTATTAGTTCAATGGTATTAGTGTTATTATAACCAGTACAAATTGCTCAAATTACATTATAATCCGCCTAAACGACAACAAGACAGAACGGCGAATATACCAGCCAGAACGACAAAAAGAGCAATAAATGCCATAATTGGTGTATAAATGCCCTTTTGTCGTTCTGGTGGGTAGATTTGTCGTTCCCTCTTGTTTGCCTGTTGGAAAGTTTAAAAGTTCCAATAGGACGACACGACAAAAAAGAGTTTTTTTTAAATGCGACAAATTCCATATGAATAAGCGCTCTTTGTTTCGTCCTGGCAGGTATTTTTCATTCCCTAGTGAATTGAACTGTTTGGCAGACATCAGCCATCCAAAATTCGAATGACCAGAATAATCGTATTGCCAAATTATAGATGTCAATGAAAAATGTGTTGGTGAAAGCATTCTCTGTGAACATTGATGTATAAGTCATGCCGTTACAACATATACCTATACATATGTAGTGACACGCCAATTTGGGTAAACTGGTTCTGAAATTAAACTTGTCTTTGGAATTTTCTACCTGGCCGAAACATTATTTACTACCTCATGCTTTTTTATCAAACACATGAAGTTGCTCTATTTAGATTCTTAGTTCTACCATGCATTCACATAGAATTATTCTTCAGCCATAGAGGTGCAGTACTAATAGAACTAAAACTCTGTAACTTATATACATTTCATCAATCTTTTATCTTTGGGAATATATTCTATAGTACTTTACTCGCTTTGAAACGTTCCTGAGATTGCTCTCAGAGGCAGGATATAACCGGACACTACTGGTCTAAAAGGTGCACATAATATCAATAACACCATTGACACCTCCATTGACAACATTTGTGACTTACCTTTAGAGTGGACCCCTTTTGCAACGTTAATGATAAAGTGTGCTTTATGCCGTTTGTCAGTGAACAGCCTTGGAACGTCTTCGTGTTATTAAACGTGCCATTGGGGTCAGCTCTATCTTGCACCACTGTTCTATTCTCTACTTGGTTAAACACCAAGTGTATGAAATATGCGTTGCTTTCCGTCTTAATGCTTACTTTCAGCCTATAATATAATAATAACAAAACACATGATTTATATCATAGTCCATGTCTTCACAGATACGAGAAAAAAAAATTCAAACGCAACTTTAAAAGACAAGATATACCATATAAAAATGAAACTACATAAATAATATCTTTAGCAAAAGTCATCCTTTTGTCATTGATTCAATATAGACTAAGTTACCAATTGCCGAAGAAAAACAGGTAATGACATACATTATACAGCATACCCTTCGTTTTTCTATAAAACAAAATACTAAGCAAGATGACTCTTAACGGTCAATTCAAAACGTAAGTGTCTTAATCGTTTGAATGGCTACCCAAACATCACACTAAGCCAAAATTCATCTCAAAATAGGCATGAGTAAATAAGGATTAACCTCATAGAATGGCAATTCAAATTAAACATCAATACAATACAGTTATTTCTTTATTTCTTTTGCATCATGATTAGATTCCACAGTCACGTCGTGAATTTGAATACTATGCCGACATTTTAGTACACAATCATATACAGAAACTGTTTGCCTTTCACGTAAAACTTCTTGCCCTTCAAGTATATGTTGTTTTTGTGTATATAGCACATTGACCTAATAACTTTTCGATGTGAACTATTACAATATTTGAGGCATTCATTATTAAATGTACTAGCCATCGGGTTAATTTGCTTTACACAAGTATCAAAGTAATTCATTTTAAATCATTACAGGCATGTAAAGGTAAGAGCTCTGAAACATTAAAAATAGTATGTAAGCTGCACTGTGCTTTTGTTGTGTATTTAACCCACTTATGCCTAGTGGACTCTCCCATCCTTCTAAATTGGATCAATTTATTTCCAAAATAAGGGATGTCTAGTATATTAATTTCTATATTTACAATATTTCTTACAGAAATTCCTTTAAGCAAACAGCGCAGACCCTGATGAGACGCCGCATCATGCGGCGTCTCATCTGGGTCTACGCTGTTTGCCAAGGCCTTTTTTCTAGACGCTGGGCATAAATGGGTTAAGTATAAGGATATTGATATACACATATCTTTAACCTTGTATTAATACTCTGACCTTGAAGACAGCTATCTGTTTGTTGTGCATAACATATTGTATGATATAGGGATTAATATAAATGCCAAGATCTTTAGAAATCCGTTAACACGTGAGGAAAATGTATATATATTTTAATTTTAAAATGATTTTTCGAGATTTGTACTTGAAGTATAACCTCGACATATAACTTAACTGGTGCGTAATAGTTAAACTTTGTCTTACATTGTGAAATTATAATGTCAAGTTATTTTTAATTATTAAGCCCTAAATTAACATTTAAATGCTATTTTTCTACATTTTTTTCGTGTGTATAAAACACCGTCTACATTGTGTAACAATTTTTGTTGTTAAATCCTTTAAGTTATGCGGAAAATATAGCTCGAATAATCAATAATTTAACATTTATATACTATATTTGCCTTGAAGTTTGATCTTTACCTTTAAGCAAGGTTTGATCTTTACCTTTAAAATCCTTCAAAGCGCGAAGTTAGAGCTCGTACACATCTTTAACACCGTACTACTTTATTTATAAGGAAGGATTCTGGAGAGGTTTCGGGACGCGGTCAAACAAACCGACAGACTTTGTGGGCAAAGTTATTCTAATTCTGGAAGTCGGGTTATCCAAGCTGCAAAACATGGATAAAATATACGCACACATTGCCAAAATACGGCACAAGATCGATGTTGATGATGATACCGGTCTCAAATGGAAGTGGCAGTCGGCGTTCGAAGAACGTGCCAATTGATGCACGCATCTGGAATGGAGGATATAATAAACACACGATCATTATGTATCCTGATCAGTTCGTGAAAATGAATATGCAAAAGCACGTAACCTTTTCACAGATTTTGGCATTTTTTAACTTATTCATTAAATGCTTTATATCGATAAATGTAAACATTGGATCGTAAAAGCTCCAGTAAAAAATCAAGAATAAAATTAAAAAAAGGAAAAGAACATTGCCCGGACCAGGTTTCGAACCAGTGACCCCTGGAGTCCTGCCAGATTCCTGAAGTAAAAACGCTTTAGCCTACTGAGCTATTCCGCCGAGTACACTTACTTGATGTATTTTATACCTTACATAAGCAATCTTCGTAGTGTCACAGAATTTAACGACAAAAACAGAACTCTCCAAATTATTCAATCGTTTCGCGTTGCAACGCTTTATAATTTTTCGGTTTTAAAATCGTCAAAAGATGCATATAATGGCTATATTCGACCATGGTAAATGTTCAGTATTACTGTTTCCTCACAAATATTATAACTAAAACGAAAATTTGCGAATCTGAAACAACTTTTTTCAATTTTGTCAATTTACCAAAGCGTGAAAAGATCCCTTTAAACTAAACTTGCTAATTTGATGAAACGCCTATTTATATAATTATATTCAATGGCGTTGTACAAAACATATATGTACATAAAATTGATAAAACATAAGAGGTATTGATAATATTATGCAGCATTAATTAAAGGATTAATGATCTTAAAATGTGTGATATAAATAAGAATGCTGTTAGGAACTTTAGCAATAAAACAATATCGGTTACACTATTAAAACACAGTAAAAGTAAAATATTATGTAATAAATTGATATAACTAGAGTTAAGACCATAATTATAATGATAATATGAGCAAATATTTGGCAACATAAAGACACTGTTTTTCATTAACTAAAAGGATACGTAAAAGAATATTTCTACACTCTGGCTGTCGGATCTCACAGCTACCGGTCACCTGTCATACTTAAGGACACTTCTTTTGGGCTTTAACCTTATTTGAACTATCGTGACTACAAGTCACAAATAGACTGACCAAGTGTGACTACAAGACACAACTTGAAGGTTAAAATTACAGTGTGACTATAAGACACAACTAGAAGGCCTAAGCATGACTAAAAGACAGCTGGTTGATGTAATTCAATCATTGAGCAAAGAAGCCCTAATGATTCTTGGTTACCAGTCACTTGTACAATAAATATCCTTTTCGAGCAAAGAAGCCCGCATAATTCTTAAATTGCTTGGTCCTATGAGTCCTAGTGACAAAGAACGTTAAACTTGTATTTATTCGACATTCAAATGTTTCAGTGTGTAATGTTTCAGTGTGTAATTTTTTTCTTTCGCACGGTCGTAAATCACTTCTTTTTTAAGATGTATTAATAAATGAGCCGATTGCGCTAAGGACCGGATATTTTTTTAATTCACAGATTATTCTACAGGGTGAGGTTTATATGGGTTGTTGTTTGTTTTGTTTTTCTTTAAAATATTTTGCATTATTTTTAAAAAAGGGGCAATCTAGTGAGATTAAACTAAGATTATATCATCTACAAATGTACAATATATTAAATCTCAATCCATTTGGAAACGTGAGGACCTTAATAAGTTGTGGCACGGTGGATTTTTTGTAAAGCCAATAGGTGTATAGTGTCTGTGTGCCGAGAAAGTTTCCACCCAATTTAATCGCTAGCTACATCAAACTCTTACTATGAATATGTACACGTTTTTGCATGCACTAACAGACAGTGGTTTCTTGACGATCTCGTAGAAAATGCTGCATTTTTTCCAAAAGAGATGTAGCCAATATCTAAGAAGGTTGCGCGAAGAACAGGATGAGGCGCCAATAAATATGTTTAGCTATTTAAAGTGACATTTTTCGTTACGGTTTCTACGTAATATTTTTCCAATATTTATATTTGTAAGTTGACTACTTAGTACTAAGATTGTCAAATA
Source organism: Dreissena polymorpha (assembly GCF_020536995.1). Classification (NCBI taxonomy): domain Eukaryota; kingdom Metazoa; phylum Mollusca; class Bivalvia; order Myida; family Dreissenidae; genus Dreissena; species Dreissena polymorpha. The sequence continues at coordinate 26,125,887 of NC_068360.1, read as the reverse complement.
TATCATTTGAGTCTCGTACGTTTTGAATCATCAACCTTTGGACATTTGGAGTAAAGTCTTGCACTTACCCCTACTTGGCCATCTTGCTGCTACAGTAAGTCATGTATTTTATACTTTATATAAGCAATCCAGATGATTAGAAAAGATGACGATAACTACAAAACTCTCAAAATTACTCAATCTGTTCGCGTTTGTAACGCTTTATAACGTTAAGGCTTTTTAATCGTCAAAAGATGCATATAATAGATATTTTAGAGCATGGTAAATATTCAAAAGTAGTGTTCCCTTGCAAATACAACATTTTGTTTTCAATCTTGTCAATTTACCAAACTGTAATCCGGTGTTTTTAACGTTAAACAACTTTCAGTGAATGGCAGTTAGCATCTGGGGTCATTATATATTAATGATTCGCATCTATGTTATAACTAGAGTAATCCCTCTGTTAAAGGTGGAATACTGCACAGATGGTAAGCAGTACATGTATACAAAACATAATAATCATAAAATGCAGTCAATAAAATCAGTTTGATTTGTACTTACATTTGTGAACTGTGAATGTAAACGTTAAGGCTACAATTTTGTAAAGCTAATTTACATATGGATATTATGGAAGTAAATGCTCGTGGAATGAGAGCATCAAATATGCGCATTTAAATGAGTTAATATGTTCGTATTCTTTTTTATGTTTTTCATTCGATGACTTGATTTTTATTTCCATGAATGGTTTGAAAACAGAAACGTGTAATTGGTCAACATGAAAACATGAACAAAGCTGCAATGCTCGTGGTTTACATTCAAGCTGCACCGGTATTGTTGTAGAAACACTTATTCGAGAATGTTCAGATTTTAGTTATTGGATTAATGGAGAATGTGGTTATATATCAACAAATCATTTTCATTTGGGTTGCTTACTTCTTAATTGAGATGGTTCTTATATTTTTTAATATTTCATATTGTTCTTATAGATTGTGTATATTTTCGCTAAGGCTTTGGGCTAAGGTATTTATGTTTTAAAATAAAAAGAAATATAAAAAGGAACATTATCTATCATATGCAAGTCATGTGGCTGTTAAATCATACATCGAGCATCGGCGCCATCTCCTGCTCTTAACGCCACCTTTTTGGCATTAGCTACATTTTCTTTTAAAAGTAAATTAGCTATTAGGTCTGCAAGAAGCCAGTATGTTAGTGCATGCAGCAACTTGTACAAGTTGAACGCAATCATTTGCCGGCGTTTAAAAATTCATTTGGTGGAAATTTGCTCGTCATGGGGAAAAAAACACATTTTAAAGTGACACTATGCAACGACTTATAAAGGGTCACACGTCCCCATATGGGTTGTTCTAGCATGTTCCTGTACATTTGTGGATGAATTTATCTTCGCTGCATCGTACTACATATCCCGATATTTAATATAATGCGAACTATGTTGAGGAAAAAAACTACTCACCCTGAAGAATTATCCGTGAATTTAATTTAAAACAACATCCGGTCCTAAGGGCCACCTCTAAAGCAGCATTGGCTCATTTAGTTGTGCATCTCAAAAAGGAGGTGGCGCATGTGATAAACGGCCGTGCTTTTAAATGATGATAATTTAATTGTTCACTATACACGCGTTCTAATTAACGTGTAAATGTGCATCAATAAATTGTTATCATGTAATTACAATTGTTATTACTGATGGGCACAGGAACGTGCACATATTAATGTAAATCATACAGTAATAGACTTGTTTTTTTAGGGGATTATACTGTTTCAAAAAAAGTCATCACTTTTCAATAAAATATATCAAGAAAAAGAAGTTAATGTCAATTTTAATAGATCTCCACTTGATCGTTAACTAACTTATAAGAATGTATTAATATCAGACGATTATAATATTAATTAAACAAATGTATCTCACCCCTCCTATCTCACTGAAGTCTTCCACATTGTGCTTCTTTATTGCATTCCCAAAACCACTTTCGTACACTGAGCTGTCGTACCAGCTGGAACTCAAAGAGACGCACTCCGTCGCATCAATTGCAGAAAACTGCAATGCTGCTGTTTCGAATTTCTGATTTAATCTGCCGCACTGCATCAAATTCAAAAGCACTTTCTTGTCGGAAACTTGCGCGTTTTCAAGAGCGTATAATGTTGACATCGCGCATTGCGCCGTTTTAAACAGTATGGTGAAGGCAATCGTTTTAATACCGAACATTTTACTATACTCTCGAATATAATATGTATTATTTATACAACATGCGGTTCTAACTCCAAATGAAATTGATGTTTAATTTTGTTAACAAATATAAGCAATATTGTAGTATTTATTATATATAAAATTAGACATTAATATGATTGCCACTTATTAAGATTTTTTTACTGAACTCTGTCTTAAATACAACACATCTGTTTTAGGAAGTCCAAATACTTGCTAACAATGTATCCGGTACACTATTGGTTCAACAATAGAAAATTGCCTCTTTAACTAGAAAAAAAACGTATTTCGATTCATAAGCCACCGATCCGACACTGGCTTTTCAATTGATAACTTCGCAAGGACAACCTATTATCGTTACCGACTTCTTAACTTATAATCAATTTTTAATTACTGAGTTCTTCGTTAGAAAACGTCGATGTAAGCGTCTTTCACAAAACAATTTTAATGAAACATTGAAACGCAATCAAACGCAAACACTTCCCGCGGTGACTTAAGGTTACTTTTTGTTAAACTATAATCAAAAATCGATGCGGTCAGTGCTGATTTTAAACAGTTGTTTGCTTTCATTGCTTACCTTTCTGTAGATAATTTTCATCTATTAATTAGTATTCAGTACCCACATTGTTGATTCAAGGTTAATGTTTCTGAGGCAAACAAAATTCGTGTATGGAACATAACTGTGTAGACAATAAGTACGATAAGTATGCAAAACAATTATGGGTCGTTTTCTATCGAGTGGAGCGACTTATTTTAACTCGATTGCTGAAAATAGTAAGTTAACAATTTTTGAGAAGTGCGTCCTGCATGCTTGAAAGTTTATTCAGAATTTAACAGAACAATGAATCGACATAAGGTATAAATGTCAATAAAAGACGAAGGCAAAAAATACGTTTTTGTTATTCTTATATAAACACTTCCAAATTTCATATGAACGGTGGAATGCTTCTGTTCTGCCCATGTGTGGCAATCGCCCTTATACTGTCAAATAGTTATAAATTTTTTGGGCATACGTTATGGACAAGGCAACACAAGGTGCGCCTTGAGACGGTTCTGTAAAGACTAAAGATAAACGAGAGAAACTGACTCATTACAACTGTCAAATTTGATATCATTGTGTCTTGCAGTCGTGTCAGAGGGCTGTCAGGTGTCATTTATTCGTGTTACCTTGAATGCAGGGGTTGTCATAAGGCACTTCTCGTCTTGCCTTGTTCCGCCAATGTGGGGTGAGAATAGCAGTTTTATGCCATTCAATAAGAGTGTTTCATTTCCAAACTAATTTTCATTGTGCAGTAGTCTACATGTGACCTTGACCTTTGAGTAACATGCCCCAAACACACCAGTATATATGGATAAATACATCAAGAGTTGTGTACAACTAACTATTTGTTAAGGTACAACTACACCGAGTATGTGAAAGTGCAAAGGTAAGTCAGAGGTGGCTATATTGTATAAAACTTGGATATCTTATCCGCCTGTTATCTTTGTCCACTGCTTAAATTTGTCCAAATTGGTTAAGACCTTGGTTAACTTTAACAACAACAAAAAAACAATATCCAAAGCATGTGATGGTCTCGTTAATCTTTTTATACAATTGGAATCCAAATTAAATTATCCAAAAACCAGAGATACGTTTACACGACTGACTGCAAGTGTACAAAGTTAGAGGTGAAAACCTTTGATAGGTGTCGAAAAATGGACACCAGTCACACACTTAAACAAGACTGATGTCCTCAACTACAATGGTCTTACAACAATAACTCAACATGCGTCAAAAAGTAGAGCTAAAACACATTAACATGATTAAATCAAGCAAGGGCAAATACAAAAAAATAATAATGACACTGTTTATTAAAGAAATTATTTATTTAAAATAAGACAGACTTTTTGTCATATCACAGCATAGCAATCAATGTGAAATCAATGTTATCAAAAAGTTAAGAAAATAAGTAAAAAACAAGTACTCCGCGGACGAAATTGTGCTACGGACGCAGGCAGGACATGAAACATTGTACCATAAATAGAGATTTAACCTATAAGTCTTAGTGTGACCTTGACCTTGGGGTAGGGACCTGGCTGTTCAGCATGACACATTGGACGATGATGATGAACATTTGTGCCGAGTTAAATTAAATTCACTTGAAAGATGACGAAGTTATGCTTCAGACACGAATGAGACATGAAACTGTATCATATATGGAGATTTGATCTATAAGTGTGATCTTGACATTATAGGTAGGTACCTGTGTGTTTAACGCGACACATCGTCTAATGATGGGGAACATTAGAACCAAGTTAAATGAAATGCGCTTAATTAATGACAAAGTTATTCTCCGGACACGAAACATTGTACCATATAATCATATATAGACATTTTACCTATACGAGTGACCTTGACCTTGGAGGTAGGGACCTGGGTGTTAAGAGCGACACATAGTCTAATGATGGGGAACATATGTGCAAAGTTAATTTAAATTCGCTTTATAAATAACGAAGTTATGATTAGGACACAAAACATTGTATCATATTGTCATATATAGACATTTGACCTATAAGTGTGACCTTGATCTTGGGGGTAATGACCTGGGTGTTGAGCGTGACACATCGTTTAATTATGGGGGACAAATCTACCAAGCTAAATGAAATTTGCTTGATAAATAACGAAGTTATGCTCCGGACACGAAACACTATCATATTGTCATATATGGACATTTGACCTATAAGTGTGACCTTGACCTTGGAGGTAGGAACCTGAGTGTTAAGCGCGATACATAGGCAAATGATGGAGAACATTTGTGCCAAGTTAAATGAAATTTGCTTGATAAATAAATGTTTCGGACACAAAACATTATATCATATATTCATATATAGACATTTGACCTATAAGTGTGACCTTGACCTTGAAGAATGGGACATGGTTGTTATGTGCGACGCATCATCAAATAATGGGGATCATTTGAGCCAAGTTAATTAAAATTTGCTTGATAAATGACAAAGTTATGCTTCGGACACCAAAAACTGTATCATATTGTCATAAATAGATATTTGACCTTTAAGAGTGACCTTGACCTTGGAGGTAGGGACCCTGGTTTGTAAAGCGCGACATATTGTCTTATGATGGGGATCACTTTTGCCAAGTTAAAAGAAATTTGCTTGATAAATGACGAAGTTATGCTCTGGACGCGAAACACTATCATATTGTCATATATGGACATTTGACCTATAAGTGTGACATTGATCTTGGGGGTAGCAATCTTTATTTACGGCGAGACACATCGTCTAATTGTAATGAGCATTTGTGGCAAGATGAGTGAAATTTTATTAGTAATAAATGGCAAAGTTATGATCCGGACAAAAACGGGACGGACACATGGACGGACGGACGATCGCGATTCCCATATCCCCATCCGACCTATCGGGGGAGGGGGGGGGGGGGTAACAACTTAAACTGAAGGATATAAATTGCGAAAAAAAATGAAAATTTGTGTAATACAGAACTATTTCAAACTCTTCACAGACAGGCCTTTTAAACTGAGTAAGCTTAATTAAATAAAAATCTCAAAGATGACAATGTATAACATTTATGTTCATTGGTATTTGCTTTTTTCTATTAAAATGTTACTAAAAGTATACATTAATAATTTATTAAATGTTACTAAAAGTATACATTTTTTATCATAAAAATTAAGTTTTAACTTTGTTCTCTAGAATAAAATCTTAAAAAAATTACCGTTTTACATAAAGGGACACAGTTTCCTTTTCATTAGCAGGAATATTTCTACCAGCTATCAAGCAATGTCTGGGGTGAATTGAAAATGTATTTTATAGTTAATTTTACAATATTTATTATTTTCAGCCTTATCAAAAATGACTTCCATTGTCTTAAATTTGTTCATTGACACTATTGCTAAAATATACACTTTCATTGTGAAAGAAATGTAATCTGGAATAATTTCAGCAAAATATGTTATATATAAAAAAAATATCCAAATATTTACACATGTTATGTCAATCTGACATTTAGAAATTTGAAATCAATATCCAAATTTGAACAAATAAATATCCACTCTTAAGAAACCCTGGTTTAATAAGTGTTCTATTAGAATTGTAAAAACATAGCAATTATAAAACACAATCCAACAGTACACAAGTATACATGAACATATATGCTGGCATCTCATGTTTAAAACCCTCAAGTCAAATAACAAGGCCAAGATGGCGCTAAATAAGTCTTTGTAAAACTATTTACCAACAGGACAGCAAGGAAATCAAAAGAAGAAATACTTTGTGCTCAAGTGTGTAAAACCTAATTTCCAAAATAATGAAAAAACATAAAAACATCATGAGTGTGACCCTCCTTGGGTATTTCTTAATACGGTTCATTAAATATTGATTAAAACTACATAGTTTGAGCTTGGTTACGGTTGTATAAAAAAAAACACCGGGGTTTTCATTGGTTAATCAATCTTACCCAACTACTCCCTTGCCATAAATCAGTCCAAGAAATACAGTTTTATTAAGTAAAACAGTTTTTTTTGACATGTTGAACTGATACCTGCAAATGGGGCATACCGAACCCATTCTTCGCAGCTGCAAACGTAGCACAGTATGTGTCCACAGTCTAAAAAGGTATCTCAATATCTATCTCTGCAAATCTGGCATGTTGGAATTCTAGGATAGGCAATACTCTGAAAAGAAAAAAACAAAAACACTCACAAAAGACCATACTAACACTTTTAACACTTCATGTTAAATAATTAAGGTCTTACAAGGGTTTATAAAGTGCCTCAGACACAGCACAAAGTAAAAAAAGCTCTGGGACAGCTGTAACAATAAATACAAGTTTACCAATGAAAACACTGATTTTTATTAATACGTGCCTTCCCAAATTATATTAATAAAAGAAGTGTAGAAAAAACAACATTCCAAACATGTTTAATAACAATAAATATCACTCTATTATACAATTAATAGATCTACTTTGTATTAGTTAATTAAAACATACTTACAGACCACGCGTAGAACACCACGTTAGGTATTCACGTGAAAGGCTCTGAAGTTCATCTATTTTTAGATCTGGCAACTTTCGCGAATATTTTAAGGTTTCGTGAAAAGTTTTCAAGAAAAGTCAGGTTTCATGAAAAGTTATCTGTTTTCGAGAGAAGTGATTTATTTTCGTGAAAACTTTAATTTATCTTTATGTGGTGGCAGTTTAGAGCACTAACAGGAAAACATTCGTGTTAACATAATTTATTTTATTTTCGTGAACATTTATCTGTTATCGAGGAAAAAAAATATTTTTCGCGAAAGCGCCATTATTTTCACGTTATTTCATCTGGTAAGTAGTGGCACAAATATGCTTCCATAAGAAACACTTCATAAAATCAATAGTTTACTGACGTGACCATTGAGATATGAGATGTTAAATATAGTGTTCTCTCATAAAACACAGTATTTGTGCATGTGTTCTGTAAATTATGACAACAAGCACGTGAAAAAGAACGAATAGGACGAAATCAGTTGCAAATAAGCACACTATAACACATCAATCGTATATGCATGCACCCTTTTTCAAACTGCGAAATAAGAAGCGTAAACCCGTTAGTAAAACTTATCAATGATGGCGCCCCCATCCCATCACCATCAGAAAATCTTAGAACCGGCCCTGTAAACACACAACAATAGCTAAACATGATCACTCATGTAAACCATTAAAAAGAAAACATTGTTATCAACGTGTTGTTTGTCAACCAATGCCCAGGTATTAGGGCGCTTAGTTCAATTGTTGTGTCACGTGTTCGACTCCGAAATTAATCTCCAGAAAATGCGATTAAACATTTTTTAAAGCTTTCTCTCGATGCTCAAATTCCCGCTTTAAGTATTCTTCTTAACAAGAAAGTTTCTAGATATGCTAGATTTATTTACATTAATATAATTATTTCAAAACTTCATAAACAATATAAATTACATGTTTTTAAAGTTTAAAAGGAAAATAAAAAGAGAAAAATATTCCGTACTTTATTCTGAGCTTTTTTTAGAGCCTTTATAGCTATTCATTAATGTGTTTAGCCTTAGATATGATTTCATACCAAGCTACAGTTTAAACCAGTTTATTCGAAAAACCTACTGCAAACCTTTTGTGAAATGTTGGTTCTTCCTGAAGTTCATATTCTGTTAAATATATAATCACTTAATGTTTACCAAAAGATCTTTGGATATTTGTATCACCTAAGTAAATGGCCATAACTGTATAAATGATATCATCAATGGTGAAATAATTAACATCGATTGCTTTTCAAATGACCACAGGTTTTATCCCAAAGCGACAGAACGACAAACATACGCGCCTACACGACGAATGAAGGTACTTAATGTTGTCGACCTTGTTATGAACGAAGAGGCTAGCAAATTAACTTAGGGTTTTATACAGGAGAAAGTATTGTGTTGACAAGTAGAACGAATACAGATCAAATGCATTTTCATTGTCATGTTCGTTCTTACTGCAATTAACATTTCTAAATAGATATTTGCACACCCAAAGGTTGCTGGAAGGCCATTCTAGACCTAACTTGCTAGATGCCTGTAGGCAAATTGTCGACCACACTCTAAATAATGCGTGTTATTAGCTGCACTATACTCATAACATATATCCCATCAGATCTTTAGTGTGTTATTGACCTTTGGTAAAGAAGCCCAAAAACTAAAATCCTCACACTGATTTTCTTATGTAAATTATTTATAAAATGGCATGATAAATAATGCAGTTGCTGCAAAGACAAACTGTTCGATGACCAAATTTGACATGTGTACAGTCTGGGTAACCTTGGCATTTGAGCTATCAGTCTGGTCATTCAGTCGTCAAGTCATTGCTCTGGGTAACCTTGGCATTTGAGCTATCAGTCTGGTCATTCAGTCGTCAAGTCATTGCTCATAGTGAACATTTGTTGTAAGTTATTTTGAAATTGCATGAAGAAATGCAGTATGATCAAGCCGTTTATAACATTATAATTGTTGAGTTCTTTAAGAATTGCATGATGACTGAAGTAACAGTTTAGACTTAACCCATGTCTTATTGTGACATTGACCTTTAAGCGAAGGAGACAGTTCTTAATGACCATAGTGACCGTTAAAAACAGGTGGCCGTAGTTCTGTGTCCACTTTTTAGATGGTTTGTCAGTTGGTAATATTGCTTAGTCGTAACCCCACCCAAGCGTCTGCCCACGCTGTAATGTGAACACATGCTTATTGCCAAGTAATTAGAATAACTTACATTGTTTCTTGTGAATAAAACAAATTAATATGTTATACGTTGACTTTATACACACTTGTTATTAAACTTATGAGTTTATAAACGATAAACGATAATATTTTAGTTAACATATGCATCTCGTTCATTCAGTAAATTCGACAGTCTAGTCGTATTGCGTTTATTTGCAGATATTTTTTATAATGACGGTCGTCACATGTAATTGATGTCACGTCCGTAAACGTATTAATAGCGCATCGATCTTATAAAGCGAAAGTACGGCATGGCAGAATAATCCATATTCAAAGAAACATACACTTAAAGCTTTTAAAATTTAAAATGGAATTGGTATAACAGAAGTGTTACGGGAAAAAATCCCCACTTGCATAAATGCTGAAAATTTGCGAAAAGAGTTGCAATTCGATGTCTGTTTTGTAGCCAAAATAGACGACCATTTATCATTGTATCGCCTTCTTTATATCAACACTCAACTTTTTGCACCACGAAACGACTGACTCGTGACCGCCATTCCCAGATTAAATATGGCTTTCGGAGTGAAATATAGTGGCATTTGTAGACAGGTGGCCGTTATTAGCAGTTGTTATACAGAAGTGTTTTTTCAATGTCCATACTGACCGTTGTCGTCAGGTGATCGTTGTTTTTAGGTGACCGTTTAATCAGGTTGGACTGTTTTAATGATGAAGTTGAAGAGAGTAAAAGTTTTGTTAAGGTTAATTTAACATTTAACCTTTATGTGTGAACTTGAACTGTCAGTTTTGATGACGGTTGTTACATTGATCTCATCGTCGCTACATGGCTAACATATGTGGTTTGCTTTTTTTATATGGCATGATGAATTACAGACGGGGCAAGATTTTTCAAAGCCAATTTTTATATGAACTTTAACTCACCTGGATTATTGAGGAATGAAGACGGATTTTTAATTAGACGTATCGTATTCTTATGTTGGCCATTTGTTATAAGTTTTAACAAAATTGCAAACGGCTGTAATTCTCTCAACTGCAACCCAACGTAATAAAATGTTTGTTCAGCATTTAAAATGGTCCGAGAACCATTTTACAAACTTGCCAATATCTTATAACAACAAATTGGCTAAATAAGTTTTATAATAATTTTGCTAAATTTGCTAAAGACAATTAAGTAAAACTGCCTTGTCAACGGGTGGCCATGTTTTTGCAAGGGACCGGTGCCGTTTTGAAATTCAGTCGAGACATAATTGGGGCAAATGTTTTGAACTTTTCATGCTTATTCAGCAAAATAAAAAGAATTGTATATTGTTCACTGGCTTTATCTTTAATTTGACCTTAAGACATTGATTTTTCTACCTACGTTTTAAACAATGATTATATATTATTAAAACGAAGTTCCAAGTAGATTGCGAAATTAATGTCGCCTAAAGAGTCTTCAAAAATATATTGACGGACAGGGAACGAAGGACTATAAGTGATCACAAAGCTAATCATGAGCATATTATGCTTGAATGCGCTAATAATAATGCATTATGAATGTCATATGTTACGCATACAATCAATCATTGTTACTGCTTTATCACACTTTTTGCGAGCCAGCTTAAAAATCAGGGCTGAAAGCATTCACAACTCAACATTTTGTTTTAAGCATTTATTACTGAATGTCGGTTCATACAGCAGTTACAAATATATTGCACATGCAAAGGTAAAAGTAAGTTGTTTTACTTATCATTATGGCAATAAAGCGCTCAACGCGAGTGAAGGAACACCAATTTTCAAAGACCTAGCCTGTTACTGTTTGTAATCCCATGTGAGCCAGATTTGAATATGAAATATTTAATTATTTTTAGATAAATAATAGTTTAATAAAGACTGAGTCAAAAATGTGGCCTCTAGAGTGATAACAGGGTTTTTATAAGATTTGACCAAGTGACCCATTTAAAGACACTCGTTACACAAAATCTTACTCGGCCTAGATAGTGTTAAGATATAAATTACGACCATGTATAACCAAAATTGCGTTGTAACACACCACACACAACAGACCCCGGGCATAGGATGACCATGATAGCTCACCATTAACACTTTGTGATCAGGTGAGCTAACAACTTCTTATAAAGAATAAATACATAGTAAATAATATATAAAAACATATAGGCAGATCAAAGACCTAAAAATCAAAGACATACGAAAACACCCAACAATGACATATAAAACATCAAACAAGCACATATAAAAACATCAAACAAGCACATATAAAACATCAAACAAAGGCATATAAAAACAAAATACAAGGACATACAAAAACGTCAAACAAGGATATACAAAAGCATCAAATAACGGGCAGGATACAAAATATTAACCGTTTGTACTATGCAATATGCATTATACAATGAAACATCTGCTTTTTGTAAAAAAACATATACAGAAAAGTGTAAGAAAAATAATGCAATTTAGCAATATCTTAGGCGATTAAGAATATTGTAAATCATTTATGTGATATGGTTTATCAGTGCCATTGTTTAAAATTTAATATGTTTTTGGTGATTGATAAAAATTTAAATATGAAGTCCGTTGACAAGCTAAAGCATATTATACATAGGAAATTAATATTAACAGAAATTTGTTTCGGCATGCTCAAAATATAAAAGCAACACAGCCAATTAAACAATACCAATACATTTTCTTAGCTTGTTCTTCAAACGATATATTTTACTTTTAAAGTTAGGCTTGATTTTACAAAAAAATAATAATGTTTTCTTAATTAAATCTCGACTTGACTTTATGCAATCAGATGAATCCCCCCCAAAACACATACAATTTAAATATACAATACATGTGCGCTGTGCATTATATTACATTAACATTATGTAATATGTACATGTATTTACATTGATTATACCATAAACAACCATTAAGCAGGGAACCCCATTTTTTTTTGGATGTTTACACAAATTTCTTTAATATAAATAAAAATAAATAGTTCAGAGTAATATAACAAATGTTTGCATCTCGATACACAACTTTACAGCCTCAACATGTTACCTCAGATTAAACAAATCATGCAAGTAAATGTGAACATTTCTATTTGCACTAAGCAATAATTGCTGCTACAATGACAACCAAGGATGCTTCAAATGCAATACATGGCTCAATATTGCTTGTTTAGCATCAATGAAGTCAATTCTTTGAAGCCATTTCTATATATTTCAAACGTTCCAATGAAAAACTCTTCTTTTTAAAGCTGCAGAGTTCTGATTACAAATAATACAAGTTCACCCAAAAAAGAAATCTGAATTCCCACAAAAGTCATGATAGTCATCAATCCAGATCACAACAATAATTCAGATCAACACAAAAATCCATACGGATTCAGACCACTCACTGCAGCATTATTATGTTTACATGTCAGATTTGGAATCTCTGATGTTTTTGAGATTTCAAATGTTTTTTTAATAAAAACATTTATTTGTAACAAATTATATATTTGGTTAAATATTAAATTGCTTACAAGAAATTTACAAGGAAGTAAAAAGAGATTGAACATTACTGGTTTAATCACAATTTTTATAAGTTAATACATGTACACCTGAACAGGTAAAAAAAAATCAAAATAAAGTACCATCATAATCTGCGAATGGCTCACATTCTTTTCAAAGTGGCGAAACAAATATTAAAATGGTAAAAATGGGTGGCAAAAGAAAAATAACCCAGCGAGAGCCCTGCAGTATACAGGTAAAAATTAACAAAACGGCTCTATTTCGCTCACCTGAGAGGAGTCGGTTCATTCAATCTTTACCAAATGTCAAACTTGACCTAGATATTGTCCAGACAAACATCCTGGTCAAGTTTCATCATTATTTCATCTGCGAGTCATGATCAATGTACCTATGAAGTTTCATGATCCTAGGCGTAAGCATTCTTGAGTTATCATCCGGAAAAACATTTTTCTAAGTTGAGTCACCGTGACCTTGACAGCCATTGTGTGAATACATTTTTTGGCACTGTGACCTTGACCTTTGACCTAGTGACCTAACATATGATAATTAAGTATGTAAATTAATTCACTCATTTTAAGAAGCCATATCAAGAGATTTGTTAACTGACATTTTGAAAGATCTCCACCATGCCAAATGATTAAATATATATTTTTAAACTTTAAACAATATTTAAAGAAAAAGTGTGTTTGCATAAAAGAAAAACCATCAACGAGTTATCAATAAGATACATCGACATCATTTATAAACATGTTATTAAGAAAAATAAACATATAAAATTACCAGAGAAATATATATAAAAAAAACTGGGATAAAACAACCTTCATTTAATTGTATGTGTATCATATCTATGATTAGCAATCATTAAGTCACCATGCTATAAATAATGGTAAACTAATGGTTTTATACTAAAAGGTCATAGAGTGACTTTGTGTAAAGTATGACAAAAAGCAATTGAACTGTATTTACAAACAAAATTACATTAAAGATTAGTTAATTGTTAGTTGCTTAATGTTTGTATTATTCAAACCATGGAACTGTACTGATGACATGATCTTCCTGAATGCTCTGTGATTCACTCATACTTAAAATGGCCTGTCAGATCTTCAAGCAACTGTAGTAGTTGAAAATCATGACCAAGACTGATATTTATATAAACAAGAAATATTATATTGGGATATAATAATTTTATTAAAGCTCCTTGGTACAATTCATCTCTGCTTTCTGGGCGCATTCCAATAGTATTAATACCTCGACAAAAGAACAAAATGTGTAACCATTTCTCTCTCGTTGTACCATCTAGGGGAGGTAACTGCTGCTGACTCTTATCAGGTTGTCTCACAGTGAGTATCCAGCCATGAACTGTTTCTGTTTCGGCGCATGAAATGCTAATGCGGCACACATCAGTGTCACCAGTATCCCAGCTGACGTAACATAGAAGCACCAGGACAATGAACAGTCTCCTACAAGATAAACACAAACAATCAAATTTAGTCTATTGTGTCCCCTGGTGATGCTTCTCAACTACCCTGTGCGCTTAAGGGTGTTAACAATAAAAAGGCACTACTTTCAAGACGGAGGCAACCAGAATCCTAGATCAGTATGTCAAATCATTAATTAATAATTATACTTTTTTATCAAATTATAAAGCTTTTTTGATGATTTTGAAAAAGCGCCTGGCCTTCCATTTTCGAGAACAAGTAAAGACAAAACTGCAAATGAGAATATTTTATTCTTCTGCAAATTATATTTAAGTGTATGCACATTCAGTAAATGTGCTTATTCATCCGTGTACAAATAAATGTAACATAGTTATGTAACATTAGGTATACAACAAATTGTGACCCTCTGGAATAAGGTAAACAAACTGCAAAATGTTTCAATGCTTATGGGAATAAAAAATGTAAAGCAGAAATAAATGGAGCACTAATATTTTTCTTTCATTTTAATTGAATTACAAGTACAGGTAGCAAACTTCCCAGTTTGGGTGAAGTGATAACTGCGTGCCTGTCAGCAACCTATCAAGCCATTATCAATAATATGCTTCTAAAATTTGTATAAGCTGAACCATGGTTTTAACTTTCTACTTAAGTATAAACTTTACCCTTGAAATTAGGGCAACTAGGCCTTTTCTACATGGTTATCATATTGCATTATGAATGATGCGGTCACATTCTTGACAAGATTGTTTTATTACCAAAACTATAACCTTAAATTTTTGGAGCCTGATTTTACACATGCCATATTGTTTTGTCATGGTGGACTTTTGAAATTGTCTTAAGTTAAAATTACATGATGAATGGCAATGTTACTGCCCCCCAAAAGCTCCTGTTTGGTCAAATTTTACATAAGCTTTAAGTTTGACCTTCACCTTAGAGGCATGGAGACTGAGTTAACACATGGCACATTGCTTTTTCATGTTTTTCTCATGATGAACATTGGTTGTAAATGTATTTTAAAATTGCATGATTAATGAAAATTAACAGTCCAGACAAGCTGTTTTATTGCAAAATTTGACCTTAGACCTATTAATGTGACCTTGAACTTTGAGGTTTACACCCAACACCTTCTCTGATAATAATGAACATTTGTGGTTACAATTTCATGATTAATTCAACTGTTAGAGTCCTGTTAAGGTAATGGCAAAACTTAACATTTGATTCTTAGTGTGACCTTGACATTTGAGGATGGGAGATGGGTGTTACATGCAACATAATGTCTTGTGATGGTACACTAATTTGGAAAGTTTAAATGCAAAAGTTACAGTTGAGACAAGCTCGGACCCTTACAAACGCACACACACTTTCTCATGCATGCATTGTGAGTGCCATATTGAACTTTCCAAAAATAATAAATTGTAAACTTTATTTACTGAGATCATATATAAATTGTGTGACTATTTACCAAGTGCTTTACACAGTGTACGAATGCCTTACATCCCTGTGTCTGTTAGCATTATGATGTTGGGTTAGAACAGCCAATGATACATGCTTTTCTTGACATCAGGCTATCGGGTTTTTTCAAAACCATGCAAAAGCACGTTTGGTATATGAATATCAGAGATGTGTTTCATTTCCATTACTCTGGTTTCCTCACACAGCACAAGACCAACAACAAAAATTGAACATCTTTGAAATATAAACAAGCAAGTTCGTTGAATTGATATCCCTTGCAAATATGCTTCTGGACGCAAAAGTGTTATATTTGACACTCAAATCATTTTTCAAGATACAAATGGCCATAACTCCATTATTTACAGATGGTGTACAATGCCATTTGGCGTGCATCATCCTCTTATCCATATATATACTCATACCAATTTTAATGAAATCTGCCAAAGCACTTCCAAGATATGGCTCCAGACTGACGGAAAGACGGACGGACAGACGGACTGACAACGCCAAAACAATATCCCTCCGCCTATGGCGGGGGATAATAATTGGAAAAGGCAGCTATCATCCAAAATCTGACCCAACTTTTTTTTTGGTGAGTCTAGTTAATTATGTCATAAGTGGAATTATACACCCAAGCACTTAACATTGCATCAGGCTTGGAGGAACCTCAAACTTTGATAATACAAGAGGGCCATGATGGCCCTGAATCGCTCACCTGACTCATTAAGATCAGATGAAAACTATGACCTCTATTGTCTACACAATGTTTTTCTATGATTTGACCTAGTGACCTAGTTCCTGACTCTAGATGACCCAAATACAATCCCAATCCAGATTTCATCAAGATAAAACATTCTGACCACAGTTCATAAATATTGGATGAAACTGTGACCTCTATTGTCAACACAAGGTTTTTCTATTTATTTGACCTAGATTTTTACCCCAGATGACCCAAATACAATTCCACCCAGATTTCATCAAGAATTCTGACCAAATTTCATAAAGGTTGGATGAAAACTGTGATCTCTAATGTCTACACAAGGTTTTTCTATTATTTGACCTAGTGACCTAGTTTTTGACCCCAGATGACCCAAATAAAATCCCAACCCAGATTTCATCAAGATAAACATTCTGACCAAATTTCATAAAGATTGGATGAAAACTGTGACCTCTATTGTCTACAGAAGGTTGTTCTATTATTTGACCTAGTGACCTTGTTTTTGACCCCAGATGACCCAAATACAATCCCAAACCGGATTTCATCAAGATAAAAATTTTACCAAATTTCATCAAGATTGGATGCAAACTGTGACCTCTACTGTCTACACAAACAAATAGTTGACGGACGGACGCATGGACACGCAGGCACGCACAACGGACGCCGGACATCACATGATCACATAAGCTCACCGTGTCACTTCATGACAGGTGACCTAAAAATATGTGTCGGAGATAAACATGAACAGTTGTGGTTAAAATCCCATAGAAACAAGGGCTGTTTGTAAAACATGCATGCCCCCCTATATGGGCTATAAGTTATAGTAGCAGCCATTGTGTGAATACGTTTTTTGTCACTGTGAATGGTGGTGGTGGTGGTGTAGTAGTAGTAGTAGTAGTAGTAGTAGTAGTAGTAGTAGTAGTAGTAGTAGTAGTAGTAGTAGTAGTCGTAGTAGTAGTAGTAGTAATAGTAGTTGTAGTAGTAGTGGTAGTAGTAGTAGTAGTAGTAGAAGTAGTAGTAGTAGTAGTAGTAGAAGTAGTAGTAGTAGTAGTAGTAGTAGTACTAGTAGTAGTAGTACTAGTAGTAGTAGTAGTAGTAGTAGTAGTAGTGGTAGTAGTAGTAGTAGTAGTAGTAGAAGTAGTAGTAGTAGTAGTAGTAGAAGTAGTAGTAGTAGTAGTAGTAGTAGTAGTAGTAGTAGTAGTAGTAGTAGTAGTAGTTGTAGCAGTAGCAGTAGCAGAAGCAGTAGCAGCATTACAAGACCAATACTTAAGAATGATCAAATGGGAAAAGGTAACCTAGCACTGGCAGTAAATATGGGGCTCATTTACAGGTCAGATTTGGAATCTCTGCTGTAAAATGAGATTTTGAATGAATTAAAGGGAGGCAAATCTGTAATAAAAAGAACATGCATAAACCGTAGTTGTTTCCCTTGTTTGAACCATGCTAAATCCTTACAAGTTTGGAAAGAATTGGATGAAAAATTTGGACTTTATTGCATAAACACCATTTTCTCAATTCAAGGGGAGGTAATTCTGTACTTCATGGACCAATAATGCTCATTTTTTAGTAGGGTTCGTGTCCTCATTGATATAAAGACACTGTGCAAATTTGGAAAGGATCGGACAAAAAATGTGGAAGATTTTTGAAAGTTTTCACAAAATAGGCAAAAACGAATAAACATGCAAAGTTCAACGAGCTCCTGCGGCCATGTTTTTTGACGAATCAAATTTCTTTGAACAACTTTTTCAGGGGAGCCTTCAAAGATCATCCCTGTGAAATTTTTTGAAAATCTGATGAGCGGTTTCTGACAAGAAGATTTTTTAAGGTTTTTACCATATATGGTCATGGCGGCCATCTTGGTTATGTGATCAAATTTTTTTTAACAATTCTTTTGTCCCATGACCTAGGGATGCTCCACATGAAATTTAGTTGAAATTGGCTCAATGGTTTAGTATAAGAAGATGTTTACAAATTGTTTACAGACAGACGGACGGACGCCGGACCCTGAGTGATCACAATAGCTCACCTCGAGCTATCGCTCAGGTGAGCTAAAAACACACACAGAATATGTTTTTGTGTTTAAAACTAACGTGCTGATCCATCTTACAAAATAAACTGATAAACGAAGTTTGTCCTAATCAAACACTTTGTAAAGCATTGGTACCAATTATCAAATATTTAAAACAAAAAAATCTGTTACTAATGAATTACAGAAAGACACCATACAAAAATACACTTCTAAAATTATTAACTTTACAATCTAAAAGTTCTACCTACAATGCTTATACAATATTAGTAACCATACCAGAATTTGTCTCCTTTTCAAGCAACTCAAGAACATACCTAAACTGTAAGATTTCGATGTAAACCCACATGCCTGCTGGACCTCAGGTGCATCCCAGCCATTGGGATAAATGCCCACGCCAGCTGCCATCAACAAACCTGCAAACACAACAGCAGTTTTTGTGTGTGGCAAAGTCAGGCTGATACAAAGTGTGCATTGTTTGTTTGGATTTTGCACTGTAATTCTTATGGTCAAGACACAACAAAGTCAAGCTGATTAAAAGTATTCTTTGTTTTTTGTTTAGTTTTTCACTGTAATTCTATCTGTCAGTACATCAGTCATTAGATGTGGTCATACATGTGGGCCGATCTATTTAAAAGTGCCTTTTCATGTTTTGCTAAATCAACAAAAATGTAACAAGAGCTGTCACCATAGGATGACATATGCCCCCCCTATAAACGCTTTGATAGAAAGTTATAGCATTTTTCGAAACCTAAATGCAGATTTCCAAACCTAAACGCGGACCCTAAGTTCAAGGTCAAGGTCACAGGGGTCAAAATTTTTGTGCATATGGTTACTAAGGCCTTGTCCATATAAACATGCATACCAAATATGAAGGTTATATCTCAAGGGACATAGAAGTTATGAGCATTTTTCGAAACCTAAACAAAGATTTTGAAACCTAAACGCAGACCCTAAGTTCAAGGTCAAGGTCACAGGGGTAAAACATTGTGTGCGTATGGAAAGGCCTTGTCCATATACACATGCATACCAAATATGAAGGTTATAATTCTCAAGGGACATTGAAGTTATGAGCATTTTTCGACACCTAAACGCAAAGTGTGACGGAAAGACGGACAGATGGACAGTCTGATAACTATATGCCCCCTTTTCTTCGAACGGGGGCATAAAAATTGTTTCAGATTCGAAAATTTTCGATGTAGCTATAATATTTGCGGGGAAGCAGTATGATACTTAATATTCACCATGCTCTAAAATCTCCTTTATATGCATCGTTTGACAATTTCAAAACCTGAAAATTATCAAGCGTTACAAACGCGAAACAAGTGAATCATTCGGAGAGTTCTGTTGTTATAGTTATATTTTGTGACCTTACAATGATTGCGTGTATCAGGTATAAAATACACCCCTCACTATATGAGCAAGGATGGCCGAGTGGTTTAAGTGCTAAACTTTTACTCCAAGGGTCAATGGTTCGAGTCCAGTTGAGGATTTTTTTTTTCTTCCATTTTATTCTTGTGTTTTTACTTAAGCTATTGAGTTGCTATGCTTACATTTATCAATTAAAAGCATTAAATGACAAACTTCAATACATGTCAAAATCTGTGAAAAGTTCGCTTCAATATTCCTTGGTACTCAATAAGTTCCCCTGCGAAATGTTGTTCTGCAGTTCACGAATAATTCGTGAACAGTTCATGAACTGTTCGTGAACTGAGTTCATGAACTGTTCACGAAGTGTTCGTGAACAGAAAATGAGCCATGTCTGTGAAAAGTTCTTGGAATTTTAGTTCATGAACTGTTCATGAACACTAATGGCATGAAATGTTCATGAAATATTCTTGAAACCTAATGGCATGAAGTGTTCATGAACTATTCTTGAACCCTTATGGCATGAAGTGTTCATGAACTATTCTTGAACCCGTGTGGCATGAAGTTATCATGAACTATTCTTGAACCATTATGGCATGAAATGTTCATGAACTATTCATGAACATCAATGGCATGAAGTGTTCTTGAACAGTTCATGAACAACACAATTCTTGAAAAATTCTTCAGGGTTTTGCTGTTCACGAACAGTTCATTAACATTTTCCTTCTATTTTTCAATGGCTCATTTTCTGTTCACGAACTGTAAGTGAATAGTTCATGAACCATAGTTCTTCAAGAGTTCATGAACTGAGGTGGCATGAAGTGTTCATGAACTATTCATGAACAAGAATTTGTCAATTTATGCAAAGGTTATCATAAGTGTTACTAAAGCTCAACAAACAGGTCAGGGTAAGAAGAAACAAGTCTTGTATTAGCACTTAACATATTGATAGCAACATATAACAATAATTTAAATATAACACTAATAACTGAGATACAAGTGGTTTGATAATACTCTTTAAATTTCATAATACAACTTTGCACTATATGTTCATGAATAATTCATGTATTGAAAAGATTATGAATAGTCTCATTTTCAGTTCAAGAATCATTTACTAATCAATGGTTTCCCTGAAATGGTTACACTTACAGTGCCAAAGAACTTGAAATGGAACCAATGGCTGATCAGTTCAGCCGGTAATTTATTAAAGACTTACATTTTCAAATATAACATAAACCATGTGCCTTCCGTTTCAACATCCTGTGCACACAATATTCTTTCTTTGTAAAAACAGCAATGCAATGTACATTGATTTCTTGATATCATCTTAAACTGTTCTTGAAATAAGTTGTCCTTAAAACGTTCTTAAAAGTCTTTTAAGTCTTCCAAGAACAATGACAGATCCTTTTAAGAACATATTGGATTCTTAAAAAGTCCATCATACGTTCAAAAACATTGTGTAGACCTGTTTAAGAACATCAGAAGGAAACATGTTGTTCAAAAAAGTTCTTAAAGTGTTCAAGAATAGTTTAAGAATAATTCAAGAACAGGAAAGGTCCTTAAAAAGTTATTGAAGTGTTCCTGAAGGCAGTTCTTGAACAGTTCTTGTACAAAAGTTCTTAAAATTCTCTAGAACAGGTCAAGAACTCTAACTTACAGTGGTGAAAGTACTATGCATATTCATGCTAACTTCACAGGTTTCACAAATCTACAAGATTTGTATGCTAGACATTTCAATATTACTTTCAAAAATATGTATGAAACATCTAGCACAAAGGAATTCATGAATTATTCATGATGGATCCTTTAAGTCTGTCTCAGAAAAGTCATTAGAAATACTTGTGCATGAAATGTTCATCACTAAGTATTTATGGTTAGATGAAGAACTGTTCATGAACTTTGAAATGTTCAACAATAATTCATAAACAGTTCATGAACATGTCTTAAGAACAGTTCATGTCCAAAAGTTCATGAACCAAGCTCAGGAACTTTTTCAGAACCGTTCATGAACAGTTCTTGATTGGCTTGAAGTGTTCATGAAATCATGAACAACAATTCGCTGGGGTTGTCAGCGTAGCTGGAAAAAGTGCAGTGTGTCTACTTTTTCAAGGACCCAGGCCTGAGAGAAATATGTAGACGTCCTTTCATTATGCAGCCTTGTGTTTGATAGTTGAGGCTTAAAACCTTGAAACAACATGAACAATTAGGCCTAAAAAACTGTAAATACTAGCATCCAATATTAGCACAAGTAAATATTACGTTTGATCCTTTTAAGGGATGTGCTGTTATATGAACATATGTAAAAAACAACTACATTCTAGAAACATACTAGTACAAAGGTGACATTAAAAACAAACTTGATTATGGATATCTATTTGACAGAAAGCAGCTTATTCCTATAGAAAGATTTCTGACAAGTGATGGGAGAATACTCCTTACTTGTAAATATAAACATAATACATAGTTACTTCCCTTGATAAATAGGCTAAGCTGAAATTTCGGCTATCATATTTATTTTTAATTCCCTGTCCCAGGTATGTGAACGGTATCCGCAACTCCATGCATAAATCCAACAACGGCGAAAATATGCTGTCGTGGCTGATAATCCAGTCAGATAAGCCGATAATTATTGATTTTATCGATAACGCGTAATAGCTTCACGTTGTTAACCGAGATGACAGTTTAACTTGGTAATTTAAATCCCGATGGTCACGTCATTTGTTATTTAATATTTAAAATTTATAACATGACCTACGCTCCAGGAGTGAAATAACGTAACGCTCAATTTTGTTTATTACACGGGTGTTATTACACTAGTTATATAAATGTGAAATGACTTCATTTTTGACGAAATAACTTCATTATTCCAGCGAATTTCTTCAGTTAAACTCTTTTACAATGTGAATAAATGGTGAAAAGAGCATAATGATAAAAAGAAAATGTGTTGGTCATGTTATAAATAGAATCTTATATTCGTGGTCATTTTGTATTGCATTTATTAAACACGTCATCTAAATAAAGATAAAATCTCGGCAAGCCTCGTTTTTAACTTTATTTTGATGACTTGTTTAATAAATTCAATACAAAACGACCACTCATGCAAGATCCTATATGTTACCCATTTAAGAAAGCTGAAATGTTGCTCTTTCTAAATATCTTATTTATATGTCAATGCATAACATATTAAAAAAGATATGACGAGTTAAACAAAACGTAATTACGGTTTGTCTTCCAACTGCGGCTGAGTTTCGGGTAAAAAATATCGTCACCTTCACTGTAAATATATATTATTGCACTGTCATTTTTAGTCAGAAATTTAACAAATAACATTCATTAGAAAGCTTATACATTGGCTTTTTTTCTGTTATTTTCAATTGTTTATTTAAACTATTCAAATATTTACCATTTTTATTTAAATATTTAAGAAGTAACCATCGTATGAAAGCTTGAAAATTGATTGATTACATTAAGAAATTTAATAAGAAAACAGATGAAAAATAATACGGAAATCGCGATACCGATTTGTTGTGTTCTCAATCGCGTCAGATATTGCATCTGTGATTCTACATCAGTTGCTAAAAAACTATTCACAAAGAGACGTTTATTTATATAAATGAATCATGTAATACAAATATCAATTAAATTGTTTAAAAGATTAATTATATTCTTGTGTTCTTCTATCTTGTGAAAAGGTTTACAAAATATCCATAAATGCAACTTGAAAAGAATAAACTTGTAGTAAATCATGAAACAGATTTTTAATAGATGTAAACATACTTTTGTTTTAAATTGTAAAATGTGCATTTGGATAAAAAAAAATCCCTCATTCCAACTTAAATAGCATTAAAATTACTCGGTAGAAACTCACAATGTTTTTGCAAACCATTCAGTAACATCTGTTTAGTAAATTTGCAGCTTCCATTTATATTTTAAAGATGTTTAAATACATTTGATGCTTTGTCCAAAATATACCATAAACTTATTGTTACCCCTACAATTCCGCCATTTTCCCTCAAATTCCAATCAAGAAAACCAACAGAATGAATATCTTATCTGCCTTTCAAATATTTCCAAGACAACATACTATTCATTATCCATCAGTTTATATAAATTTTAACAATCAGTATAATCTAATATAAACTTGATGATTCTTATAAATTGGTACATGTCGGCTTGTTTAACATACATTTCCGCCATTTTGAAATCTATCCTCTACCGAAGGCAAATATTTTCAACCCGAATTAATGACTTAATCAGCATAATCTAACATAAATAAACATGCGTAACTGATTTTGAAAACATACCTGTCATTATACTATGTCTATTTGGTCTCGATTCCCGTTTAATAACGGTGATTTAAACATTTTTTTTACATAACGAAAGAGGTCTGATGCACTATTTTCGTTTTCGGCTTCAGACAAGTGCACATGCGCGAGCATTGCACGACAGCATGTTTGGCTTAAAATCGAGTTGCGAATACCTTCTATACACATACCTGCCTGTCCATATAAAAAAAGCATATAAGAATGCCATTAAAATATATGAAAATAAATGATATTTATTTAACTGAAAATATTCCAGCTGTCAGAAATACATTTAGATATGATTATTTTTTAACATGCATGGTAAGTATGAAATATTTTAATGGAATTTTTATATTGACTATTAAGTTTCTTGAGTTAATAAGATAATACACATATTTGTACAAGTCAATTAACCATGGGGATATCATAATCTATTACATATATAGAAAGATCATACGTAAAAGTTAACAAATCTGTATATACCACTATTTCATTTAAAATATTTCACATGATACATGTGATAACCATCTTATAAATTAATGAATGGCAAATCCTTCATTAGACATGTGTAAATCATGAACTGTTTGCAAATTATTGTACATGAGTGCATGGCTGTTGTCACATATTTTTCTTTAAAAATGAGGTCAAATATGCAGTCTGCTGTGGTGCATTATTATTAGGAAATAAGCTGCACTCTGGGAAAACAGGGCTTAATGCATGTGTGGAAAGTGTTATTCCAGATAAGCCTGTGCAGTTCACTTTCGGCTTAAATGGTACTTTTCATCTAAAGGAACTTCTATGCGAAAATTCAGTTTAGGCTGAAAGACAGTCGCGACACGCCCCAGATAATCCTATGACATTTTATACATATGCATAAGGCCTTGTTTTCCACTAGCACAGCTTATATTTTTGCAATCCCTGGCCACATTAATTCCACAGAAAAAAACACATAATATGACACTTAAATGATAACTTGTGAACTTGACATTTAAGCCAACATTTTACTCATAAACTCTGCATCATGTTTTGAAATATAATACCCTAATATAATATGATGTCACAGAGTTAACCATAAAGTCACAATAAAGTTCAAGCTAAGGCTGTCTTTCCTTTTTACAAAAAATTTCTGACAATTGATTCCAAATTTGTTTTGACTTTAGAAAGAGTTATAAGTGGGGGTCTTTTTCCTGAAGTACTGTCTCTTACAGTATTAAGCTGTGTTCAATTATTTATAATACTTGCACATTAAAATATAATTGCATTGGGAAGGTATTAGTATATATCCAACAAGTTTTGGGACAGACTGAGAGATGAACCATTGTAAAAGACAGAATAACAGACAAACAGACAAAATGATACACCATCACACAGACATACAGACCATGGCAGACAGACAGACCAACAAACAGAATAGCAGAATGCAATATTATTATAGCTCCTTTATTTGTTAAAAATTTTGTTAACAATTAACAGCCTTTTTGATTTTGACATACTGACAAGAATAATAACATGCACATTTGTTGAATTGATATCCCCAACAAATAAATTGTGTTCATGGATGGGTGCAAAATCCCTTAAAGGGATCTTTTCACGCTTTGGTAAATTGACAAAATTGAAAAAAGTTGTTTCAGATTCGTAAGTTTTCGTTTTAGTTATGATATTTGTGAGGAAACAGTAATACTGAACATTAACCATGCTCTAATATAGCCATTATATGCATCTTTTGACGATTTTAAAACCTAAAAATTATAAAGCGTTGCAACGCGAAACGATTGAATAATTTGGAGAGTTCTGTTTTTGTCGTAAAATTTTGTGAAACTACGAAGATTGCTTATATAAGGTATAAAATACGTCAACAATGTGTACTCGGCGGAATAGCTCAGTAGGCTAAGCGTTTTTACTTCAGGACTCTGGCAGGACTCCAGGGGTCACTGGTTCGAAACCTGCTCCGGGCAATGTTCTTTTCCTTTTTTTAATTTTTTTCTTGATTTTTTACTGGAGCTTTTATGATCCAATGTTTACATTTATCAATATAAAGCATTTAATGAATAAGTTAAAAAAATGCCAAAATCTGTGAAAAGGCCCCTTTAAAAGGTTTAATAATCAAAAACAAAAAAATAAGTATAGGGTAATTGTTTTAATGCACTGCAAATCTCCTCATTGATATCTATACATCCATGAAGTTTCATGTTGAAATCTTTTATCGTATCTGAGATGTAGCCTTGAAAACTTAAATCATACAAAAACAACAGAGGGCAATAACTCGTATTTAAGAAAGTGTTGGGTTATGGTTCTTGTGCAAGGCAATTCTTCTCATTGATCTCTACACACCCATGAAGTTTTATGTTAAAATCTTGTATCGTATCTAAGATAGAGCCTTAGTTACTTCAGAACTAATTTGGTTTCTAGGTTGCTCATTTGAAACTAAAGGAACAGAACTGTTTTAAGCAGCATTTGTAAGGTTTTATGAAATAAATGTGGCTAATTCAACCTTGCTTTGTAACCTGTAAACATGTTTTATTTGGCTGAAATATCATAAGAACAAATTGTCGAAGCCAGTTGCGTGACAAAAATGGGTAAATTTTTGAATTCTGGAGTGTTCATGATGGTTACATATTATAACCATATAAGGAAAACTGCCTCGCCCCCTGACTGCCATGTTTTTCAATGAAATGGAACCATTTACAAAGTCAGTCCATATTATTACTAGAACAAAAGTTCTGAGCAAGTTTCAACAAACTATCTATGTAATTTTCATGTTGATTAAGCAAAAATATCACTACTTTTAGTTCACAAATTCTTTTGTTAATCTGACTTAGTGACCTAGTGGCTGACACCCTCATGGCCAAGTTATGAAAGTCAGCTGAGATATCATTGGGAAAAATGTCTTTACCAAGTTCCATGAAGTGTGGGCAATAAATGTTGCCTCAAGAGCATTTATAAGGCAATTTTTATGTTGGTGATGGACTTTAATTGGACTACAAACGACAGACTAAAGGTGATTACAGAAGCTTACCATGAGCATATCATACATTCACCAACCCATTCTTAGGCTAATAAGAATCAAGAAAAGACATTCACTTAAGAAATCTTACTGAAAAGTTGAAATAGAGGCAGGCTAAATTCAATGGTGCTTATGCCATGAGCACTGACTGTTCTGTATGATGAAGGATGTTATTTGAGGTGTCAAATGTCAAGTACATGTAAGACTCAACAAGGAACACTTTTTAGAACTTTACAATTTTAAGAATATTCTTTATTGTCAGATCAAATCTTAAGATTTGATTCCTTAACCCTTTGCATGCTGGGAAATTTTTCGTCTGCTAAAATGTCGTCTGCCGAATTACTAAAATATGCATTTTCTTCATTTTTTTTCAAAGAATACTTATTATCAGAATAGCAAACAGTTTGGATCCTGATGAGACGCCACATTCTGTGGCGTCTCATCTGGATCCAAACTGTTTGCAAAGGCCTTCAAAATTCGGTTCCAGCACTGAAAGAGTTAATAAGGGCAGGTTGTGCTCAGGTGAGCTAAAAACAAAATATAAATGATAAACATGGTAGAGTGATTTCTACTGAACTACTTTGGGAACAATAACAAAATATTTGCATAAAGCAGCTGATAAATCTTTGCTTTTTTAGACCCATTATTTTTTTCAGAATTAATGGCCCATAGCATTTTACACAAGACTGAAGTCAGTTATATTATGATTTATAACCTTAAGTATACAGCAAGGAAAACTTGGTGACCGAATAAATTTTTTAAGTGCAGTCATCCTTATCACAATATTATTGTTCCTTAGGTAACACCTGTTCAAAATGGATGTGTGTTGATCATGAATACCTTAGTCATTGAATAACATTTCTGTATACTTGTTTTCTTAAAATCGTTAAAACTGTCATTGCCAAAAATTTTACAGGGGCATATTGATGGCTTATTCATTATCAAATTTTCAAGAATATCACTTGAATTATTTATTAAATGATTGCTTTGTGCACAAGTTTTATTTAAAGAGATGGTCAGAAAACATATCTGTAATTATGGAAAAGTTGTTCGACGTTTTACTTTACAAGTGTTGTAAATTTACTAATGAATGGCTAGAACTGTAAGTTTTGTAAATTACATGTACATCACAATCAAACTATAGGTGGATTGTTTCCTCTAAGCTGCAAACCAGTTTAGGCAGAACGTGTTGTCCCTGATTCGCTTGTGCATACAGCGCAGGCTAACCTGGACGATACTTAACGCACATGCATTTAACGTCTTTCAACAGAGCACTGCTCATTTAAATTTTAAAAACCCCACCAAAGTAGTGTCATTCAACTGTGGTTTGCTAAGACCACACAAACAAGGGATAAACATTGTTCATGTAAAGCCCAGCTTTGTCCATTCATACAAATGAGTAATTGACATGCTAGAAAAAATCAGGTGACCTTTCAACAGGAATGGTTGAGTACAATTTATGACATGTGCCTAATAAAGAAATACTATACCTTCCCCCCCCCCCCCCCTTAATTGTTAACAAAATAAGCAGGCTTGCATGATGAAAACTGGGATAAACATAGGTTTTCAATGAATCAACATAGCAAGAATTGGAAATAAGAACATTGATCTGTTGACATGTTATTCCTCAGTCACAGGCAATGGAAAAGTATCAAGTTCTACCAACAAGGTTTACAAATGCATGTTTGTCATGCGATTTGCATTGTTTATTAGTACAACACTGTATAATGGTCAGAAAATGAAATCAATGGTTGTGGAAGAAACCCCTCTCATTGTATTGATCATCAGATATTTCTAGTTAAACAGGCCTTTTCCGCTCTGGAATTTTGGGAATTTTGCGTCGTGAAAAACCCTATTTTTGGGAAAAAATTAATCGCAAAACTGGCCCAATTGGGAATAAATTAACACATTTAAATAGTGTTTCTTATATTTCAAAGAAGCCGTTAACTGGTACATAACGACTATTTTGATAACATATTATTAAAATTTTACAAAAAAATTTGAACATGTGTGATAGGTGCAGGTTTTTTTATCTGATTTGGGGGAAAGGGCCTGGCCTTTTTTTAGGGGAAAAAAATTGCATGAAACGCCCTATTTTGGGGAAAATAAGGAAAGTCTTAAATAATCAATTTAACATATTTTACTGTTTTTAAAACAAATTCAAGGCGACAGATAATTTAATTATGCATAAAAAAAAATATTCTATTTTCTACACTGGATCAGGTTAACTTATATATTTAAAGGTTTACAAAAAAAATTGTTGTTTTTTTTGTTTTTTTGGGAATTGGGAATATTTTTTTGAATTGGGAAAAAAAACAACCGGATTTGCATTGGGAATGGGGCCAAAATCCGGACCTGTGGCATAGGGCAGAAAAGGCCTGTTAAAGAAAAGAAGGGATTAGAACATGTATTAAGCTTTTGTATCAATTAGTAATTTTGATGACACAAAAATAGTCTAGAAGGAACAGGGGCTCAGTCAGTGCATGATTGGAAGTTTTTATTTAAATATGCTGATGAATTTGTGCATAGTCTTATTAAAGAATGTACCCAACTGAGTTCCCTTTCATATTAGACTAAAGATGGCTTAGAATGCTCACCTGTAGGCCATTGTTTTACCCTTTAACACTTAGATATCAGGGATTTCAATAGACGCAGAATCCTGCATTTTGACGCTAGCAAATTAAAAATGACTCGTTTTTGACGCAACCCTTTTTTCTGCCGTGCGTCATTTTGAGGCGTCGAAAATTTAACCCGTGCGTCAGTCAGTTTATATCTTGAGTTCCATGGTAATAAATCCTGCTGTGCTCCTTAGATTGAAATTAATGTTTCAGTACTTGAAACTCAGTCTATAATCAAGTGAATACCTCGGGTGTTGTTTATCTTATCTCATCTCTTCCAATACACATGTCACCGTCTAAATAGTGCATGCGCACTAACTGGGTAGCAGCAGTAATTACGTGATAATTGATTGACCATCCGATAATTGCAGGTTTTTTTTCAGACTTTGCAGACGGCACGGTTAAAGAAAGTCGGCAAAAATAATTAAAGAAAAAACAAAATTTATCAAAGGTCTATTCATTACGTACATCCACTATTAAGTCCAGCGAGTTTTGTAAGTTTGTTAATCCACCGATAATTACGAGTAACATCCACCTTATATAAACTGGAATCACAGTTCATTTTTTATACTAACAAGTCATAATACTACACATACCATTAAGAAAAACATAAATTATCCCAGTAGAATCAAATTGCTACGTCATGACCTTCGACATTGTAAATGGCGGACGTATTGTAAATAAACATTCATCCCGCGTTCAATTTATCCCGTCTAATAACGGACAACGCTTGCCGCTTTTATGGTATACATTGGTGTATTTTGTTTGCAGAAAGTCTCTTCTTAGCAATAATCTAGTTATGGCAGAAAGTGTCTTCCCTGATTACCTGTGCAGACTGCACAGGCTTATCTGGGACAAAACTTTAAGCACATGCATTAAACACCCTCTTCACAGAGAGCAGCTTTTTTATGTTTGGAGAAAACTGCAATTATAATTTTAATGGATTGATAAAGTAAATGAATGAAATTCCACCATTTTCAGATTTTTAGCTCACCTGATTGCTCAGGTGAGCTTTTGTGACCGGTCTTTGTCCGTCGTATGTCCGTCCGTCCGTAAACATTTTCTCGTAAACACTCTAGAGGCCACATTTCTTGTCCCATCTTCATGAAACTTGGTCAGAAGCTTTGTCCCAATGAAATCACAGCCGAGTTTGAAACTGGGTTGTGCTGGGTTTAAAACTAGATCACTAGGTTAAAAAAAAGAAAAACCTTGTAAACACTGTAGAAGTCACATTTCATGCTCAATCTTCATGTAACTTTGTCAAAAATTTTGTGTTATCTTAGTTGAGTTCAAAAGTGGTTTCGATCCCTTGAAAAACATGGCCGCCAGTGGGCGGGGCAGTTTTCCTTATTTGACTATAGAGTAACCTTGTAAACACTCTAGAAGTCACAATTTTTGCCCAATCATCATGAAAGTTGGTCAAAACATTGGTTCAATTGATGTCTCGGACGAGTTCGAAAATGGTCGAGATCAGTGAAAAAACATGGCCGCCAGTGGTCGGAGCATTTTTCTCTATATGTATATAGTGGCAGTTAATTTTCCCCATTTGGCTATAGAGAAACCTTGTCAACACTCTAGAAGTCACAATTTTTGCCCAATCATCATGAAAGTTGGTCAAAACATTGGTTTTATTGATATCTCGGACGAGTTTGAAAATGGTCGGGATCAGTGAAAAAACATGGCCGCCAGTGGGCGGGGCATTTTTCTCTATATGTATATAGTGAAAACATGTGAACACAGTAGAAGTCACATTTTTGGCCCAATTTTCATGAAATTTGCTCAGAACATTTGTTTTCTTGATACGAGAGTTGCCTTAAAAAATGGTTCTGGTCAGTTGAATAACATGGCTGCTGGGAGGGGGGCAGTTTTCTCATTATGCCCCCCCCCCCTTTCGAAGAAGAGGGGGTATATTGTTTTGCTCATGTCGGTCCATCCGTCCACCAGATGGTTTCCGGATGATAACTCAAGAGCGCTTATGCCAAGGATCATGAAACTTCATTAGGTACATTGATCATGACTAGCAGATGACCCCTATTGATTTTCAGGTCACTAGGTCAAAGGTCAAGGTCACGATGACCCGAAATAGTAAAATGGTTTCCGGATGATAACTCAAGAACTCTTATGCCTAGGATCATCTAACTTCATAGATACATTGATCATGACTCGCAGATGACCCCTATTGATTTTCAGGTCACTAGGTCAAAGGTCAAGGTCACGATGGTCTGTCCGTCCGTTAACATTTGCTTGTAAACACTCTAGCGGCCACATTTCTTGTCCCATCTTCATGAAACTTGGTCTCAGAAGCTTTGTCCCAATGAAATCTCAGCTGAGTTTGAAACTGGGTTGTGCCGGGTTGAAAACTAGATCACTAGGTTAAAAAAAAAGAAAAACCTTGTAAACACTGTAGATTTTACATTTTATGCCCAATCTTCATGTAACTTTGTCAAAATTTTTGTCTCAATGATATCTTAGTTGAGTTCAAAAGTGGTTCTGATCCGTTGTAAAACATGGCCGCCAGTGGGATGGGCAGTTTTCCTGATTTGGCTATAGAGAAACCTTGTAAACACTCTAGAAGTCACAATTTTTGCCCAATCATCATGAAAGTTGGTCAAAACATTGGTTCAATTGATGTCTCGGACGAGTTCGAAAATGGTCGAGATCGGTTAAAAAAACATGGCAGCCAGTGGGCAGGGCATTTTTCACTATATGTATATAGTGGCAGTTTTCCCTATTTGGCTCTAGAGAAACCTTGTAAACACTCTAGAAGTCACAATATTTTCCCAATCATCATGAAAGTTGGTCAAAAAATTGGTTTTATTGATATCTCGGACGAGTTTGAAAACGATCGGGATTGGTGAAAAAACATGGCCGCCAGTGGGCGGAGCATTTTTCTCTATATGTATATAGTGAAAACATGTGAACACAGTAGAAGTCACATTTTTGGCCCAATTTTCATGAAATTTGCTCAGAACATTTGTTTCCTTGATACGAGAGTTGAGTTAAAAAAGGTTCTGGTCAGTTGAATAACATGGCTGCTGGGAGGGGGACAGTTTTCTCATTATGTCCCCCCCCCCCCCTTTCTAAGAAGAGGGGGTATATTGTTTTGCTCATGTCGGTCCATCCGTCCGCCAGATGGTTTCCGGATGATAACTCAAGAGCGCTTATGCCAAGGATCATGAAACTTCATAGGTACATTGATCATGACTCGCAGATGACTCTTATTGATTTTCAGGTCACTAGGTCAAAGGTCAAGGTCAGGATGACCCGAAATAGTAAAATGGTTTCCGGATGATAACTCAAGAAATCTTATGCCTAGGATCATGTAACTTCATAAATACTTTGATCATGACTTGCAGATGACCCCTATTGATTTTCAGGTCACTAGGTCAAAGGTCAAGGTCACGGTGACCCAAAGCAGTAAAATGGTTTCCGTGTGATAACTCAAGAACGCTTATGCCAAGGATCATGAAACTTCATAGATACATTGATCATGACTCGCAGATAACCCCTATTGATTTTCAGGTCACTAGGTCAAAGGTCAAGGTCACGATGTCCCGAAATAGTAAAATGGTTTCCGGATGATAACTCAAGAACGCTTAGGCCTAGGACCATGAAACTTCATAAGTACATTGATCATGACTCATAGATGACCCCTATTGATTTTCAGTTCACAAGGTCAAAGGTCAAGGTCATGGTGACCTGAAATAGTAAAATGGTTTCAAGATGATAGCTCAAGAACACTTATGCCTAGGATCATGAAACTTCATAGGTACATTGATCATGACTTGAAGATGACCCCTATTGATTTTGAGGTCACTAGGTCAAAGGTCAAGGTCACTGCGACCTGAAATAGAGAAATGGTTTCTGGATGATAACTCAAGAACGCTTATGCCTAGGATCATGAAACTTCAAAGGTACAATGATCATGACTCGCAGATGACCCCTAATGATTTTCTGGTCACTAGGTCAAAGGTAAAGGTCACGGTAACCTGAAATAGTAAAATGGTTTCTGGATGATGATGAAGAACGCTTATGCCTAGGTTCATGAAACTTCATAGGTATATTGATCATGACTCGCAAATGACCCCTATTGATTATCAGGTCACTAGGTCAAAGGTCAAGGTCATAGTGCCAAAAAACGCATTCACACAATGGCTTTCAAGGTCACGGTGACTCAACTTAGAAAAATGGTTTCCGGATGATAACTCAAGAATGCTTACGCCTAGGATCATGAAACTTCATATGTACATTGATCATGACTGGCAGATGAAATAATGATGAAACTTGACCAGGATGTTTGTCTGGATAATATCTAGGTCAAGTTTGACATTTGGTGAAGATTGATTGAACCGACTCTCAGGTGAGCGAACTAGGGCCATCTTGGCCCTCTTGTTATTATATATTTGTTGCCATAGCAACCAGAATTTTTGACGTAGGAACAAAATGAAATGACGTGCATAATGTCCATATTGCCATCTATCCTGATGTTTCAGGTTTCATGAAAAAATATTAAGAACTTTAAAAGTTATCGCAGGATCTAGAAAACCTCCATTTCAGCAGTATTTCTAGTCTATTTGTTGCCATTGCAACCAGAATTGTTGACGTAGGAATGAAATGAAATAACGTGCATAATGTTCATATTGACATCTATCCATGTTCCAAGTTTCATGAAAAAATATTAAGAACTTTTAAAGTTATTGCAGGATCCAGAAAAGTGTGACAGACAGACTGACTGACAGACTTACTGACTGACAGACTGACTGACTGACAGACGGAGCGCAAACCATAAGTCCCCTTTTGTGAAACCGTTAGGGGACTAATTAATGCATACCTGAGCACATTTGTAGAATACCAGCAGACCTTGCCACAGTTGCTATGACAATGCCCTTGACACAGATTCCAAACACTGAGGTCAAGGCCACAAGAAAACACAAACCGCAACAAAGTCCAATAATCAGGGTTGCTATCTGCCAGGAGACGCTTGGAATATCAGCGAACGTCGTATATCGTCCACATTCCATAATCATCGTTAGTTTACCATCACTTCCCATAGCAGGATAATTGCATCGACGAAAAATGCCAAAATGCACTGGAAATGTCTGCGTTGATTTTTCAGGAAAGTTCAAGGTCAAATGACCTCTAATCCAATGTGGCATGAAAAATCCAACACTTGAAAATAAAGCACTCACAATGGACAAAACTGCCCAGAATACTCCTACACCAGACATACCAGCCATTTTTAGTGAAATGACAAAGTTTTTACAGTAATGCCTGTAAATGTTTCATGAATGGCGACTCACATACTTTATTGGCCACATCCTCTCCAATTTCAACCTAATGAACATTCACATTAGTGGTTCACATTTCATTTTACTTTCATTTATGTATCCATGATTGTTTCACATTTGTAATACATTAGTTTGGAATTGATACACTTGGCAGAATTCTCTTGTTCACAATTCCACCTCATCATGTGGTATCATATTTCAATATACCAGTAAGCCTCATGGGAATCTGAAAAATATCACATAATTAATCAAGCTATAATATTCAATGAATTCTAGAACAGAAACAATGTGAGCAATTTAGAAGGTGTGCCATTTTTGTAACTTAAAGGGATCTTTTCACGGTTTGGTAAATTGAAAAAGTTGTTTCAGATTCGCAAATTTTCGTTTTAGTTATGATATTTGTGAGGAAACAGTATTACTGAACATTTACCATAGTCTAATATAGCCATTATATGTATCTTTTGACAATTTTAAAACCTAAAAATTATAAAGCGTTGCAACGCGAAACGATTGAATAATTTGGAGAGTTCTTTTGTTGTCGTTTAAATTTACGAAACTAAGAAGATTGCTTATAAAAGGTATAAAATACTTAAACTGTGTATACTCGGCGGAATAGCCAAGAGGGCTAATGTGTTTTTACTTCAAACTAACTCCAGGACTCCGGGGGTCACTGGTTCGAGCCCTGGTACCGGCTACTTTTTTTCCTTTTTTTAATTGTATTCTTGATTTTTTACTGGAGCTTTTAAGATCCAATGTTAACATTTATCAATATAAAGCATTTAATGACAAACTTCAAAATATGCCAAAATCTATGAAAAGGCCACTTTAACCCATTTATGCCTCTAAGAGTGGACTTTTCCATCCTTTTAAAATTGGATCAATTTATTTCCAAAATTAAGGATGTCTAATATATTTATTTCTATATTTTGAATATTTCTTACAGAAATTCCTTTAAGTAAACAGCGCAGACCCTGATGAGACGCCGCATCACTGGGCATCTCATCTGGGTCTACGCTGTTTGCCAAGGCCTTTTTACTAGACGCTAGGCATACATGGGTTAAAGAGTGTATGATAACTGCTTCCATTTGTTTCACTGGTGTTATAACATGAGCATAACCTTAAAAATATTACATATTATAATATTATATGCAATAAACCTTAAAAATATTACATCTTATAATATTATATGCAATAATATACAGTGAACAAGGTAGTACCAATAGTTATTCTTCTAAATAGCATTTACTGACCAGAATTATTTGTAACAGTTTTCTTTTATTATTTTAAGGTTTTAATTACAATTGGATTAAATTTGATTCGACAATTACAGCAATGGTGTTACATTACAATAGCCAAAACTTAACCCATCATGGGTACACAAATCCACTTCTAATTGCTTTTGTTCATTAATTATATAAACTCAAATGATAAAAGCATTAATTAATTAAACTGACAATCATACAATTTTGCTTTTTTACGAATAACATCATGATGTCCATCTCAATGATGTCCATCCCAATGATCAAAAGTCACGCTGTATAATAACAAGAGGTAACACATCACTTATATTAACCCTTTGCATGCTGGGAAATTTGTCGTCTGCTAAAATGTTGTCTGCTGAATTTCTAAAATTAGCATTTTCTTGGATTTTTTTTCAAAGAATACTTTCAAATACCAAACAGTTTGGATCCTGATAAGACGCCACATTCTGTGGTGTCTCATCTGGATCAAAACTGTTTGCAACATCTTTTCAATTCAGGACCATTTCGAGAACATACCAACTTGAAATACACAAAAAACTTTCTGATTTAATGTTAAGTATGACAAAACGTATAACCATTGACATTGTAAAGTTTTGAAACAGGAATCTTTAATATGCTCATTTTCCAAAGGGACACAGTCATTATTTCTCATCCGATGAACATCTTATATCAACACATATGATTTTCATTGTCAGACAATCCAAACCAATGCAATTCCAGGAATAAATACTTCTCTTTGACCTCTTTTTCTACTGAAAATACTACAAAGACTGAGATTTCAACTTTTAATTAGTGCATGGCCAAAAAGGCTAATGGGTTTCAGAGATAAAAGCTAAGATAATGGCAAATCTTGTTCCTATTGCTCCTATTGACTCAGCTGCCATTTTCTCAACATCAAAAATGGAAAAAAGGCCTGCCCTTTATGTAAAGATAATGTTTTCCATATTCCCTATTATTTAATTTGGGTGTGATCTGAAGGCAGAAATGTGGTTCCAACCCATAAAAAATTTAACATACTTTTTTCCCTTCTCAACACATTTGTTCTAACCTCACTTGGCCTTATTTATCTAATATATATTTTTAATTATGTTGAAGCGTGTTTGCTATTTTCAATAAGTATTTTGCCATCTTATTGCAAGATAGTGTTCTTATATAATATTCTATGAATACATACATTGTGTTAAATTTTGAAGGGAAATGTGAAAAGGGTTATCATTTGTGCCAGTTACATGTATCCTAAATAATTACGTAATCCTTCAATGGATTGTAAATTGTGGAGCAGACAATGCCAGTTATGAAACATATGGGCCGTGCTCTATGAAAAGGGGCTTTAATGCATGTGTATTATGTCTCGTCCCAGATTAGCCTGTGCATTCCCCACAGGCTTATCAGGGACGACACTTTCTGCCTTAACTGGATTTTTGCTAAGAAGAGACTTTCTTGAAACAAAAAATACCATAAAAGGGGAAAGTATTGTCCCTAACTGCACAGGCTAATCTTGGACGACACTTTACACACATGCATTAAATCCCCTTTTCACAGCACGAATCTTTTTTTTTCCAATCCTCTTAAGCACCCAAAAGTTGTTGAGTGGACAAACAATAATTTTACAAAGAAAATTGCCGTCAAGTAGCGTTAATTGATATTTGACCTCTTAGTATGACCTTGGCCATTTTTGTACAATAAAGTGCTGTATTTTGACATTTGACTTCCAAGTATTACCTTGACCTTTAACATAGCAAAACGGTTTGTTTGCACAAAAAGGCATCTTTGTTATACTAATATATCATATTTCTGCAATACAATAAGTATTTCTGAAGTCTATACCATTTCATAGAATCAGATCCAAGCACTGGCGGAATTTCATGTGATAATGAATTCCATTTGTATATGCGTAGAGCAAATACATGTCAATTTGCTGTCAATGTCACTATCGTCTGGACATGTTATTATGGATGAGAAAATAATCTAATATATCACAAAATCCATCTGCTGAGTAATTGGTACTGATTTGATTTCCTGTCTAGAATATGCAAAACTAGACCTTTTGAGGGAACTTCACCCTAATCATTGAAGTGTATTACAGAATACCAAATTTTAAAGTGAATAACAAGAGTAACAAAATATTTGCTACTTCAAAATTTACATGCCGAATACCTGGTAGCCTTTATATTTAATTAAAAGTTAAAATGTCCTTGTAGTGTTATAGCTGCCCAATAATAACCTGGCACACACCTTTATGCATGAATATATTCCAAGTATAAAGGCTCTGTTGAATGAGACCAGAATTTTAAGTTTTTAGACAAAATGAAATTTACCTGTTCTTTTGTAATTACGAAAACACCAGCTCTTCTTAATATAACAATAAAATAATAAAGTATTACTGATTCTTTCAAAGTAACAGCTGGTGAGCTAAGTTAATGTTATCAAATAAAACTTTCTTTGGCACTGCACATGTTACAATATGTTACAATCCATATGTTACATTAGTAGTGACAGATATTATGCATGTGACTGTTACAGCTTCCTTTGTTGCCATTGAGACAGGATAACAGCTGCCATTGCTAGC
The DNA here is from genome assembly GCF_020536995.1 of Dreissena polymorpha. Lineage (NCBI taxonomy): Eukaryota > Metazoa > Mollusca > Bivalvia > Myida > Dreissenidae > Dreissena > Dreissena polymorpha. Next base: position 26,086,903 of record NC_068360.1, on the reverse strand, counting down.
CTGAGTGTGTCTTTCAATGCATGTAATGAATGTTTATATTAACTCTTTCAGTGCTGGAACTGAATTTTGAAGGCCTTTGCAAACAGTTTGGATCCAGATGAGACGCCACAGAACGTGGTGTCTCATCAGGATCCAAACTGTTTGCTATTCTGATAGTATTCTTTGAAAAAAAATCGAAGAAATGGCTAATTTTAGATATTCAGCAGACGACATTTTAGCAGACGACGAATTTCCCAGCATGCAAAGGGTTAATTAAAGGAGAATACATATTGCTGATATATTAGTCAGTTATCTACGCTCAATACATAATTGGAGGCTCACCAGTTCCCCCCCCCCCTCTTAAATACATAATCTGAGACTTCATTCAGTAACCTTCAATGAGTATATCAATACACAAATACTGACAACAATTTTAACTACAATAGGCTAAGGCTCCCACACACCAGAGGCCCATCATCCGAGTCCCACACACGCGAGGCCCATCACCCCAATAAAAAAAATTACCCAAGGATTCAATAATGAATTTTCTTTCTCTGATCTTGATATATAAATACCAATATGAGCAGTCTCTACAAAAAATGTTTAAAAAAAAAACTTTTATGGCAAATAACTTACATAAACTATTGACTGGATTTTTTTTTACTAAACTCTGTATTGCTTTAACGTTTAATGTTCATTTTATTTTACTTTAATAGTCTTTGCATTACATTTAATTGAATTCATTCAATTATGTTTTTATTTTAATGTACTACAGTCAACTTTCATAAAACCGTGAATTTAATTTTAACAACCTTGGGTTAAATGATCTCAGTGAAACATCAAAAGACTTCTGCTGAACATGAGCAATTGAGCAGATACAGAAAACAAATGTTGCTGAATATAGTTCAAATACACATGCATATTATTCCAATAATGAAATAATAAGATCATGTATTGATACAAACTGAGGAAGTAGCATGCAAGTTTATTGATGTTGTTGCCCAGAGATGCAGTCAAAAGAATGATTAAATATGAACAGTATAGGGAGTATTAAAATAACTCTAAAAATCTATTAGAAATATAATTAAACACACTGTTACAATAACTCACATGCTGTTTGAAAACAAATCTTATACTAAGCTCAGTTAATTAACATATTTACAGCTATAATACAAGTACAAGTAAATTGCACTCAATATTCACTGAACCAGAGGTATTTGTTAATCAAATTTAATATCTTAAATCATTGAGAGTTAAATGCACTGAGAGGATGTATTTTATTTCAAATTTGTAAATATAATTTATTTCTTACAAATCTGTAAACATTATTTCAATCACATAAAACAATACCGACACACAGCATGCCAGAATTTTAGCAGGAATTATACCACAAAGGCATAAATTATGGTATTCTGATGATAACTCATCTGAATGGCAATTTGAGTTGTTTACTGGTTTATAAACAATGGCTGTCTGATAACTGTATCAAATTCCTACAAGCACCAGACATTGATTATAGAAAATAAAGTGAGAACTATATTATCAGATTTAGCTACACTATTATTCATGAGGAAGACTTCTTTTCCTTTGTTAATTGGCTAATTTAACAATATTTCAATATATTGTTCTTTGTATATATCGAGATCAACCAGAGCTTTGTCAAAATGTCACTCAAAATACATATGCATCAATTTGTAACATTCATAGAAACCATGCAAAGTCCAAGGGCACATAACTCAAAAATAAATGTATCACAGCACAAGAAAATTGTGTTTGCATATCTACACTTCATGGTTTTGACATATTTCTTGTTTCAAAACAATTTCTTGAGATATGCTAAAGTAGTTCCCTCCACAACCTTTAAACATTTATGCTTCTGTAATAAAAATGGCTAAATCAGGGGCAGATAACTCAGGGACATGTGGATCTCTGCACATCTTAACTATACACATTTTGGAGACAACATCTTTCTTCCTGCAATTGAATCACCTGAGAAATGTTTTTGTTTTTTCACCACAGATTATGAACATTTGAATTAAGACAGACCAATCAATGGACAAAACACTGATGAATTAACAAGTTCTTATATTATAAAATTGCAAGTAATTTGAAGTAATATGAAATACCTGTGAATTGCCACGGAATAGTGGATATGGTGTCTGCGTAGCGATCGGAGGGTAACAAGTTCGAACCCTACTGGGAGCGTTCCCTCGATCTCCACCAAATACACTGGTTAAAGGTCCGAGAAACCCACTCGAGAGGGTTATCATAAGCCTAAGGCTTTCTATGTAATTGAGCCAAATTAAAAAGTTTTAAGCTAAATACCTGTGTCTTGCATACTTTTCATCAGTAGGAATTATTGTTGCAGATTAAAAAAAAATAACAACAGAATGCATAATACAGATGAAAATAATAAAACAGCCAACACCAGCAGCACATCTTTATGCAAAATAAAACACTCCTTGATAAGATGCAACAAAGATGCGACATGCTATCCAGTCATCTGTCAAAAAACTTTTTTCTACAGGATAATGTATGGGTTAATTTGCAATACATTAAAGAATTTACAAACCTTCAAAAGCAACAACATCATCAATTTTGATAGTAATGAGCAATTAGGAATATGTTTTTATTTGAAAAACACTCAACAATTATTATGTGTTTGTATAATTGTACCATAATATGGCAAGCCCCAAAATTCTGATTAAAGAAAGCATTATATTGCATTGTTACACAAGCATTAATTATTTAAACGTAAAAACAATTATAAACTCCGAGAAGAAATTACTTACTGTCATGTACTCCACGTTTCTTTGCCTCAAGACACACACATAATTAACAACAATTACAACAATCTGTCTTCTAAAAAACAAAACAACAACCCTTTTAAGGACGATCAGTCATGCTTAAAACACATTCTCCGTTTGAACTCCAGATTTTTTATTTTCTTTTTTTCCCCCCAGTAGCTATAATCCCTGAACCATTACAGTTGTCAACAAGCTTTCATAGCCGAGGCAGGCGTTGCTATTAAGAAGTCATCGATTTGCCAGCCCACAAAACTACCTCTATAACAGCCGCCTGCCTGCAGAGGGGAAGTGGGGGCTGAGCTCAGTGTGCTGCTCTGTTTTTATGGCCTTCAATGAATTAATTATGACACCATTGATCGGTTCTGATTGAAGTTGAGTTTTAACAGGATGTGGATAAAAAATTAATATCTTTAGCGTTATGGTTGAGTATATTTTATAATGAATGTGACAGATACAGTTAACTTAGTGATCATAACAGATTGTATCAATATCAAAATTAAGTTTTGTTAAACTTCAAGAAAACACAGTCTAACTGATACCACAACAAATATAAGAAGATTAAGTTCTTTTTAATTTCAAAAAATAATTTAATTTGAATTGATTAATTAGTCTCTCATAAAAGAAACTAGCAAACCCAATCAAATTTAAAAAAAACTTCAGTTTTTGTTATTGCCTTTATTTCATTTTATTCCATGAACTTCATTAAGCTTAAATCTGTTTAATTTTTTATACATATATTTATGAATATGACAATTAAAAAGACTTACTGTTTCCTAGGAAACAAAAAATAAACATTGTTGATGGCAAAGTTAAATTATACTCCATTTTAATAACTAAACCAACATTAAACAGATTTTCATAAATTAATTCAATCATCTGTTCTTCAACAGCAAAGTAAATATAAATGTGTTCTTAAATGCAAATTCTGAAATTTTTACATAAATATTAAACAAAGTTAAAACATTCTTAAATGACATGCAAAATTGAAATACAAAATATAATTATTTTACTGGACTCTTCCCCTGTTATTGTGTATCCATCTATATTCCCAATGCTTTTAAGTTTTATGACAAAAACAAGTAAGCACATACAGTTAAATAACAGGGTGTAGAAAATCTCAAAGCAAACAAAATATTTACTCTAGTATAGTCTACATTAATAGGAGCATTTGCAAAATTAAACAATATATCACAATAAACTAGCTTAAAACCAGTAATTTGATCAAATACCGCAATTCAAAAAGTAAACCTGCCATACTGCCTGCTGCATTTATTCAACTATCATTGTACATTATCAGAAACTGAATAAATTGGCATTAAAATGAAATTCTATACTGCCATTAAACCTTTGGATGTCATATTGGTCATACTTTGCAAAAGATTTTTAATCTATTTGCTTTGGCTTGCAGGCTCAATAGAATTATCTACCCAACAGGACACCCCCCACCCCTGGGTTATTATCCTAACAGCAGTCAGTAAATTGACTTTGTTTTATTGCTTGTTCCTTTTTTTGGCGTAGCTGTATTACATGGTTCACACCAACGGCGCTTTGATGGCGCTTTAAAGCGGCACCAAATCGTAACAAAGCTTGATTAATGCGTCAGTGTCGTGATAGATCGTGGGAAAGCTTGGAGTAAAGGGGGACATCCGGCAAGAACGCCAAAAAAATTTAAACTGTTTAAAAATTTTGGGCGCTCTGTCACGAATTGATTTAAGCGCAGAGAGCGTATCAAAGCTTAAAAAACCATAACAAAACGCAGCAAAGCTTGACTCAAATCGTAGGAAAGCTTAACAGAGCTTTGTTCAAAGCGCGGACCCCAGTCTTCACGGTCTGTCACCACTTGACACGCTTCGTTAAGATGTCTAAAGATTTGCTACGATCTGGCATGAAGATATGGGGATACTACAGTTTGTTTAGCAACGATGTTAACTGCGTATTCAGCATGAAACAATTGTATCTCTAAGGATAAGGTTTGAGAGATAGAGCAGTTTCACACTCAATTCTCAACATCAATACAGAGTGTGTGCCCCTTTATATTTAGAAGAATCAGAGTGTTTGTACTTATTAAAGGCTGTGTTCTCATATTCAGTAATTACTACGATATTGCATTCTGTACACTCATAAATTTTAGATCATATAAGTATTGTTGTTCAGTAACCTGATATACGCTTTGAAAAAAATATTTAAAATTGTTTTCGAAATAGACCGTAAAACACATAAATGTTTAAATCTTTAAACAAGCCGTCGTTCCAGCAGTAGAAATGTTACCTCACTTTAATGCCTTGCATTCCAACCCGCAAGGTATCAAGGTCAGTTTGCGGTCAGTTACAGAAATCGTTATATAAACACTATCGCGTTAACTAATGTGCAATTGAAGTTTATTTTGATCAGAAAGATACTAAATAAAGATATTTGGCAATATTATTATGGTATGTCAATCATAGATTTTTAATGCGTTTTCAACAATTGCATGATAAGGACCAATTTGGATAAATTTAATTAGAAATATTTATCCATTTAGACCAATTTATTTAGCATGAGCACGATGATTCACGATACTATTAACAATGGAATCAAATAAGATTCATGTGTTGCCAGCTGACCTATATGCTTTCATTTATTTTCATGCTCTTGTGTTTTTCTATTCTGTAAATATAGATATCTGAGTAATAATATCACATAAAGCAAAATAAGCCACGAAATCTGGCGCAACACCCTGCAATTTATTTGCTTGTGATGCAGCTAAGAACTGCACAGAAAAAAGGCATTCACTATTTTTGATCTCATAGATATAACTTTTGATGGTTCATAAACACCTACCACAATCACGCTGTATATCTTTTTAAAAGATATTTCTTGTTTCATTTATGTTCCATTTCCTTTATTTCACTGTATAGCTGTCTAACCGGCAGGCTTTGACCTTTCTCATTATATTCAATAGAATGTTGAAACAATTTCCCACCAGTAGACTGGAATTAATAAATCCTATCTTTGGACTGGCTAATTTTCTAGATGCTCCACCAAACAATGGCTGTTTTTTCGGCGTAGCTGTTTAACGTCACTTTGGACCTTTAAAGGGATCTTTTCACGCTTTGGTAAATTGACAAAATTGAAAAAAGTTGTTTCAGATTCGTAAGTTTTCGTTTTAGTTATGATATTTGTGAGGAAACAGTAATACTGAACATTAACCATGCTCTAATATAGCCATTATATGCATCTTTTGACGATTTTAAAACCTAAAAATTATAAAGCGTTGCAACGCGAAACGATTGAATAATTTGGAGAGTTCTGTTTTTGTCGTTAAATTTTGTGAAACTACAAAGATTGCTTATATAAGGTATAAAATACGTCAATAATGTGTACTCGGCGGAATAGCTCAGTAGGCTAAAGCGTTTTTACTTCAGGACTCTGGCAGGACTCCAGGGGTTAATGGTTTGAAACCTGCTCCGGGCAATGTTCTTTTCCTTTTTTTATTTTTTTTCTTGATTTTTTACTGGAGCTTTTATGATCCAATGTTTACATTTATCAATATAATGCATTTAATGAATAAGTTAAAAAATTCCAAAATCTGTGAAAAGGCCCCTTTTAAAGGTGACCTTTAATCATGACAGGTAAAATTCATATAAAAATTCCCCCGGCTAGACACAAATGAATACACTTCATTTATACCATTGGCTCATTTGAGCATTATACCACCAGAAAATTGGAAACATTACCGCGTTTTTGTAACACTGTTTTACTGCGTGTTCAGCATGAAACAATTTTATCTCTTATGAAAAGGCTTGATAGATAGAACAGTTTTACACTCAACTCTTTACATCAATACAGTTTGTGCGTGCACCTTTTATTTTCAAAGGATTGCCATCGCCAGAGCGTTTGTACTTAAGGCTAATTTCTCATATTTAGTAATTACTTCCATATTGCTGTCTGTGTACTAGTATATTTAAGTTCATAAAGGTATCATTTTTCCCTATCCTGATATTCGTTTTGGCCAATTTTTTTTTAACCATTTTAAATTATTTTCGAAATTGAACATTAAACATGTAAAAGTAAAAAGTTTTAAATAAGCCGTCTTTTCAGCAGTGGAAGCGTGGCCTGACTTTAATGCATTGCATTCCAACCCCCAAGGTAGCAGGGTCAGTTCGCAGCCAGTAAAATAATCGATATATAATATAGACGCTATCGCGTGAACTAGGTGAACTGGAATTTTCTTTAGACCAGAAATATGTTAAATGAAGATATCCAGCGATATAATTATGGTATGTCAATAAAAGATTCTTAATATGTTTTCAACAATACCACGAAAAAGATTATTTTTGATTAATTTAAGGAGAATTATTCCACCATATTGACTAATGTATTAAGCATGAGCGCGATGATTCTCGATACTGTTAATAATCAAATCAAATAGCAATGCCCGACAAACCACTAAAACAGGTTTGTTCGAATAACGCGCGTATAAATATTTAAAATATGTACATATACTTCGCATGTAGCCGGTTGACTCATATGTTTTAATTTCACTTCCATACTACTTTTGGTTTTGTTTTGTATCTATAGGTTTATGACCAGCAATATGTCATAATGTTAAATAAGCCGCGAAAACTCCGCATAACATCCCGTACTGCGTGTGATGCAGCTTAGAACTGCACAGAAAAAGACATTCGCTATCTTTGATCTCATTCATTGAACTCTTTACCTTTCACCGACTCCAACCACAATCAACGCCGTATATCTTTTTTAAAGATATTTCTTGTAAATTTTTTTAGAAGAATGAGAAACAATGTCTTATATTTGTTTTAATTTTCTAAACTTTTGTAAACTGTAATTCAAATGGCACAGTTTTAACTTCAAGTATTTACCAAAAGATCTTTCACTTAAAGCGAGATTATACGATTTTGTCAAATATTTATGAATTTATATAAAATTTGTACAAAAATTACTATATATATATATATTTCAATATAAATGAAAATAAAAGTTAAGAAGAACATGTGTCGAAAAATGCAAAATAAGCCAGATATTTAATTCTGAAATCTAAAATGTCTGTGCAGTCGAATTCGCCGGCATGTATATCATGCATGTACGATGTGAATCTAAATTTAGTTTAACGGTTATTTTAAATTCCTGCAACGATATATATTCATACGACACACGAACACTAACTCTGATCCTAATAAAAAGACGAATGCGTCGGTTATTGTAGGAAAATATGTACGAAAATCTTCGTCACAATCGGCTCGGGGCGCTATTTTTTCTTTGCTGCATTTTATGAAATTCGTCTTCAATGTATAATTTTTCTTGCCTATTTTGTGTTATTGTAACATATTTTATCAATATATTACAATTTAACACATATAGAAAATCGTATAATCTCGCTTTAACACTTATATTTCTCTGATTTAAGATTTTGGGGTAAAAACCTATCCTTTAATTGTTTTAAAACATTTCTGATAATTTGTACTAACGACACTAAAACACAAAAATGTTAAATATTATATTCTGTCTGCATAGGATTACTTTTGATTAAAAAACATTTCAGATGTGCCTTTGGTTTGTGAATAATTCTGGGGCAATAAGTGAGAGGTTCGGATGGACCGAAAACTGGTTCTTAAACCCCCAATGCTTTGCATACACCATTCCAGGATGGTGATGACAGTTTTTATCATTTAATTTAAGTAGTTTGCATTCGGTTATAATTTCTGGACTTTCAATGTTTGCTACATTGAATGTCCGTCATCTCGAATCTAATTTGGCATGCTTAATTACTCAAACCCTCTGGCAGAAGAAAGGAACTTTGTGCATTATAATTTTACATCACCGAATATCTATTTTAAAGATACCTTGATTTTGTTCTGGTATAAAAATACAGGTTGGAAACATTAAATTGGTGTAAAAATATACTTGAGTGCCTTTTTCAAACTCCTCTTAAAATTGCATTAAATAATTAAATACAATTAAAATACAAATCACATTTATCAACTTTTATTTGACATGCCTTATCATCTATTTGACACAGATGTCCGAATGCAAAGCCAATGAAACAGGAAGACACAGGAAGACACAAAAGAATTCTTTGTTACAAATATAAACTGAACTTAGTGTCTTTGAAATAGAATGCCATCCTGGGTATTGAGAGCCATCAATGTGTCTGAATCATTGTTATCTTACTTAGCATCACAGGTAAGGGAGAAGTTGAACAGGTTCATGAAGAATTTAACTGCTTTATGATAGGATCTGGGTGTGAACATCAAATGCATCATATTCATTAAAGTTAAACCAAGCAAATTGATTGATCGATTGATTGATTGATTGATTGATTAAATACCCCAAAACAGATATTTAAGATTTTTAAAAAAAGTCCTTCAATATCGTAATACTTCAAAACCTAAATCATCTAATACAAAAACACATACTAAATATAGTGTGAAATATAATATGTAGAGTTTTAGTTTGCTTATATTTGAACACAAGATAAGTATGATGATGCATTGAAAACTTAGCCATAAAAAAAATTACAAACAAGTTACAAAAATCTGACTAAATTTTGCAAAATCTGTGATACAACTTTTCTAGAAATAATAAAGAATATAATTAAGACAATAACAAAAAAGCATCTTACAAGTCTGTTTCAACTCATGTCTTTTCATAAATGACACCATATTTTGGACATGTTTTTTGTCAGCAGTGTTATATTTTTGCTTATATTTATTATATTCTGTATTTTTCTTTTGTTTCAAAATCCTCTAAAAATTGCCATTCTGAGAACACTGGACCGTCCCATTAAAAGATGATAGAAATATAATCCAATTGGCATATTATTGTCAGGATTTAAGAGACGGGCATTGCTTTTAACTAAGATGTAATAGTTTGGAAAATTAAAAATACTTCTGATCATTTGAAGGAGGCAAATTCATTTTAAAAACAACTAGAAAATGACCCAAACAGAATAAAGATACATGATGTATTCAATCAATACATTTCACATGTTTCTTTGTTTCAACTTTTTGCCTTAAATTGTTTCACAGTATTTCATTCATATCACAACAGTCACTTTCTCCTCAGACACTTGACCTGAGCTGGCTGTATTAAATGCACATATTAATGCCAGCAACTGACAACTTACTACTGCCAATCAGAGGTAGAGAAAGAATGGATGTAAAAATAACATCATGAATTATCCTCACAAACATTATTTGGTTGAGGTCGGCCCCGATAGAAACCTGTGACAGTTGTGTAGTCCTGAGTGTCCAACTAATAAGCTCAACTTTAAGCTGGCCCGGTATATGTTACCATGTATGTATATTTAAGTTTACTCAGGAGTTTTAGATGCATTGGCATGGTATATATGTAAAAAAAATCCAATCATGCAAATTTCTTCCATATTTTAATATGAAGCGGAGTTCTTTAAAAATTTGCTTTGCCCAGGATCACATCACAGGTACTTGTAAAATTTGTTATTGGTTCTGATATATCTCTCTTATTATATATATATAAGGACCAAACAAAGTTTTTCAAGTACCTGTGGATCAGATTGGACTTCACATTCATTACTGAAGTTTAACAGCCAAGGGTGGTAAAGATAACTTACCTGGGGAAACACCCTGCTTTAGTTCTGGTACAGTTTACTTTATGGATTTTTTTTGTTTAAACATATTCACTTCTAAAAAACAATCCAGTCATAGAGTAAAGAGGTGTCCCTGATTAGCTTGTGCGGACTGCACACTTAATACACATGCATTAAGCCCAGTTTTCCCACAGCAAGGCTCAGATAGGGCTTAATCTTCTCCATTTAACCCTCTCCCCATCAGAAGATAAGTGAAAATGGCTGTATGCAAACAGCATAAAACCAGAACAGCCTGGGAGTAACTCGCAGTCTGTTCAGGTTTTATGCTGTTTGCTGCTCATCAGTATCTTAGGGTTGGAAATGAAGCCTTTCAAACTTGAATATATTAACCCATTTATGCCTTGCGTCTAGAAAAAAGGCCTTGGCAAACAGCATAGACCCAGATGAGACGCTGCATGATGGGGCCTCTCATCAGGGTCTATGCTGTTTGCTTAAATGAATTTCTGTAAGAAATATTCTAAATATTGAAATAAATATACTAGACATCCCTAATTTTGGAAATAAATTGATCCAATTTAGAAGGATGGGAGAGTCCACTAGGCATAAATGGGTTAAGAAAGGACTTAAATTTAATTTGATTTTCTAAGGGACTTCAAATGAATCAAAGCGCGTTTCTGAGTGGTAAAGGGTTATGTTCAACAGTGGGTGGCACAGATTATTTACCTTGGGAAACACCCTACATTAGTTCTGGAGAATTAAAATAATATCAGGCAATTAGCTACTTCTCATCAAGTTCTGTTTGATAAGGCGTTGGTAGTAAATCTACATTCAAACACCATGACAAGATAAAAGTGTATATTTCAGGGAAAGCAATTGATAAAACACACATTCAAGTAATTTTCAAGTAAATTTCCTTCCATTTGATGGTTATTTAGATGAACCAAATTTGTTACTGCCTATTGCATCAACAATCCTGAGAATGTTAAAAGTTAAGCTATTTTCTTGCAATATATTTAAATACACTTGTACAAATATGCTGATGTATACAAATCAAGTATGAAAGTATAAAACGCTAAAAAATTGAGTAGATGTTCATCTGACTGGCCCCACCTAAAATGTGTGAAATGAAATGAAAATACTTTTAATTTTAATAGCGTATGCATGGACCATCTTGTTTATTGTTTGTTCAACATTTTTTATTGCGTTTTATCAAAACCATTCCATAAGTATCTACACATTTGTTTTATTCTGCTTGTTTGTGCTTGCCTCTGGTTACATAAAATAAAAATTAAAATATTTTATTGCGCTTGCTAGCTGTTTGGGACTAAATTGTGTCGATCAACTGATCAATATGTCGTTTGCTAATAATATTACAGCATAAATCTTTGAAAAACTAACTACATTAAACACATTCAGGCAAAAACTTTTAATATTGATAATCATTTATTTGTTAACATAAAAAATCATACTTACAAAACAAATCTTTACGAAATCCAAGTCACATTAAATATCTTCATCCTTCATGATTTTCAATAGTTCAAGTATTTCAGCAATTTGTTCATGGTATTGATAAAGTTGCTTAAAGAATTAATATTTTATGTCCAAAACCATTTTTGCTCAATTATAATTAATTTCTACAAAATTTTAATCTTCCAATGAATTGAGCTCTATATTCACACAGAGTTCACCAAACGACCAAAGCACACAAGTTTATAACAATTTTACAACAACAGAGACTCTGTTTTTCTCACAGTATTTCATAGGTTATCTACTTTCTGATCTACTTTTTGTAAATGGCTGTAAGAACACTACATATTAATAAGGTTTATCCACCAAGATACAGCTTTATTACAACTGTTCCCTGTTATTGCTTTTAAGTCATCAAATATTTGCTTCTCTGGTCGAAATGACCAGGGTTGGGTATAATTTGTTAAATTCATATTAAGATAAAAGTATGGCAATATAAGCCTTGGAAGCCCACTGTTTAACAGAAGATCAATGACGGAATTTAATACCACTATTTCATCTAAAGTATTATTACATTAAAACTCAGGGACACGAAGGCACACTTATAACACAAAATTACCAAATGACACTTGGTTTACTATGGTAGTGCTAAATAAAGAGTTATTTGAGAAAGCATAAAACATGAAAAAAACACAATATTCTTTTTAGTGGTATTACCAAATATTAGTATATATTTAGAAACCCAAAGACACAAATGGCCTTCTTATAAATGTAGTTTTTTACATTTTCTCCTGTCATTCTGTGTGCACATATAAAATGCATTTATGCTTGCTTGCTTCCCTTCATAACACTCTTCCAACATTGTGCATGCTATATATAAATTGTAAAACTTTTAGAACCATCGTCTTCAAGTGTCAAGGTTTTGTGACTGAGTTTTTTTTTAAGGAGTATTGGCCTTTGTTAAAAAAGTACGAATAAAACACAATAAGTGCACATTTTTTCCTACATAGTGCTTGCAACTTTTTAAAAACTTTTACAAAATAATTATAATTTTTATTCAAGTACTACACTGGGCCTATTGTTAAGGTTGCGGGGTTGGGTAATTTTTAAGAGTATCACCCATTGTTTTAAGCTTCTGTGTGAACTTTTGCAGGCAATTTTTGTCAAACTTTACAAAATAATTATATGCAAGTGCTTACCTGCATAATATCAAGGTTTTGTGGTAGCACTATTTTTGAGGATGAATTCTCCCTTTGTTCTAAATTAAACAAAAATCTTTTCAAAATGCATACATTTAGCATTCAATTTTCGCCAAACTAGAATACAGGTTGTCATCTTCATGCCCTATATAAGCGTAAATTGCTAAGGTTTTTAAATTTAGTCATTTACCGTATTAAACAGTGATTGCACTTTATTTAAAAACGCATATAAAAGTTTATACTCCCAATTTCTCCAATATTTTGCCTGTTTTTTACGTAAAACTTTGACTGAATAATTATCTCCCAGTTCTACAGAGCATTTAAGGTTTTGTGATTTCTTTATTTGTAAAGAATTTTTTTTCCCTTTTATTTAAAATTAATATAAAAATAACTTCATCCTATATTGAGCATTCCATATTTGTCAGTCTGTTACTGTTACAGAATAATTATAACCAAGTGTACCAATGCAAAATGCCATGGTTTCACGATAACATTATTTTTTAAGCAGTGCCATTTTGCCTATATTGCAACGGTCACATCGAATACAATATCTGTCCCTGCTTACTATTAAAATGATATGAACAATCAAATTATGAATATGATTTGTCGTAAAATAAAGGATAAATCAAAATATATTGTTTCTAGTAAACAATTCCCTTAAACCTAGAAGACAAAAGTAACAATATGGCTTTGAGTTACCACAAGCAATTCATGTCAGAGATAATTAAGTATATATTCAGAGACAGACTGCTTCACTGTTCAAAATATAATCATAGACTGGAACACCCTGATACAAGATATAGATAAACTTAATGTGTTTTCATCTTGTCTGATAAATGCCATGGTGTGTCTTTTAGCAAATAAAGATTTGCTTATACTGAAGATCCTGGAAACTAATAAGCATGTGTGCGAATTTGTTTTCAGAAGTGTGCCTGCTAAAAAAATGTGTACCTTACACTTGTTGTTTGTAATTTGGTTAACATCGACAGTGTTGTATGCGTACCCGAGGAAACAATGCAGACATAAAGGCACATAATGATCAAGCAAAGATTAAATTTTATTCCTACATGAGCAAACGACATATTCTGCAATCCAATTGAATGCAAAATATATTTAATAGTTTTTAGCAATCATTTCATGTTTTTCACTGACTCCAAACAATACCAAATGCAAATGTATCTGGGCTGAACAGTTTCAAACTTTATTTGCCATTAACATGTTAGTCTACACATATCAAGTGATAAAAAGATTTCAAGTTTTCTTAGTATCTATGGGGAATAAATCTGTACAATAACAGAGTTATAAACAGAATATGAGAATTGCCTTTCTGTGACACACAATTTGTACTAAAGATCTTCAAATGTGAAATAAATATTCAAAATATTACAGACATAACCAGGAACAGTACGGTGGCCATTTTTGTAAATCATGCAATTTTCTCCAAATGTCAAGTTACCTATGAAAACATTTTCCCGCTTTCTCACTTGTTTCAATTTATTTGAGCCTTGTTCTGAGAAAACTGGGCTTAATGCATGTGCGTAAAGTGTCATCCCAGATTAGCCTGTGCAGTCCGGGATGCCACTTTCTGCCTAAACTTGATTTTCGGTAAGGAGGGACTTCCTTGGAACTAAAAATACCATAAAAGCGGAAAGTGTCTTCCCTGATTAGCCTTAGCAGACTGCACAGGCTAATCTGGGACGACACTTTACGCACATGCATTAAGCCCAGTTTTCTCAGAACACGACACATATGGTACAATCATACAGAACATGCCAACAATTAGCTGAACTTCATTTTTTTATTCCATTCATGGCACTTAACTCATAAGCTTGCGTGATTAACAAAACAATTAATATGATAATATTGATAACTAATAACAGAACTAATAACAGCTTTAAGGGGTGTTGCAGCAGTTTTTGGGACTGTATTTCACAATAAATAAATATTTTGCAAAGTTTGTCTGCAGTTAATACTAACAAATACTATGTGATAATAAAAACATAGGGTCACGGGCCTTTTTAATTTATTTGCAATTATGCAACATGCAAGTTTTGACTAAAACTACTCAATTCTACTAAATTATATGTAAATATTATCACACATAGAAATTTAAACTGGAAAACTTTCAATACTTTGTAAGATCACATATATATGTACATGTATGTATATATAGATTGAATGAAATACAAATTGTAAAGAAATTGAATTTTTATAATTTCAATCAAACATATTAAATTCTTACTAATTTCAGCCACATATTTGATGTTTATAAAATTATAAATAAAAGAATTTTGTAAGTTCTTAAATGTTCTTCTCTTTATGTTCTCATAATGAAACAAGAATATAAAATAAAGGTAATCACACTACTTTTGAAAAAAAATAATAGAGCACAACAAAATATCACATTTGAATAACAACAAATTTTGGCATACTTACAAATCCGAAGTAATATGTCCTATATAATATGTTTGTATTAACGTACAACATCCAATAGTTTGTTATGTTATTTTGTTATTCAATATCATAATTTCACCAAAAAGATGATAATAAAAATTATACAATATCTGTGGCTATGAATCCTTTTTTTCTTTCCAAATCATGTGCGTATTATAAACACAAAAATCTGGAATGTACATGAAAACAACATCCCAATATCCAGAGGCACTGGTGATACGATTAAAATATCCTCAATATATGGATCTGGTGCAACAGCCCTTATTACAACTTATTTTGTAATTACGGTAATATTCTTATAAAATCAAGCAGTTTTGCATGCAAACATCACATGTTCCCTTTTATTTCTTACCATTAAATTACATGTACTATCATAGGTCGTCCCAAAATAAACCCAAAAGGCTATAATGAAAATATACAAGTAATAATAATAATAATAATAATAATACAATGTTATTACAAGAAACTGCTCACTTAACTAGTTTTCCATTGTGATACTGAAAATGTAAAGTATGTTATATGTAAGTAGCCAAATATAATGACCACAAAGACACATCAGGAATTGAACACATTAAGTTACATTGTAGATGTAAACACAAAGATAAAAATGCATATATTAAAGCAATAATTGTTATCATGCACAGAAATAAGATAATAAATTGTTTACCTTTCATTTTGCCGAACTTTATGAACTTTCAATGCAAAGGTTTGCATGTAAGCTACCTATTAAGACAATTACAGTACAATTCTTCCCTCTTGAAAAAAGTTATTGAGCGTAAACAATTTATATACTTTTAGTAACTGCCTCAAAACTCAATCTCAACATAGCTCTGCATCAAAGCTACCTTCAAAGAAAGTTACAGCAAATTACCCCCTCTCAAACACAAGTGATTGTGTGGGAAGTGTGTTTTTTTTTCAAATTTAGTAACAGTGACCTTTATCCCACTGGCCTAGAATGCAATCCCAACAAAGGTATGCATAGAAATTTCAATCTGTGACCAACACACAACCCTTTTGAAATATTTATTTTGTGTTTTGTTGTATATAGCTGTCAAAATGTAAATCTAACAGACATCTTACATAGTAATCTTGGTACAAAACGTTTGGAAATGAATTACAGCATCATACACAAGTATTACCCAATTTAATTGTCACATCATATGTGTGTTAAAAAAACTGCCTATACTCATATACACCCATGTACACAGTAATAAATGTTAAGCAGTATTTATACATTCCGTTTACATTAAATCTTTTATTAATGTTTAACAATTTACATTCATATTTGTTTTTCTTGTATGAACTTACGAGTCCCTTTTGAACTCACGTGTCAAGGTTGAACTTATGTGTCTCAAAAAAGATATTGAACAGACACTGTTCTATTATTACGTATTTATAAAATTGTTAACACGTTTGTTTAGAAAGTATAAACTTGACCGTAGACCTGTGAATTGTAACCATTATAGTCATGCACAACCTACAGGAATCTAACGTCTCCCACAAAGGGTTTGGTCAACTGAGCAACAGACTTATTAATATCAGACATTGTGGTTCAGATTTGTAAATCATCATTTTACACAAAAGTATAAATATACCAAGACTTGCACTTAAGGCATAATAAAAGCATAAATAGGTACTAAACAAAATAAAAGAGACAAATAACAAAATATCAAAAGCTGTGATTATAAACACTGAGTATAATGATAACGTAAAAGAACAAAATTAAACATAAACTTCTAATAAACCACAACCCTTCTATTACCCTTCTTTGTTCAAATGGCAAGAGCAGTCCCAAGACAGCACACTCAACTATTCATTTGCTTTGATAGTTAAATGTACATTTTCTGAAATAATGAGTAAACAAGAAACCGTCGGAGACGGTGATGCTCCTGAAAGTTTTTTTTTGTCACAATATTGCACTATATATTCAGATAAAAGGAAACATCTTGAGGGGCATAACTTTGGACAAAATAATACGATGGATGGTTTAGCAACTTAAAAATTTCAAAGGGCCATAACTCTCTAATTAAATCATCTAACCAGAACCCACAAATAACATGCGCATCTCCTCAAGGTAGTTAAGCTTCCCATAAAGCTTCTTTGAATTCCAGTCAGTAGTTGGGGAGAAATAGCCCAGACAAGAATTGCACTATATGTACAATTTATAGAAAATTTCAAAGGGCCATAACTCTGTGAAAAATCATCGGACCATAACTGGCTGATAATATGCACATCTCCTTTTGGTAGTGAAGCTTCATTGAATTCTGGTCATTAGTTGCTGAGAAATATCCCGAACAAGAATTGCACTATATGTACAATTAATGGAAAATTTCGAAGGGTCCTATCTCTGTGAAAAATCATCTGACGAGAACCCGCTGATAATATGCTCATGTCCTCTTAGTAGTGAAGCTTCCCATAAAGTTTCATTGAATTCCGGTCATTAGTTGCTGAGAAATAGCCCGGACAAGAATTGCACTACATGTATATGTGCAGTTAATGGAAATTTCAAAGGGCCATAACTCTGTGAAAAATCATACGACCAGAACCGCCTGATAATATGCACATCTCCTTTTGGTAGTGAAGCTTCCCATAAAGTTTAATTGAATTCCGGTCATTAATTGCTGAGAAATAGCCCGGACAAAAATTGTGCACGGACAGACGGACACATGCACGGACAGACGAAGCGGCGACTATATGCTTCCCCAAATTTTTTTAGGGGAGCATAGCAAGTGCTTGATCAAAAAGTGTAAATATTGCATTGTTGAAATTAAATATTTATATATTGCCCTTTGTATAAGCATGTGTTTTGTCAGCCAAGTATACACTCACAATATGGACAAGTAAACATTTTGTTTAAAAATCCTATCAGCAGCAGTATCTTTTGGTAAAGATATTCCTTATAAGTTAAACAGCTAAATCTTAATGATAGACTCTAAAGATTTAACAACGAAAATACTTGTTATGGCAAGATTATATAACAAAAATCTATTTTTGACAGAAGTTATTTTGATATTTATGCAGTGTATCAATTGTCAAATATTTTAAAAGCAATTACACTAGAGTAGATAAAGACTATTATATAGACTAGTTAAAGATGTACACTCTAGTAGAGCAAAAGTAGCACAATATAATCCAGTCAAAAACCAAAAAGACAATGACCTTACTATATACAAGTGGGCAGAATACTAAGCCACACTTAAAATCACTAAAACACTAAGAGTCTGTTTTTTAACCTAGTGTGCACACATGATATCATTAGGAATCACTAGATAGCACTAGGAAACACTAAGCACAATTGTTGAACACTTGGGTATGTAGGTGATTTTTTAATACTAGGGTTTACGTGTCATCACTAGGAAACTATAAGGGTGATGTCATATTCATAAATGTGATTGAAGCCAATACGTCCTATACGATGGTACCCTAGTTTTTCAAGACTTTCCCGCCCAGTGTCCTGATTTGGCTGATGAAGAAACTCCACTATGATGTACATCGGACGAAAGTCAAGGTCCATCCACTGTTTTAATATCTGAAGAAATTGTATAGGGCATATTTGTTGATTTCAGCCATAAATGAAAAACCTGTTACATATACATGTATCTAAAAGAAGAATGATAACCTGTTATATATATCTACAAGCAGAATGATAACCTGTTTTATTTTATGCTTTCCAATGGTTTATAGAGAAGTATCAGAAAATTAAAACTGATAATTCACTGTTTCAAACAGTGAAAAATAACAGTGAACATTATTGATAATTTTGATTGTTTTACCAGAACTATTGTTAGATATCTTTGGTTTCCCCATTCTGATCCACAATTTTAGCAAAGGCCACTACATGTAATAACTCTGCATTGAATGTTTATAAAAACATATGGATTAGCTTCCTTTTAACATACCGTACATGTAAAACATTTCTGGGCGCCCAAGGGGGAATTATATTGTTTGTAATGACAAAAATACAAAAATGATCATTTGTAAGCATAAAATTAAAAGAAAATTTGTTGAATTTGGTGGAATATCCATTTAAATTCACTCCTGATCATAGAAAAAAAATATTTTCACTTGTGGCCAAAATATAATTTTCTTTGATCACTCGTGTATTAAAATCAATATTCCACCAAATCCAACAAATATCCTCTCTATATGTCTACAAATACAATGATAACCTGTTAAATATGTCTAAAAGTAGAACGATAAACTGTTTTATATATCTACAAGTAGAATGATAACCTGTTATATATATCTAAAATGTACAAGTACAATAATAACCTGCTATATATATCTACTAGTCGAATGATAATACGTTCTCACACGTCTATGAACAAAGTTTCTATTAATGCTTTTTCACATGGAATTCATAAAAATGTGATGATGTTTATTCATCTTTTTTTTTAAAGTACTTTTTAAGCTATTCCAATAAATTACCCGGTACCAGTGTGAAATGATTACTTATAAATCAATTAGCAGGTAAATAAATTGGCACCTGCTTGACTTGACTTGCTTAGTCTAAGGTTAAAATTTTACTTCCCAATCATTTATTTTTTAAATATTTAATTTGAATTGTATTCTATTATCTTCTGTTTCATATATGTCTACCGGGGTAGATCATTTTACTTTAAAATTATCTGACCCTTTAGACTTGTGACATTTGCTGGAAGCTACTAGGGGTTACTCACAAATTGCTGAAAACTTGTAAAACAAAGTCTTGTATTGTATACATAATTGACCTGTATGTATGGCCTTGACATTTTATCTAGTGACACAGAGATGGCATGTTAATCTGCAGTGCAGACACGTCGTTATATATTCCCATACTTGACCATTGACTTGTTAAAGTTATAGATCGGTTACAAAAGTTTAATTCTTTATGGTGTTTATAAAAACATGGTCAGCATTGAAAATCCCAAACAGTGAATATAAAAAAGAAATCATAAGACAATTTGTTCATTAAAAGAAATCTTAAGTATACTTGTTTACATGACTAAAAGGCAATTTGCAAATGATAAAAAATAAAAACAATACTTTAAAACTGTTATAACCACTATAATTGTTTCATCACTTCTGACCTTAAGTACTTATTGCGTTATTGAAAATGTTTACCTCATCCATGTGACACAATACATGTTTATTCCACGTTTGTTGTATATTTATATTATGTAACTTTAAAATTATGTATATCAATATATATGATCAATATAATATATATTATCTATGTTTATGATCATAAGTCGAAATTAACTATTCCATATTCTGTTACTTTGAAGCCATCTTCCCTGTACCAGTTTATCATGTCTCCTAAAATTACCTTTACATCCAACCCTTCAGCATCTATTGAGAGAATTCCAAAATATTTCGGAACATCATATTTTTTTGCAAAAGTCTGAACAGAATAACTGTTGACTGTGATTGTAAGGACACTATCTCCTGAATTTGGAATAACCCTCGTTTCCATGGAAACCACATCTGGCGACAATAACATCGTCTCCGTTCCATCATGATCACTGATAACCCCCTCAACAAATGTGACTTTCTGACCTGGACTTTGATTTGTAAATCTGAAAATAAAAACGCATATTCAAAAACAAATCATATATTTTGTAAATACATATTACATGACATTTTGCTGGTATATATACAGTACACTCCACGCGTTTTCCCCAATTTCCCTCCATACTCCGCGGGTTTCGACCTGGAGGGAGATTAAGAAAATCCCGCTATACGCGGCGTTTGCATGATTTTGGACGCGGCGGTTAACGATCGGCAAAACTGATAAACCGACGCGGCGGCCCTCGGCGTTAGCAACGCGGGGGAAACTCCGCGTTTTACGAGATAACGATCAATTTAATTTTGTTTGACTTCCTGATTTTCAAATAAAATTACATTTATTACAAGTACATACATGTACATGTAGTATAATATTTACAATTAAAAAAAACAACCAAGATAGATCGATCCCGACGTGGTTGTAGAAGTAGTTGTGGTTGTATAGAAAACTCGTTGATTTACGACACACAAAACGTCGTCTTTTAACTAATACTTACCAATTAATATAAACACAGTTTGCAACATTGCTTTTATTTTGATAATTCAATCCAAAGTTTTCATGTTAGCAGGTGATTTTCTATAATGAACATGTATACAAATGACCAAGGACCCTAAAAATCTCGCAAATCTGTGTGAATTGACAGTTTGACGTAATCAAAGAAAAGCCGCTTCCTGTCTAAAGGCATAACTTACTCAAGTAAACACGTTCAACGAATGCATAAGGAATGGTTTTAATTGTCGGAACAAAGTCTATTATCTGCTCGCTAATGCATTGATTTTCTCTTTGTTTGTAGGTTATTCCATTGATTGCTAAAAGGTGGTAACTATTGAGTTGATAATTGCATTTAATATTCACAGTTGTATTCTTGTTGCGTCGACATTCTAAACAATGTTTACCAGTAATTATGGACCAAATCGGCAGAGTGACATTCACACATGTTAATCCCTTTTGTCAAAACACCGAATACAGCAGTCTACACAATAGGTCAGTAGACAAGCTTTGCGTGTTTTCATAACGTCAAACACTTAAAATCCAGTTCCGCCCAGATGTCTTCTGTAATCAGTTTACAGTACAATTAGTGTTAAAATAATTACTCTGCTAAAATACCGTAACGATAAAGATTCGGCGTGTTCGATTTGAAATTATTTTAGAGGAAATATCAACTTATTCGCGATATAATTTCGTTAATAAATACCAAAGAAACTTTTAACCGAAATCAACAATGTTCTCTGCGCTACAAAGTTATCAATACACGCACGCTTTGCAGGAGTATATATTGTACCTTGACCTTGTACATTGCAGCATAATTTTCGCGCGCTTTTGTCGGGAAATATACATGACTGTATATTGGAAGCATTTGTAAACGTCGTGTTAACAATTAAAAATCGTAGTGTGTTTCGGATTACTAATTATTATTCTCATTTGGAAATTTTACGGAACATTTATTCTTGTGTCGTATGTGTTATGATTTAAATATTAATTTGTCAAATGTATTATATTAGACTAATTCATATTGTAGACGTACCTGTGAATTAAAAAACATAATTTTTATACGTATTAATTTTCTATACAATTATCTTTTTATACATGTACTACAGTATTTAAACAATTTATTATAACAATGTTTTTATTTTTTGGCATGCCCAGTAGCACACTGCTAACGCGGCGTTGCGCGGCGATCACTGATAAGAACGGAAGGTGTCTGCATTTACCGACTAGCCTAAAGTAATACACGCCGCGGGAATTAGCGAACGCGGCGTAACGCCGAGCGTTTTATCGAGTTCACCTCGCTCTTCCAACGCCGAGTGAACACTCGCTAGCAGAAAAAACCCGCGGAGGGAGCGCGTTTTTTGGGGAAAACGCGTGGAGTGTACTGTAGATAAATATACATGCCCTGCAAAGGAGCTTAAACCTGTGAAATAAATTTGATATGATTTGCTTAACACAAGGGAACAAACTCCTGTTTTATCTTAATTTATGTAAGGCAAGAATTATCTTTTGTATGCAGAAGACTGTGCCTCCAAAGCTCCTAAAAATCATGTTTTACTTACTGAAATTCCATATAACTTGTACTTACCAAAATTTGATTATTGAATCATGGGAAAACACAAATCATCTGTTGATTCTTTACCAGAATAAAACCCAAATTAATGCTTAACAGTGATCAAAAGATAGCCATGAATATTTGTTATTCACTGCTGTTTGTTTTTTATAATTTTATTATAACACATTTCTTTGTGTTACACTATTAATATCAATATAATTTTCACTTTTATAGCATAATAAACATGTAGAATATCAAACAATTTTCAAACTTTTTCTATTGACAAGTTCTGAGGGGAAGCAACTCAGATTCTTGATTTTCATCAGACAGACTGGTAATATTTACGTTGTCTCTAGTAATCATGCAAGTATGTCTGCTTATAAACAAGCAAATTCGTTGAATTGATATCCCCCGCCAATATGCTTCTGGACACAAAAGTGTTACATTTGACACAAAAAAAAGAGGATTTTTTCAAAATACAAAGGGCCATAACTCTGTTATTATCAGACCGTGTACAATGCCATTTGGCGTGTATCATCCTATTATCCATATATATACTCATACCAAGTTTCAATGAAATCCCCCAAAGCACTACCAAGATATGGCTCCGGACAGACGGAAGGACGGATGGACAACGCCAAAACAATATCCCTCAGCCTATGGCGGGGGATAATAATCCTAGATCTGGGAAAACAGGGCTTAATGCATCTGCATAAAATATCTTCTCAAATTAGACCAGTCCGCAAAGGCTTAACAGGGATGACACTGGGAATTTTTCGTTTAAAGTAACTCTTAAGTAAGTTTTAAATGAAAATGAAAATCCAGTCAAGGCAGAAAGCCTATTAGCCTGTGCCACACTTTAAACACATGCATTAAGCCACATTTTCCTAGAGAGAGGCTTATATATCAATTAATTTACCCGTAAAGGTTCTTCTTGGCCATCTCCAGTTGCCCCTTCTGCGGTTCCACAAGAATAGCGCTCCATCCGCGCTGAATGAAGTTGAAAGAGTTACTTGACATGAGTCCGTCATTGGCCCCGATGTCAACCACCAGCTTCTGCCACGGTTGGTGTCTGAAATTGTTAAGGGACTTATTACAAGATTTTTTGTAAAAGACTGGATTTTATTTAAGTATTTATTTTTCACTGGTAAGTTGATGTTTTCTTCTCATGGTCATAAAAAAAATATTGTTATGCCCCCGGATCGAAACCTAAACGCAAAGTGTGACAGAAAGACGGACAGACGAACAGACGGATGGACGGACTGATGGACAGACGGACAGTCCGATCACTATATGATCACTATATTCTTCGAAAGGGGGCATACAAATCTGAAGAAGTAGAAGCCCAAAATAAACGAAAGATTAGTTTTATTGAATTGCAAATAATTGTCTGCTGAACAAAAGAATATATTGGGTGCAGATTCGTTCAACGCCTAGACACAATTTTGGTTCCACAACAAATACAAGTAAACATGTTGGTATCGGCGTTTATTTCCTTTAATTCCTTATTAAAAATTGTACAGATGTAAACAATGTTAGATTGATTGTTCTCTAGAAAAATTGTTTATTAATTTCATTTAACATTCTCAGTTATATTATTGTGTTATTTTAAGAGTGCAATAATAAAATGTTCACAACATTATAAATTCGCTGCCTTCATGCATTTTGTGATGTTCTGTCCCTATATTTTTCCAATTCTAATGGAAATGCAACTTAAGTTAGCTTGATTGTTATGCTTGAGCCATTGATCTCAGGGCTGGCAATTGTGTTTAAACTTCTAAGATACAATAAATAATTGATTTACGGAAAACAAAATTTAAAAGAAGAATTGGTAATAGGACATAGATGCCCCCCACATTCCACTTTTGTTTTCAAACTTGACCGACCTCTTATTATGACCTTTACTCTGAAGGCAGGAAGATGGGTGTTACACATGACATGTTGTTTCATGATGGTTTACAATTGTGACAAGTTATCTTTAAATTCATCAAGATATGGCTAAGTTATGGCTGTGACAGGCATTTTCCAATTTTACCTTGACCTCAAAGTGTCACCTTGACCTTTGAGGTTGAGAGAGCGGCTTTACACACAACAGGTCACCTTATAATGGTTTGAATTTGTTCCAAGAAATTTTAAATTCCATCAATATTTAGCAAAGATATGTCTAAGAAGGGAATGTGTCACATGTTTTGAGGGCCAATTGGGATGTTTGACCTCTAAATGTGATTTTGACCTTTAAGATTGGGCAACACATTGTAGCATGATGCGTTACATTTGTGCCAAGTTATTTGAAAATCGATTATTATATGGCAAAGCAATGGCTGACAATGGAATTTTCAAGCTGTTTTATTTGCAAATTAGGCCTTTGAAATCTAATTGTGACCTTGAACTTTGAGCTAGGGAGACAGGTGTTACAAGCAACACTTATGTCTTATAATGGTTACCATTTGTGCTAAGTAATTTTTAATTCCATCAATACCTGGCAAAGTTATGACTGATACAAGAATTTTCAGATGGACTTCCTGACACTCTCACACAAATGTACAGACATACAGTGCTACTGCTATATTCCACCTTCTTTGAAAGGGGATAACAAACAGACGAGTAAAGCTCAACATAAGGTTGACCAACTCTTGAGGATGAGAAAACAAATGCAGATAAATGGAAATTAAGTTTTCCTTTACATATAAGCAATAAATTATTCAAGGATTTCTCAAACTAATGCAGATAAATGGAAATTAAGTTTTCCTTTACATATAGGCAATTAATCATTCAATGATTTCTCAAACTAACCTGTATTTTTGCATTTGTTTCATTACAAAGGTTGCTTCTACTGAACTTGAAACATCCAAACGGAGTGTGTTAATCCAGTGGCTGCCAGGATCTGCTGCAGAAGTTTGTTGATTGGTTGTATTGTTGCAACCCCAGTCACACGGCCGATCGTTCTCTACGTACAATCTCGATAGAGTATAGTCCATTAAATGTTTAAATCCTCCATTTTTTCCACTATGGACAGCTTCTCTAAAGAACTTGTACTTGGAGAGAACGTTGGTCATTGTATCGAGACTGTACGGGTTGCTTAATATCAATTTTACATCAGTCAGCAATTCTCTGAATTGCCACATGAGGTAAATACAGGCGATGTTTAAGAAAAGGAATTCTATGAAAAAAAGTATATATAATATTGAAACACATTTCATGAGGTACTGTCTAGTTACTACTGAATATCTTAAAAAACGCATCTTGGTCCCTGATTGTTTTCTTTGTTCCCTCTATTATGGTAATATAATTAACTTTCAGTCTTGTAGTGGTAACTAACACAAAAAGCCACCAACCATACTGTGTCTGTTAATGTTCAATCTGAAAAAGAAAATTCAAAAAAGGTATGTTTAAACATATGAAAAAAACTTTTTATTTAAGACAACTGTTATATGAGGTCACAAAAATATAACACTAACATACACAAATGGAGGATATTTGATCAAGTGTTTTTTCACCATAATGGGAATAGGGTCGGGCCTTTTTGATTGGAAAAAATTGTGTGACTGAAATTGGGAAATGAGTTTGTTAGTTTTTTTGCTAAAATTATTTTCAAATTGAGAATAAAATAAATTCCAACAGGACATTAACTTAGGATTAAATTATAAATTATAGAACTGGATATGATATGAACAAAAAGCTGAGACTTATTAAGAAAAAAAAAATTCATTGGAAATCTGCCAAATTTGAATGCAAACAAAACCTGCATTTGTGAAACACAATGCCCTGAGCTTCATCTGTAAGTCATGTAGGTAGACTCACATGCCAAATATCAGCTACATATATGAAAGTGTTTCGTAAGAAACCTCCGAAAAAGGAAATTTCACAGTCCAAGACCCATAACTTCGCCAAAAATCAATGGACTGGAACGAATTTCATATTTTATCTTGAGTTCATGTAGGTAGACTCATACCAAAAAATCAGCTCAATATCTTAAAGCGTTGTGTAAAAAAAACACCTCCGGAAAGAGGTTATTATAGAGAACATTTCTCAGCCCAAGACCCATAAGTTTGCCAAAAGTCAATGGACCGGAATAATTTCACACCTCATCTGTAGGTCATGTAGATGGACTCATAACCCAAAATGAGCTCAATATCTGAAAGTGTCGTGTAAAATCCCCTGGAAAACAGTTTTGATAGAAAACAATTATAAGTCCAAGGCCCATGACTTCGCATAAATCAATGACTGGAATGAATTTCACACTTAATCTGTATGTCATGTAGGTAAACTCAATATCTGAAAAGCGTTGTGTAAAAAAACCTACGGAAAACAGAATGCCGGACGGACAGCAAACAGTTCTAACACCTTAATATGCCATTCCTACCTGGGGGGAGGGGGGATAAAAAAAAACACTGATATCAGGGTCAAGGTCACATCTCATGAGTGAGCGAAATCCACTCATGAAAATATCTGTTTTATATGACCACTAATGAAATCTGTAAGAAATATATTTGTTGTCCTTTACATATTATAGTTGAAAAGCATAAGATACTAATATGAATGGTTTACATGCTCATCCAGTTTGATCTTCAAGCTATTAATATGTCCTATATTGAAAGAATTCAATCAAATCACCCTGTTGTGCTTCATTGAACGTAACAGGTCTTGGTTAATTTAATCCTTGAAAAATAATTATTTGTCACTCACTTTTTTTTAACCCACACTTAATGTCTGGACTACATTTGTATTGATCACCTAAATGAATATATGTGTCAGCCAGCACCTCGTTTTTATCTTTCAATGTAAACACTATTGCAGCCTTCAAAATACTGTATTAAAGTTCTTATTGTGAAAAATGTCCCTAGTGAATTAATTATTTTTCTCCAAATCTATACATGTTTTTCATTTTTTCGGCGTTAGCTGTATACGCCAGCTTTTCACCTTAGCCTGACCTTTGTTAGCGTCCAATAGAATTCAAATAAAACTTCCCGCGGCCAAGTACAGATGAATACACTTCATTGACTGCATTGGCTGATTTGAGAATACGACCAGAACATTGGAAACATGTCCGCGTCTTTGTAACACTGTTTTACTGCGTGTTCAGCATGAAACAATTTTATATCTAATGAAAAGGCTTAATAGATAGAACAGTTTTACACTCAATCTCGACATCAATACAGTTTGTGCTTCCACCTTTTATTTTCAGAAGATTTTCAGCGCGAGAACGTTTGCACTTAAAGGCTATTTTCTCATATTTAGTACTAACTTCCATATTCCTGTCAACATGTTAACATGTTAAAGTATAGAGAGCAGTGGAAGCGAAGACTCACTTTAATGCATTGCATTTCAACTCGCGAGGTATATCGGGTCAATTTGCGGCCACTGTGTGTGAATGTCAGAGTTTACATACAGGTCATCGCTGCCTCTCTACCCTATGTGCTGATCGGAGTTCGCGGCCAGGAAAATAATCGTTACATAATAAAGACGCTATAGCGTGAACTAGGTGAACTGGAATTTTCTTTAGACCAGACAGATGTTAAATGAAGATATCCAGCGATATCATATGGTATGTAAATAATAGATTCTAAATGTGTTTTACAACAATACCATGATAAATATTATTTTTAATTCATTTAACAAGAATTATGCCATCATATTGACTAATGAATTAAGCATGAGTGCAATGATTCTCGATACTGTTAATAATCGAATCAAATAGCAACGCCAGACAAACCACTAAAACAGGTTTGTTCGAAGAACGTGCGTATAAATATTTAAAATATATACGGATACTTCGCGTGTGGCCGGTTGACTTATATGTTTTCGTTTATGACCAGCAATATGTAATAATGTAAAATAAGCCGCGAAAACTCCGCGTATCAGCCCGTACTGCATTTGCTGCAGCTAAGAACTGCACAGAAAAAGACATTCGCTATCTTTGATCTCATTCATTGAAGTCTTTACCTTTCATTAACTGCAACCACAATCAACGCCGTATATCTTTTTTAAAGATATTTCTTGTTTCTATATAAAATGATAATGTTAGATCTAATACACACAAAAACTTCAAAGACTTATTTCGTAACATGTGGAAAAACAAGAAGGAAAACATAACTGTCATGTATTGTTGGGGATTTATACAATACCAGGGCTCGAAAATTAACACTCGCACACTCGCAAAATGCGAGTGAAAAATACCGATTGCGAGTTAAGTTTTAAGCCACTAGTATTTTTTTGCGAGTAAAGAAATAGTGAAAAAAAAACAACAGTAATATTGCTAAATGCGTTCGACGTCCTGAAGGCTTAACCATAGGTCATGGAACGTCCTAATACCCGTATGCAGAAGTGTGCACCTTGTATATAGACAAGTATACTTATAGTACAGATACGAGGATGGTATTGGTACAAAGAACGTTAAACAGTCGACTAATTCACACGTGTTCATTGAACTTGAACAGACATGGCCTCGAAGCGAAAAATAACTAGTTTCTTTTTGCCCACAGATGGAAATAACAATACGAAATTAAATTATGTTTCCATCAAAATTTGCGAGAACGTTTATGATTTTGCGAGTTGGTATTAAAGCTTCTCGCAATGTTTTGCGAGTAGAAAAAAAAGGAAAATTCGAGCCCTGAATACCGAATAGATAGTGGTGTGCTTTTTTAAACTTAAAATAGGCCGACTTTGACCGCGATTTACAGGCTGACTCTGACCCTGCCATAAAATATTTTATACATGGTTAGAAACTGTGGATGTTCTTCTTTACAACGGTACCATTATAATTAATATCGGACGAATAATAATGCATTTATAACCATTTTTACCTTTTCCGGGTTTTACCTAAAAGATTTCCGGATATTTCCGGGTTTTATACCTGCCCTTTTAAATTGCACAGAGGTTTAAATCAAAGATGCAAACATATCCCAATACTATTCATAACTATACGAAGCATGCTTTGTATTAATACGGTGACGAAACCATTACTTTTTTCTACAGAAAATGTCAGTGGTACGAAACTGCAATGAGACGAACCCTCAGACTCATTTCCCCATTTGGCGAAAAATCTACCACGAGATAAGAAGGTTTTATCTGATTGTATATTCTGAAATCCCAAAGAATTGTACATAAATATGTATATTATTAAATGTGTTCCTGACATAAATTAGTTAAATCCCCATAAAAATGAAACTGAAAGTATCGATATAAATTCTTACCCTAACATGGTCCGACTAAACACCGCATATGACTTATATGCAAAATATCGAATATGACCCATGACGATATGGTCACAACTCATAAGGTGCGGGAAGGGGGCTAGTCTGTCGCAACTTCAGTGGTGATGGGTGAGAATTAATGGTCTTCTTAAGATCCAGTGACCCTCCCATGGGCACTCTTTCGTTCTTTCATTCATTTATTCACGTATTCAACTCATTTATCAATCATGTGCACATGGTTATTACGGGACCCGTCAATGAACTGGCGGTCTTTTTAATCATGCATTTCTATCAACAACAAAAAACCGCATGACCGAAACAAATAAAACCAAATTGTTGTGTGTGTTTTTGTTTTTGTTGTTTTCACCAAACAAGACAATAGAAAACAATCGATACACTTGTATCAACATTCTGTGTAAAGGTTCTGTAAAGGTAAATATGACATATTGCATTTACGACTTTTAATGTGTTCCAAGCATCAAACAAAGATGGATTGGTTTAAATGCGTCGTTAAAACCTAATAAAACCCAAAGCTTTTATACTGCATTTTAAGAAATATATAATTATTCCGTTAAATGTGAATATTGAAAACAAGCGTCAGACTGCATTTGGACCTTGTATAATATAGCACCATAGAAGCAATCCAGTTCTTCTTTGATATCAAGTGAATAAATTTCAGTTTAACCGTTTGTTGCAACAAAAACTTATTAGATAATATTTGATTAAATATGTAAAATCTAGGAACAAAAAAAACACGAGAGAAATTAAACGTTAACTGCAATATAAGAATACAATTTAATTCCCGAAAAAAATGATGTGCATATCAATAGTTCAATAACAAGAAGTTAGCGCATGGTTATGAAGATATCTATTTGACAATTCTTATTGTATGCATAAAAAGAATCAAAGAATGACAAGCGACTAACACACATCAATGTCAAATAAATATTATAATGAACATGTGCTGTAATTACATGTGTAATATAGGACCACGTAGTTCCTACGTCATTATAGCGGGAATTTTCCCGTGCACATAATATCATGACGTAAGACGTCCAGAAGACGTATTAGACGTGAAAACGAAACAGCGTCATGACAAAGACTGTCAATGTTTTCATTTGTCCACTGTATTTTATTGTTAAAAACATCGGCTGATACACTCAATAAAATGTCGATATTTCGGAAGCTAATGCGGCGAAAATCACATAAAATAGAAAATGAAGACGTAAAGGAAACGGAACAAGATACCCAAAACCTTGTTGAGTCCAAATTAAGACTGGACAACGATGGCGACTTCGAGGTTGAGATTCGACAACCACCATATTCTATGGACAAGATAAAGTCTAAAAATTCAAGGAAACAATTGAATCGACAGTCCACTTCCGAAGACGACGTTTACGGGCCTTACAAGCCTTCCTTTGCGGAAGAGGTAACGGAAGCGGAGACAGAACGGGAGTCTACGGATATGACATCGTCCTCCAGCACGGAAGACGAAACAGAGTCTTTTAGATTAGATAACAAAACACTGATTTTAATAGACAAGAATACCAGAATGATGTCGAAATTAGAAAAGTTAAGGTAAGTATTTATTAGTAGGCCTAGCAATTTAGTTTAAAATATGGGAGTTTGCATGTTTGTATTGTCTTAAAATTGAATTAATTTAGTGTTTCTGTTCGCTGGGGAAGGTGAACATGTATTTAAAAATAACGACAACAGAATCAATAATAGTAGTAATAATAATAATATTTATAGTTTCGAGCTATATAACTTAGACAAATCACATAGATTCAAAATATCTACAACTGATTAATTCGATTTTTTAACGCATTGTCTTTATTCAATTTAAGAATCACTCTGACATTTAAATTTTAAAATACCCTTATCATCCGCGGTCCAAATGTAACTGCGCTTATTACTCGCCTGACTTAATTTATTATAAAGCACAAGTGATGATCACCTTTTCCCGAATTTCTGTGTCCGTTTACAGTTGTTCAAGTAGTATATCCCCGCTTATTAAATCAAGTCATATTATGGAATTAGTTGTCATCATTGTGACGTAGTTTTTTTTCTTATACATACGGCAACATCCCCAGACACAACGTAATGCTGTATGTCTACTCTTTCTATTATGTTCAACTGAAACATGATATTCGTCGCTTTTAATTTCGGTTGTTCGATAATAAAATAAAACTACTAATAATAAAATACTAGTAGTAGTGGTGGTGGAGTAGTAGTAGTGGTGGTGGTGGTTTTGGTGGTGGTGGTGGCGGTGGCGACGGCGGTGATGGCGGTGTTGGTAGTGGTGGCGGTAGTGGTAGTGGGAGTGGTAGTAGTTGTTCATTCATATGAATGAATCGGCACATACTAATAGGTATTTTCCAACAGTGTAAATGTCATGTGTACATGCATTTTTCTACTGAACAACCGAAAATAATATTCGCAAATGAACAAACACTTATTGCGTTTTTATGTAATTATTATATTTGTTTTTATCGTATTGAATGTTAGTCCATTATATATATTGTTTAGATTGCTAATGGAATTTTGCTGTTTTTATCAGAAAATAATAACAAGCAACAACGATTTAAACTATTTTGCAGAAAGCAAAGAGATCGCTTGAAGCGCCAACAGAATGAAGTCATATGTATGGAGAAGGAGATTCGCCACGTCATCGACCTTATAGCCAGGGCCAAGGTGGACACTGAAGCATTGAAACACGACGCCCTGATGAAAAAATGCGAGCTTAAATATCTCGCAAGTCAAGGTAGAATCATGTTCAAACCGTTGAACGTTTTGATGCCCTCTGTTTCAGTAGAATTTTTATGCGGTGTTAATGTGAGCTTTTTTCGTTATTGCTTCTATAGCATTCAAAATTCATTAAAGAAATACATAATGTAAACTTCGGAACATAATAACATGTATCATGTTTTAATTGGCCTTAAAATATTGAACCATTGATTGAATTGCAACAACATGCAGAAATATTCACATATCCATTAAACTTGCTATTTAAGATTATTTTTTTTTGTAAATTTGACGTTAATTTAGCAAATATGAATGTAGCAACAATTGTCGCACTTAATTTAATAAAAAATGATCGAATTCAGTAAAAATGATCAAAAACTCGACATGGAATGTACACAAGTTTAGGTCGGTATAGTTTTAAGTCGGTCGTGCTAGGGTAAAGAAACACTCACGTCCGATTATCCTTCAATGAAAAAACTGACTATGTATCATTGTTCTGCAATCGAAAGTATCTTTAGGGTGCATAATCAATGGGCTTTACACGCGGGCTGGACAGAATGAAAACACACCACACAGAACTTTATTTTGGCAAATATTTAAATATGTTTGCGATAATCTTTTGTGCATAAAACAAGTTTTTCTTGCAGTTTTGCCGATATCTCAAGATGAAAAAATTTGTTATTGAATTCGTCTGAAATCGGTGCCAAAATTTCACGTTGCGTGCAGCATAACCGTGTTTATGAGTTGCTGTAAACATCGAATATTTGGCTAAAAACACCGGCTTATTAAATAAAACAATTCTGATGTTGCTTTTTTTACAAATTGCCATAAGCCGCATATAACTTTCTTTTATGCACTAGTTGAAAATCTTTGTTTTAAAAAGTTATTTGAAAAAACAAAGCACCACTTACCGGTGTGTTTAAATTAACATCCATATGTGAACCCCATAAAGTCACGTGATCCTGCACCCTGATCTTGTATGTAATGAGAAGGATTGACAGGACCCACTTCGCGTCTAACGTCTCCCTATGGTGTGTACACACAAAAAGTAGACTTCAAACTAATGGCTTGTCTTCTTACAATAGCATTGCTTTGAAATTGTTATCTGGTGAAATTGATTAACAAGCAATACTTTTGAATAGCGAACATCAATACAAAGTTACATTTAGCTACGGCGTTACATCCGACATGGAGTTTTTTTATAAATAAAAGTGTCTTTTGTTGGGGAAAATCATGAAAGCCATTATTATTATTCTCAAAGGGGTACCTTTTTCTGTTACTAAGTACCCGAGGGTTTCGACATGGAAGCTCGTCAGAAGGCGACGGCGCTCTACAGGCGCTACAGCCACATTCGGTCGCTCCCGGAAGCCAAGGCGCTCCTGCAGCACATCCGGCAGAAAGTTCGGACGCTCCAGTACATAGAGCTGCTCACGTACAACAAGGTGAGCCTCTCGCTTCCCGTGGTCAAATGCTCTTGAATATTGCACACATGCATTGTGCGTCACAATATTTTCAGTGTAAAAAGAAAAATGTAGTAAACATACTCAAAGTCACTTGACATCATTGCTACATGTATTATTTAAGTGTGTGCTCGTGCAAGTTGAAGAAATTTTCGTTGTATTTAAGTTGAAATAACATTATAAAGTGAAATCCTCAACGTTTGTAAAAAATGGTGACGTTTGGCCGATACAATGCGCAGAAAACGGTTATTTCTATAAATAATTCGTATTCGCAGGCGATGGAATTTCAACATGGCTTGAAGAAGGCCAGCGTGAAAAATGCCTTCAGCGAAATGCTTCAGAAGAATCCACAGCCGCTCGACGCCATTGTCGACGCACTCCGCCGTACCTCCGAGGCGTCCATGGCGAACACCACGACAATGAGTGCGCTGAGTGCGTCAGCGACGACGGCGACGTCAAACATAACAAGTAATTCAGACGCGCAATCCGGATTGTCTAGCACTCCGGCGACCACCACAGTGACTATCGAATCGCAGGAGGCGGCGATCGTGCCGACGTCTTACCCAGATTCGCCCGTAGTGCAGTCGTCCCCCTCAACTCCCCAGTACAGCCCGTGTTCGGACCTTTCTCTTTCCGGGCACCGACACTCGAGACTATGATATAGTGTGCTCGATTATATCCTCCCAAACACGCAGTCATGATATCTTGCAAAATGCAATTATTTAAAACGTTGCAGTAATTGGAAACCAATGTGAAGGTTACACTGAAAGTTTGAATAAACAAACGGCAAATTTAAAGGGTCTAGCAGTTATTATATCCTCACTGTCAAATGGGGCTGGGCAAACTTGTGAAATCGATTTTCCATTGTCACTCCGTCCGTTCGTCGGATTTTCGAGTCTAATTAAAAAAAGTGATTAAATTGTACATACATATTTTCGAGCATATGATATTGCGTACCTCCATCTTTTAACATGTAATATTCGTTTAGTTTTGAGAAGTGGGATGTGAGGGCGATATTTTTTGTCCGATAATTCATAAATGAGTGTTACATGTTATTGCTTATTTCCAAATCCATAACTTGAATATTGCATTTTAAATACCGAAACTTAACCGACGGTTAAACTATCAGCGATTAAGGCCTTAATCCGTGTGTGCAATACAGTGTAAATGAAAATATTGGCCGTTCACTCGGTAATCCGTCATAAATATACAGACGTTTGATTGAAAGTTTATTAAAGGGTTTTGACTCATACTAACATACTTCATTTGTGTAAAAGGTGATTTGCTGTTTTGTGTTTGTTTGTTTTTTCCTGAGACTCAAATTGCGACAGATAATCTCTTAATAAAATAGAGGATATTTTTGGAATCGGTGGAATATCGATTTTTATTAGCGAGTTATCATAGAAAATAATATTTTCACGAATAGCGCAGCCACTAGTACAAATATTTTTTTATATTATCACGAATGAATTAAAATTGTGCTTCAACCAATTTCAACACATTTTTCTTTTTATTGTATGCCTTTTCACCGTTTATTTACATTGTTAAAGAGCTTAGCTGAAGAATTTCGCTTCAATAATGACCTGATTTCGTCAAAAACTGTTTGAAACAGTGAATTATCATTTGTAGTGCTCTTATATTTCCTTATAACCACCGAAAAGCATCGAATAATCAAGTTTAATAAGCTAAGCCAAACGATTAACTATGTTCCACTTTCATATATCTCAAACTTTTTAATACTTTTTAAACTAAAAGCACGTTATTTACCACTTTAAAAATGTGCTATATGAAAC
Source organism: Dreissena polymorpha (assembly GCF_020536995.1). Classification (NCBI taxonomy): domain Eukaryota; kingdom Metazoa; phylum Mollusca; class Bivalvia; order Myida; family Dreissenidae; genus Dreissena; species Dreissena polymorpha. Next base: position 26,050,647 of record NC_068360.1, on the reverse strand, counting down.
GAATCTTACAAAATAACGTACCTTTCTTTATATGTAAACGTTAATTTTGCGAGTATGATGAGCAAAAATTATCGAAACTCAGCCTGCAATACCCAACAAAGTTTGGGTTCGTAATCAATAATAAAAGTTGGTCGATTTAGTGGAAAGAAACATTATTGTTCAAACAAATGACAACCAGATGTGAGGATGATATAACGAATTCAAAGTTGTTTTTTGGAGGAAATTTACATTTTCTAATTATTATTTATGTATACATTATTTAACTGTGATAAATGATTACATACAAATAAACTGTATTCAATCGTGTTATCAGAGCATCTTATAAGCAATGCTCCGTAAAACGAGCACTTATATACCACGAGCTAGTAAGTTTATAAATTGCGACTAAGGTCCTTTAATAACTACTTTTCAAATTAGCCTTTCGATCATGCAATGATTACAAACGCCAGATTCATTTGCCAAGAATCGATTAATTTAACAAAAGACAAATGCAGAACACTTTTATTTTGCACATGTATGTACCTATTAATGTGCTTGCTGGTTGCATTTGAAGAACATTCTAAAAAGGAACTTATTTTGTATGTTACATGTATGAAGGCGTTACGTGCCGGTGAGACTTAAACTGCTTGATAATGAACGTGATCGGAGAAATATCATTCGTGTAACGAGCAATACAAACATACGCACAAGAACCTGGAAAAAGTATCTTTGATGTGTAATTACATCAATGTGAACAACACGAATGCAAAATATATGGATATCAGGAACTATTTCGAGTGAACACGATCTCGAAGTTTTTCTCTTTGCACTTCGTTCATATCGAGCGAAACTTGGTTAGTAGTCGTGCTCAAACACTGTCTAGAGTAATGCGAAATAATGCAAAATAGTTATAAAGTGCCGAGCTTTTACCTCAAACCACTATTGTAAATAAATTCTGCAATGATTCTGCATTGCAATTCAAAGTAAATTTGTGAATAATTCAAGCGCAGGAAATGTTCGAACGCCAAGATAACTTCATTGACCGCTGAAGGCTTTTAAATACGCGATGAACGTCTTCAACCTAATATCTGAGGGCGGATTACGCCCAGTTAACGAATGTGTAAAAGGAAATCGTGATGTCATAGAGTCGCGATGTCACGACGGAAAGACACCGCTCATATATGCCGTCTGTGAAGCGAAAGACGACGCTAGAACGCAGATCGTGCGACTGTTATTACGTCAAGGATGTGACGTCAACGCATCGGACTATAACGGGCGTACGGCGCTCATGTTTGCGGCCATGGACGTCGATAAAATCGACATAGTGCGGCTCCTTGGCCGCTGCAAGTATTGCGACGCCAACGTTCGCGATTCGGAGGGCGAAACGGCGATAATGCACGCGATAATGGGCAACAATATACCGGCGTTGAGGTTACTGGTGAACTCAACGTCCATGAAAAGCCCGGCGGATCTAGAATTGCGCAACAGGAACGGTCTCACCGCACTTGAACTGAGCGTCAAACTGCAGATGGCGGAATGTTGCAGGATCCTGGTGAGTGAGGGAGGCGCGAACGCGAAGCAGATCAAGAACCAGATCGGCCTGATGCGACTCATGGAGGATGACCACCTCATTTCGCGAACAAACACTCCGCATTCTAGAAACGCATCGCGCCTCCTGATGAGACAAAAGCTTGGTTCCCCGATTCCGGAGAATAAACTTTTTGAAGGACCGTACATGTCACGTGACAACACGCCTAGTTACCAGGATGAGTTGAGAGAAGAATTAACCCCCAGGCAAAGTCTGTTTAGGTCCAACAGCCTTCACCGTTCTCATAGCAATCTTTTTAAACGTCGACCGGAAGCCGGTACTCGTCCGTCAAGTTTAAACAGCACAGATTTATTCGGGATTCTCAATTCGGACAAAAACGATCTAAAACGGGTTCTTACGCCAATTTCCGGACGGAATACGAATGTTACTCCGGAGACAAGAGACGAACAAACCGATCTTAACCGAACACGTTTACCCAGCATCCCTAGTGGCCGGAAGCTTTATCTTATACAGCAGCGCAACAAGCTGGAACGTTAGCGTTGTCTCTTTTCTGTCAATTAATTTTTTATGTTAATGAGAAGGTGTATTTCCATCATCCGCAGCAATATTGCTGACAGTTGTGATATAATTTACAAGTGAGTCGTGTTCTGAGAAAACTGGGCATAATGCATGTGCGTAAAGTGTCGCCCCAGATTAGCCTGTGCAGTCCGCTTTTATGACATTTTTCGTTTAAATGAAGTCTTTTCTGAGCAAAAATCCAATTTAGGCGGAAAGTATCTTCCCTGATTAGCCTGTGCGGACTACACAGGCTAATCTGGAACGACACTTTACGCACATGCATTATGCCCAGTTTTCTAAGAACGCGACTAAAGTTTATTTACATATAAGGCCTATAAGAGCAAACTGTTCACATAGCAATTTTATACTTTCATGGTTTACCAAGTGTGTTATTTTTCTGTGTTGTGTATGATTTTATTATGTTTATATTAATGACATCGACTTTAGTTTGATATATCATCGTGCCATTTTATTTGTACAACAATCACATACATGTTGTTTAAAATTGAAATAAATATGTTGTTTTTTTGCCAACATCCAAGCCAAAAATATTCAAAAGCATACTTTTTGTGTTTATGTATATGACAATATTTGTTTATGTAACCAACAGATATATAGGTCACAATATACTAAAAGATTTCCTTAACAAATTCAATTTAAAAGCAAAAACTTTAACAAAAAATAAACTCAAACTATTGTGCAAAGAGACTCTCCTAACCATACACATTCTTAAAGAACATTCCACGCCGCAATGATTAAATAATAAAAAAGATAGATAATGCGGTATATAAAAAAGAACTCTACGCGAATCAAAGTCCACTGTTTTACATCCATCTCTTTACGGGCTATTCGCCGGATGATGAAGATGTACCGCCAACTGTCATAGTATTATGTGGTCTTCAACCTTTCGGTAAAACAATTTATAGTAAACAATACAGTTTTCCTACCACATGACATGCACAAAGGAATATTTCTTTCTTTATTTTCTTTTCGGCGTCGCTGTCATACCCAAGTAATTGCCAAAATAGGTCTTTATCAACAGCAATATTATGTTGGAGAAATTTTCAGCCAGTAAGCCCCAATTGATAACTAGAATTTTAGCATTTGTCCTCGACGAATGTTTAATTATCATGTGATGAACGGCTTGAAAAATCGTTGTTGTGTAGTATTATATAGCATTAAAGTATGCAGATCCTTGGAAATATCCACTTCTTGTAGATTTGTTCAAAAGACACATAAACCCGATTTTCGGCGCTGCTACTTATAGTCTTATACGTGTCTGTATCAACATTTCGCTTATAATACTTACTGTACTATTGTATTGTCAATGTGTCAATTTCGGAGAAAAATTTAGTTTAACTGTAGTTTTCAAAAACGCGTATTAATTCAAGGTCTTCTAAGAAACGCATTCTATTTAAAATATTCATTTGCAAATTGGCATTCAGATGTGAAACAAGTCAAAATACGACTTAAAAACTCTAGACCAACGAATTCTGTTGATCGGCCACGATTATCATACATGAGACTTTGTATTAAAAATGAACCCAAAACTATATAAATGTAATTCATTTACACCTTTCTTAATGATGTTAAATACCTAAAATCCATTGTAAATTAATGATGTTAAATACCTCAAATCCATTGTAAACGGTGACTATACATGTATCGGTACACACGAAATTACAATAATAGCTATGCCTTTGAAAATGCGAGTACACTCAAGTTTATTTCAACATTAAGCAAAATCATCCTCAAGGATATACATGGACTATCTGTCGGTTTAAATGTCCTGGGTTGAGCCGCAATCGTGAAGAAGCCGGCGTCTGGTGCAAGACGTCACTTTGTAAACATTAATGAAACAAATCTGTTCAATCGCGGATGATAATATTTATACTTATAATTGAATAAATGTTTGTGATGATTAAATTAATTTTAACAGAACATATGCATTATCCGAGCCTGTCCGGAATCTCTGTCAAAAATGACACAATGCTCTCGTCAACTGTAACCCTTGCCACTTTTAGTTTCGATTATTTTGATCTCCTGCCACGTGGTGTACACCATATGCAATACAACGATGTTTTTGAACATCATAACACAAACACAAAAGTGACATGACGTCTTTTATGTAAGTCAATCATTTACATATATGTACAATTTGATTGCAACGCTTAAAAGGGACTGTCAACCACGACGACGAAGAAAAGAAAAGTTGTAAAATACCGTATTTTTTACAATTATTAGTTTATATTGATTAAAATATCACGACTGGTATATTACATTACTTGCAAAAAGTTGTTAAGTTTTCATATTTTCAGTATATTCGATATTAAATTTTACTGGTTATGTCTACCAGGTAACTACCAGTTAACTCTAAATGACGCCAGTAGATTGATCATCATCGTCACGTGGTAAACCCAGCAATGCAAATTGTGCATGCGTTGTGAATTGCATATATTTTATATATCAAATGATCAATCTACTTGCGTTATTTATAGTGTGTATATCGTTATGTCACCTATTTTCGCGATGAACTTTCGATTTCACTTTGCGAAATTTTATTACCGAATATACTGAAAACATGAACTTTTTTCAAGTAATGTAATATACCAGTCTTGAAATTTTAATCAATATAAACTAATAATTAAAAAAACCCGGTTTTTTAGAACTTTTATTTTTTCGTCATTCGTGGTTGACAGTCCCTTTACAAAATCGAATATGCAAGTTATATGAAAGGTATGGATTCGAACGTTATTTGATGAAATTAAAAATACGGACGCAGTTTTGGATATCGTAATTAATAACAGGTGAGGATGAGTATGATCAAAAACATGGGCTTTAATAATAATATTAAATTCTGCGAGATCATGTTTGACATAGAAACAATTCAACAAATATCAAAGAAATGAAACTATTATGTCATACTTAATCACGATACGTACAAACCATTAATTATGTCCGATTAAGTTTTATTTACAATGCTAGAATGTCAAATGAAATAATGCCTATGAAAATATCTTTAGTCGGTGTGGCCAATGGCACAACAAAGGTTGACTCCCACCTTTCTTTTGGTAAAGTCATATAATTCTTTTCATTTGAAAAGCAAATTTTGCCGTTAGAATACGACGTCCTCACAAACCCTTAGCTGACTTTCTCGGGTTGCTATCATTGCTATGGCAACGTTAAACTACTATACATATACTCTTTGCTCTAGGTCATATATTTCAATAAATCGTTCCTGAGCAAAACTTTAAGCTGCTGTTGTTTCTTTATGTTGTTTAGATCTTTTTATGAAGATCATATTTACCATATACTTGCCTTTATTTTAGGGTCGATAACTCAACAATCTAAAGTAGCGCCTAAAATCGCATAATCCAGGTCAAACTTACTTCAATAAGTAATACAATGTAACTACCATTAACTTGAGCATCAGAAACTAGATTACTTCTTTGCTATCTTGGAATTTATTATGGAAGTCGAGTAAGCGAATTCGAAGGTTACTTATATTTATTGAATCAGCTCTTTGTAAGGTACAAACGCCGAGTCAGCGTGCTCCAGACGCATGGCATCTGTTTCTTCCCGTCGTCTGGGCGCTCTAACTCCGCCACGCGTTCTCTGACAGTGATCAACATGTCCTCCAAGTGGTCTGATTTGTAATACTCTTGAAACACCTGTACGCAGCTTTGAATAAACCAAGAACCCCGGAAGCTTGTACCGCCTGTCTTCCGAAAGGACTTGTATCCTTTGAAAAAGAATAATATGCTCTGATTGTAGTGATCCCATGACTATTGCATCCAACCAATTAACCCGACCGACAATTTGTTTTCAGATATCGATCCTCAAACCACAAGAAATTGTTTCGACCCTGTACTATGAATTTACATACAAGGTATACAACTCGACATTGAACATGCGGACAACGGTTAATAACCACGAATTCAGTCTATAAATGAATAAATCTGACTAAAATACATATTTATTGATATATATCATCTTAAAGACAATAATTGATTAAAAGTGCGCTCAAATCTTACTGTACTCGTAACCAAGTAAGCATATAATACAAAGATCTTCACAATTTCATGAACTTTGTTCAAAACTCTGCCAATCTGTCACGTCGCAATGGATTATTTGATTGGCTATTGACAAATCCTTTATCGTATATCGAATGGCTCCCAGCTACAGTTCAAACGATTTGTTTGGTATCAAATCGAAGATGTATATGTAAGCAGTAAGAAAACAACCCTATTCTTTACACTTCATTGTTATACATGTTTCTAGAAAACACATATAACTTTTTATGGTATTTATTCAAAGGTAAAGGCCGTACCTTCCTGATGATATATTGGCAAGTAGCTTGGTTATGGTGAATATCTACATAAGAAGAAATATATGTGCATTACTGTGGTCCTTAAGAAATTCAGTTAAGATTAGTTCGGTGAAAGATTTTCGAAAACCGGGTATTTTAAACTTATTGCATTGAATGACTGCAATGGTGTCATATTGACTCCTTCAAAAGTTGCATTTTATGGAATGATTTATTTAGAGGCAATAAATAGGAAGACACGTATACAGGTAGCAAAATGAGCTCCTCGATCCAATACCTTTTATGCATACCAATGATACAATGTTGCTTGTCTGTTTCATTTCTACATATATTTGCATCCGTCTCAACAAGTCACTCATCTATATCATAATATATTAATTGGTACCATCACTATCATTTACTTTTTGAACGCGTTTGCTGTAATTGATTTTGTTCCTACAATGCAATGGTTGAAAAGGACCTTTACCATTGCATGGGCGGTATAGACGTCTTTATGAACAGAAGGATCAATTCAACGAAATTACTGTATCCGATTGCAATTATGTTATGTCGTTATACAACCACAAATTGGTCTCACATGATTCTGTCAGTATCATGTCAGGTTGGGAAAAAAATCAGTACATTGACGAATACATAAAAACATAAATGCACTTTCCTTACTAACGTTTTTGTATATAAGCCAATGCGGTGTGTTTTTTCTCCGACCTGACAAATATATCTTGTTGACTTTTTAAAGAAACATTTATATCACTGTTGGGACTCTTAGACCCCATTTAGAATTAATTTCTGCAAATGTGATCTTGACGGTTTGATGGCGCCATAGCAACCTGCCTAATCATTATGAGATAAACAATGTTATCCAAAGTGCATGTACTGTAATTGTATTTAATTTGAACTAGTTTTCAGAAAACTTCAATTAAAACTGATTATTGCTGGAACCTAACCGAGCAAGAATTCACCATCCTCACCGACAAACTCAGCAGGTGTGCCCAAAGACTGAGAATTCTTATCCAACATTGGTATTTAAAAGGTCAGGAATTCTATTCTATTGATTGCTATGGCCTCCGTTTCTGGGGTCTAATGGCATCAAAATGACACTTTTATACAGCATTTAACCCGAAAAAAAAGACAGAAAAGGACAAAAAGAACTTTTTCGATAGCTTTTTACAACCTGTTTAATAGCATAAATAACGCCTCTATGAGTTTTTATTATTTCGGGTGTTATGCATTGTTTATGTTTGCTTTTTAAAACTCACAAGCTCTGATCATTCTATCAAAAAATAGTTTTCAAGAAGTACTTTAAAACATATTTTTAAACTACAATTTTAATGTGTTGGTATCAAATCAGAAGTTATATATTTAAGCTGTTCGAAAACAAATACTTTGTTCAAACTTCATTTTTAACTGGTCTCTAGCCTCACATATTTTTGAGGAGTTTTCTGCTAAAGATAGCAGCCTCCATGTAATTTCTGATAGTAAATATTTTGAGGGTGCATTAATATCGCTAGTTGTCGAATACATTATGCGTTGTGATAGCCCGTAATGATAAGATGGCTGCCTATGTAGAAAAAATACACCGCACGATTCTGTTAATTGTCAAACCGTTTGGAATAATTTCGGAATATATATCAAACATTTTGTAGGTTATAACATAACAATTATTGATTGCTGAATGTATATTGGATCATATACACCTCCGATTCGATTTGCATTCAGAATTGTTGTACATCCGAGGTTACTTATCCGTTTTATACTTTATATAAAACATCCCCTGTGCTCCAATCCGGGCATTTCCGGAAACATACATTTGCTGCAGTTAAGGAATGTATGTGAAGGGCGACAACTTACCTGGTGTCGTCGAGAAGGCTAAAAGCGTATCGGCGTCAAGAGGCACTTTACTAATGATGTCATCTTCGTCAATTTCCGCTTCGGAATTTTCAGCTTTATCGTCATCCTCATCGATTTCAACGCCATCTTGGCGAACTGATCCTCTACACGCTTGAAGCAGGAAGATTTTTGGCCGCCCTGTAAAATTCATATATCAATTCGGTGTGTTAAGTTCACGGTCGTTTTCCATTTATCGAAACTCCTCACAGGAGTTATCTAAATAGCGAACAACCGCAATGACAACTGAAATAGTTTTTATATCTAGCAGAAAGAGCAGCTTGTAACTTTTTACTTATTTAATATAAATAAGTGCCTTTTTTCTACATATACAACCATTTTAGGTATCGTTTACAATCGTTTACAAGAACACGCAAATAAAAATACGAAATAAATGTAAAACTCATCTATAATAACACTCATACTTTAATCGACAATCATCACGTTGTTTGCAATGGCCTCAGCTATTTAATATGAGCTATGATTGCACCAGTATATTCTTTATGTGGAGGCATCCGTTAAAAACATAGACATCAAAATATGTGTTCGCATATCATCACCTTTGTAACCGTATGTAATCACAAGCAATATTTAAAAATTACATAACGTTAGAATTGGGAAAGCTACCTGGCCGTCAGAGGGCAAATACCTGTGTAATTTGGAATTGTGTCGTTTCGAAATTCCATTCGAATGTCTTCAGCGGATTTAAATTTGTCGTCAGTGGTTGCAATTCCATTCTGAAAACAATTAAGAAACAGAGTCATAGTTCATGCACAGAACGTTAAATATTGCATTATACAATCAAACTAATGAAATTATAGATATGGCTATAGTCAGATTTACCGAAATCGCAATTTATTAATACCGATTTAACAACCACACAATAAAACTTAAATTGCATATGAATGTTAGTTCTTTAATAGTACAACAATTTGTAAAACCGTATTCTTGACAAAAACTCTATTAATGATGGAAACGCATGTGACGAAAAAGTAAAATTAATGCAACTATATATGTATGTCGAATAGGAAAGCATGTAAACAAAAAAATAAGCAAATTACGCGTACTTGATTCCCATGCCCCATGATTGCGCATATAAAGCAGTATATGTTTTTGCCTAGTACACCATTGAGTTTGTTTTTAGCTGCCTCGAGATACTCATTCAGTTCGGCTAGGGATAGATCTTTGTCGTTGACATCCACCTCGAAGTGGACCTCGTCTCTGAAGAAGCTTTTCAACGCCTTCACATCATGATCTGCAGCTGTGGGTATTATAAGGCAATTAGTAGTTATGATAGCGTGATAGTTATTTTAATTAACAGTGTTAGTGAATACATACTAACTTATTTTATCAGATTGTGTTTGTATTTTTATTAAGTGTTGTTGTTGTTTTTTTGCCATAGTTGCAACCAGTGTGGTTTTTGCTGAATTATGAAAATACGATTGATTATCAGTTATTGCTTACCGTTTCGTCCATTCGTGTAGTTGATTATCAAAAGATAGCCACGCCTATCTTTATAGTCATAGCAACTACGTCCTTTTAGGTCACGAGTCCTTATTGGGTCCTCTTCATCAGCTGTGACATGATCAAAAGGATCATCAAGTCCAATTGTATTGTTCATATATTAAAATACATATTAACGAGGAGTATATTAACCAGACCTCTCTCCTTGCTTTTGTTAAAATGTTCATTGATACAGTTCGTAGAATAATACAGTAACTGTTAAATGTAAACTTCAATGACTGTTCGTTCTCTTAACGGAATTTTTTAAGATATTGGATGAAATCTATGCCTGTAAAAATGTTAAAAGAACATCGAACTGTTTTCTTTTACTTTTGAGAGAAGGCGTGGATGCTAATCTAATAACTTAAGTTAAACAGTTACGTACTTTCCAGTGACGACACCCGATTTTTCTTTGGTTCTGCAAAAAAGATAACCATTAAATTATACAAGGCATTGAATCGTCATTTAAAATGAACACCAAAGTAAATGTACATTCATAGTATGTGTCCGAATACGATGTAACCTGTCGAAATAATATCTGGGCGCATTATTGACTGTAATATGTTTGGTAACCTTTTAAATGGGTTATGCTCAAGTTAGTTTGACTTGGCATTGTTGCAATGTTGATAATCTGGTAGTATTTCATGCACGGAAAGTGACGAATTGGCAATACAAAATAGGGTTAAAACCGGTTGGATTACTTCCTTGCCCGCATACTTAGCCCAGAATTAATCACACAAAAACAGGCGTAAATAATAAAAAATCATAGCAAAGCAATTCAAATTAAAAACTAATAAAATAGAATATAAATTCATGATCACCATTCAGGTATGTATGGATATCAATATACCTCCAAGACGACAAGGCGGGTCCTCGGCAGCTCTCTTGTTTGTACGTGTACCATTTGATGTGCTGGGACCCGAAATATCTGTGCGAACAAAACGACGAATAAATAATTTGTTGTTTTGTTGCCCACAGTTCTTCCTATTTGCTTTTTATGCCCCCCCAATTTTTATTTGTTTTATTTTTTTTTTTTTTTGGGGGGGGGGAGCATATAGTCGCCGCTTCGTCTGTCCGTGCGTGTGTCCATCCGTCCGTGCACAATTTTTGTCCGGGCTATTTCTCGGCAATTAATGACCGAAATTCAATGAAACTTTATGGAAAGCTTCACTGCCAAGAGGAGATGTGCATATTATCATCCGGTTCTGGTCGATGATTTTTCACAGAGTTATGGCCCTTTGAAATTTTCCATTAACTGTACATATAGTGCAATTCTTGTCCGGGCTATTTCTGAGCAACTAATGACCGGAATTCAATGAAACTTTATGGGAAGCTTCACTACCAAAAGGAGATGTGCATATTATCGGCCAGTTCGGGTCGGGTGATTTTTCACAGAGTTATGGCCCTTTGAAATGTTCCATTCACTGTACATATAGTGCAATTCTTGTCCGGGCTATTTCTCAGCAACTAATGACTGGAATTCAATGAAACTTTATGGGAAGCTTCACTACCAAGAGGAGATGTGCATATTATCAGCCGGTTTTTGTCGGATGATTTTTCACAGAGTAATGGCCCTTTTAAATTTTCCATTGTACATATAGTTCAATTCTTGTCCGAGCTATTTCTCAGCAACTTATTATGGGAATTAAACGAAACTTTATGGGAAGCTTCACTACCAACAGGAGATGTGCATATTATCAGTCGATTATGGTCGGGTGATTTTTCACAGAGTTACGGCCCTTTGAAATTTTCTATAAACTGTACATATAGTGCAATTCTTGTCCGGGCTTTTTCTCCCCAACTACTGACTGGAATACAATGAAGCTTTATGGGAAGCTTAACTACCTTGAGGAGATGCGCACGTTATTTGTGGGTTCTGGTTAGATGATTTATTAGCAGAGTTATGGCCTTTTGAAATTTTTAAGTTGCTAAACCATCCATCGTATTATTTTGTCCAAAGTTATGCCCCTCAAGACGTTTCCTTTTATCTGAATATATAGTGCAATATTGTGACAAAACAAACCTTTGGGGAGCATCATCCGTCTCCGACGGTTTCTTGTTTTAAATTAGCTTTTGTTGTTTCCATCATACCAAGTTTGCCAATCTGGTCATGCCAGTATATAAATTGTGTTGACTTCTGCGCCGAAATTTGAGATTGATGCATGCGTGTCTATATTCATGTACATTAACAAAGGGTGTGTCCTTTATACTGTTATTAATATAATTATGTTCATATATTGTAGCATTCGAGCGTACATGTATTTAAATATTTTAGAATAGCAAATAACATCACTGTTGCGAATGATTGTTTTCTTTTTTATCTATTTTTAAGTTTACTGTACTACATTATATGTAGACTTCTAAAACATTGATATAAACCTGTATCGTTTTTCATTTGGAAGTGTTGTGTTCTAAATGACAATCATATGGAGTAGGTACCGCTAACAATTTACAGTGTGTGCAAAATATCAAGTGTCACAAGGTTATTATGATTTAAAACTTAATGTTGAACAATATCGTATTCGTTATGATAATTTTGATAAAGCAATTGGCCTTCTTCGTTTAAACCTTTGTACCTAAACTCAGTGCAAACGAGTTCATCATCTGTCGTTTGGCGTAAACAGAGTAATATTGTTGAACATTAAATATGCACAATAGTGCAAATGCAGAATGATTAATTATGTAAGCTGAATTCGAAACCAAAATTTGAGTACTACGAAACCAAAAGTATTATTAACATTCCTTCCGAATGAGTAAATGAAGTAAGCGATTAAGTGCTTATCGAGAAGTTATCCAATGCTTGACAAGAACATAAACATGTAAACCGTCAATAGCTAAATGCGCGTTAAAATGTTCCCATGCAGTGAATGTTTCGCTATATATGTATGTGTGTGTGGTTGGACGTGTGTTACAAGTTATATTTAAAAACTTATAAATAGAATAACGGAAATCTGAATTTAGATGAACACACAAAGGAAGTGAAAAACTAACATGTGAATCTTTTTCATGAAACCACATACATCTTTTCTTATAACCTGCATCAAGCGATCTATTGCATACTAATGTCTGAGTTATTAATATTCAGTGCATGTATACATAATATAGTATAGATAGATTAATATTCAGTAATTGAAGGAATGTTGAACGCTTACAGAAGCACACATTCACAAATGGCGAAGGTCTGACTCTTAAATTATTACCTTTCGGACAATCCGGCAACATTGACTTTATGTCCGCGTCCGCCGTCCTAATTAACGTAACGATATCTAAACAATTGCTTACGCTAGCTATGTTTATCAATGCATCATAATTTCCTGGTGCCAGTTTTCCAGAACTCTCCAATAATGTGAACTTGTCAAAAAGCGATTTGGCATTGCCCAGTTTCCCTTTTGGTATCCCTTGTGCTTTAAATGCTTCCACAAAAGCATTATATTCATCGCTGCCCGTCACAAATTCTGCTACTATATCCGTCTTCAATTTGACGTGACGTTCCCTAACTGTGTCAGGTATTTCCGCCATTGTTCAATTCAAATGTTTCGTCCAACGTTGTTCAGTGTATTACTCAATACTTTAACAAGCGTATGTTTTGCGGCAAAAAAGGAGTCAGTTTATCTATAAATACTTAAACATGTGCGGTAGTAAAGCAGCGTTTAACGTTTTGAGTTAAATCGAGTTATGGGTAATCGTTAAAGTGAGTCGATATCTCAATTTGCGGGTTTAAAATGCATGAATCACGCAAGCAATCTTTGCACATTATGAATTCATTATGGCAACATTTTGTGCAAAATCGTCTCTTATACCATGAAGAGCCCACGTGACATTGTGAGTCGAGGTTATAACACTTAAACTTGAAATAGTAGCGCATTGTTAAATCGTTCAAGTCTGTAAATTGTTAAATAATCAAAGCGCTGAAGGCACTGTAGGTGTTCGCTGTTGTAAAATGTCGTCCTTGATTACCTTGTGCGCATTGCACAGGCTAATCAGTAATCACAGCCTTATCTTATTTGACATGCATTAAGCCCCGTTTTCCCTGAAAGCAGCCAATATGTACAGATTTCAATGATAAACACTAGACTGGCCAATCTCGTCTAACAAGCTGTTAAACACTTTTAGTCACATAAACCCTATGCAGTGCACCAGTGGTGAACTATAAACAGTCAAATGTGGTGGTTATATTTCCATTTGTCGTCTGCTGCAACAGGCAGCGGTTGTATTTCCATACCGTACCTAAGGCTTCTAAGCACATACTGATTTGCAAAATATGATCTGTAACATCAGAAAAATGATGTTCGTGCTTTAAAGGGACTTGTTTGCAGTTAATGGCAATAAAATATTTTCATAAACTCAACAATAATTGTTTGCGTCGTATTAAAACATTTACGATAACACCTCTGGCTGAGATTTCTTTCAATTAATGTACTTACAATTGAAAATCATCAAGCGAAATCGGGAAAATAAAAAAGCGGTCTTTATCGATTATATTACCGCAATAATGATGGTCTTTCCAGATTTAATCAATGCAATCAAGTAATAGTAGTATGTCCAGAAAGTCCTCTTTGTGCTTTTTTTTTTGGGGGGGGGGGGGGGGGGCATTTTATGAACTATTATGTCTCTAGGTGGCCTTATCACTTCTGAACTAAATCTGTAAAACGTGGCTTATCCCGTTCCCGAATAGAGCAAATGTATCTCTTGGGCTGAAGTTGAACAGATTCGCAATTTCCTGAAACTGCAGGTTCAGTCTTAATTTGAGTCTTTTCTACAGTTGATCTTCCAATTTCATATTTTAAATACTCAAACGTTTCATAAAATGGACAATCATTAATATTTCGGACAAGAAAATTGAAAAGTTTCAAACAAACAAGGTGTGTGTAGTACTGAGAGATGTTTTTACATTAATAGTTTTAGAGATTGTATAGAATTCAGTTGGTCATTTACAGAGCCCTTAGACTTCAATGTTGTTTTGTCTCTTACTTAAGTGTACTGTTCACTCTCGTTAATTCTTCATTTCTGAGAATTCTGTAAGCCATTTGTTGGTGCATAGTTGCATGAACAGCTTGCATGTTGTTGTTTCAGTGCGTTGTTTTCGGCTGGTTTAGCTGTTAAGGCAAACATAACCAGATGCGGAACATCTAAAAGCAGACATAATATGAAGTAATTCTACATAAATCTTATCTATTTTCGGTTGCAATCATGTAGACAATGTATTATTTCAAGTAAGAGCGTGTGGTTCTCTTGAAATTCCAGCCAAATCTTAATGTAAATTGTGTCATTTTAAGTAAGCATAGTGACAACCTGTGACATGTCAGTATGAGACACATTAAGGGGCTCGGAAAATAGAAATATACACCCGTGTCCAGTGTTACAATGCTGTATTGGCTGCTAACGACAAATGAGAAACACAGTCTTACCATATGGAAGAATTGTGTTTAGGCAATCAATTATTAGTGAAAGACTTACAGTCATTCAAAGGCGAAAGCTTTTACTTTAGCCTCTTCCAGCATTGCAAAAAGTATGTACCACAAAAAGACCATTAACCACGTTTGTGATAGTGGTATCCTTGTGAAACCAGATTTTCCATTAATAGGAGCCGCGCCTGATAACAAAGTATGAGACAATGATGAGACAGTAATTTCGGAAATTAAGGTCGCAATATAGCTATATCAGATTGTTCAATCTCAGATACTGAGAACATTACTTAAAATAAAACGCACAAGCATTGATACCAATTAAAAGAACCAGCGTTTGTTAGCAGTGTGTACAGTTTTGTGAGTAAGTAACGAACACGAGACACGACTGTTTAATACACGAAGTTTAACCGACAAAGTAACCATGGAAATTTACTTGTAAAAATGTATGAAGGGTACACACTATATTTGGTTGAGCAGTTAACCTGGTTTAGAAACGGTTTATTATCTGTTCCCTGTAAATTAAAGTTAATCTTACTATAGTGTGTGTAAGATATTCATTTTTTGTAATTGATATCTATAGCAGCCAGTGTTATTTATAATGTGCTGAATTGAATGAAAACAATGTTTTGTTACTATTGTTGTTAACTGGTAATACAATAAAATATTGTTAATCTACATGGAATTAATTTAATTTTCAAGATTTATTTTTTTCCTTTCGTGGTTCTGTGTCAATAACCAGTAGCTTCTTTCATGCTTGTCTGACTGGTGTGGCCGTCTTACCTAATGTGTCAGAAGACGATGCTTCTTGAAACCGTCATGTTGGTTTCCCACTTTTAACAATGCTGCAACAAAACGCAAACAAGGCTGGGATTGAATATTACTAGATTTACCATGAATCGAGATCAATACTGCATAATATATGCTTAAATTATAATATTTAATGGAAAAAACTAATAAAGGTTAATCTGACTGTTTATTAAGATTGTGAATAATAATGCTAACAATTTTTATTAACATATGCGCACACCCGTGAAAAAAGTATGTATTAATGTATAGTTTAATTGTGCTGGAGCAAAAAGCTTTTTTAGACTTATTTCTAATTGCACCGTTTTAATAATCTCTTTAATTAAACACGAGTCTTTAAATAATGTTTGGTGACAGATGTGTTGTAAATTAAATGTTATTCATGCTTTTGTGCTGGTTTGGTGTATATGTGTTGTTTCTCGTGCTTTGTCGCTGTGTCGCGATGTTTGGCAATCGCTTTCTTCCTGTCATAAAGAGGAGCACCTGCTTCAATACGATTTTCTCCTGGACGTTCACATTGTTTACATGTATAACTCGTCAGAATGTATATCAAGTCATGCTATTAAATGCACCTGAAATGGATACACGAATGTTGAGTGTACTACATTTTAGCATAACTAGACCTTACTAGAGTTAAATGGTATACAATAATTTTCGAATACTCTTGCTATTATTTTCTGACAATATTGTTTTAAATTTGATTGACAATTGATAAATCAAATTACTGTACCGTACTGAAGTTTAAAGATTATTTTCAATTGTGACACTCTTTGGTTGTGTTCCCATTATTCACAATACATATATTTAAGTTAATTTAGTTATTTTCAAAGAAATTATGTGTCATGGTGTCCGAACACTCTTGTGCTCAAGAATTCGCGTTAATTGTTTGAAAGCGAACATCAATAATCCGCTCTTTGTCCTGTAGTTGTATATATATGAACAAAGCATCAACAGCGTGTTCAATGCCGATCGACTTCTAAAAGAAACTACTTTTTTTTATTCATCGAGCCCTTAGCTGTTGTGGGATCTGTTTAAATATATCGTTTTACTCGCTGTTCAGCAGCTTTTGCGTTTTACAATATCTTATATTATTTTTAATTAAAATAAAATCCGAATGTTTTGTTTTACCAGCAAGAAAAACAGAATTTGTAAATTAACATAAGGTCTCTGTATCTGGTTGTGGATGCACAGCCTATCAGCATTGACGCAACGGAAGAGAGAATGGTTAATCCCATTGTAGGGCTGTTGACCTGAAGTTGTCAACTGTATTGTCGTGACGTACAACAGTATCTTCTAGTTTATTCAAATCTTATATTGTCTTAGGGAAGAACGAGGGTTTGTTTTGTTAAGTATTGCATGGCATTTACTCAAAACAATTTGATTTATTTAGTGAGTAACGTTCGAATATATTTTCTGCCTTGAAATATAGAAAACAAAGTGCAGTAACTCTGCGTTTTGATTTACGGACTGGTGTTGTGGCATGGCAAGTCTGGCACCAGCCGCTTAACAACCTTAAAGAAAAAAAGTCAATCGGTTGGCATTCTTTCTTTCTTGGAGTGTAGGGATCAGCATGTCGTGTAGCATACTTGAAATGCAGCCTGGTGTTTTGTTGGAGTTGTCACCGGAAATGCTCGCTTCCTGCTCTGGGATTGTCTTAAGTTTTTCAATGTCCTTTTGTAGGAATGGGTCCCGAACGATGGAGCTGTATGCTAGAATCGACCAAACAATATTTCGCACGAGGACGCCAAGTGTGGAGTTCGCTTTTTCGAGATCTTGTTTATGTGAGAGTTCCAAGTTAAGTCTTTAGATATTGTTACCCCGAGATCTGTATGCTCCGAAACTTGTTCAAAGATGTGGTTCTCAAGCTGATAGAAATAAGATGATTTTTGGTTAATGATCTGGATGTATCATTTGTTTGATTGAAGCGCATTCCAAATGTTTTGGTCCAGATGTCTAATTAGTTCAGGTATTGCTGAATGATAGCGTAGTCCCGACAAACATGAATACCGTCTTTACACGTGACCGTTTTGACCGCGAGGGAACAAGCGTTTTATGACCCCCACAAAACATGGCGACTTTCACAAACCCGTCGCAACTTTTGCCACTAGGTAACATTAATCTGTTGAATATGTTGTCATTTCATAAAGAACTTCGCTTTTTATAAAGTCACTAATAAGATCTTTACAGGAGTGGTTTAAAAATCGCATTATTAGTGCGGCGTTAAAATCATACTACATTTGTAATTGAAAAGCCGGTAATTCATCAACGTCATTCAAACGCTTAAGAAAATGAAATATGGAATTATATGTTTTCCACTTAGTAGCCATTATGTATCAAAGTTGTTATGTTGTGGAAGACATATTACTTCATTTTGTGTGAGGCATATTTTTTGTTTGATTGTGGTCTTATGTGAGATAAACAGGAGGTCATGTCTGACAGACCAACACATTTTTGTATAAAGTACTGGTAAACGGTAGCAAGTCTGTATGAAAACATACACATTTTGGAAGTGAACAAATACCAAAACAAGGGCTCGACATTAAGGGTAGCCCAACTGTCTGGGACAACCAAATTATGAGTCCTGACAACTAAGTAAAAAATTTGCTAGTCAGTGCAGTGATTTTTTTAGCCCAAAATCAGCGCCCTCACACTACTTTGGGGGAAGGGGTCTGCAGCCCTTAGGAGGCAGGGGTGGCGAAATCAAATGTCTGAGTTGCCCTAGTCGTACATTTGCTTGTCTGGGCAACTGACTTTTTCAATTAAGTTGTCCGTGGACAACAAGCTTTTTAAAAGTCGCGTCCAGGTATACAAAAATACATTGTATTAAAGCCATAATTAAGTTTTACAAAACCGGATGTTGACACGCGATTACATTGTCAGTGCTATTTGCGGAGCAATCAAGCTTAAATACATGCACTTTCCTGCGCAGTGATCTCCCTTATTCTATATGAGACCGGGAGCATGCCGCATTTTCAACATTCGGCCCGACTGTTAGACAGTGTACAGACTGGTTTCTTTATTTTTACAATCAGACGGAAATAAAAAGTATCAATCTAAGATAATCAAAACACGGTCTACCTTGTTATTAAGACGACTTTAATGGTAAAGATGAAATTTTTTTTTTAATCTTCAACAACGGAGCAGAAACCCGAAGCTTTGAGCAGCCCACCTCCCAAAAAACTAAGTAAGATTATGATAAAAAATATGATCTAAGTAAACGCACCAGAACTTTTCAAGAAACTTGGCTAACCGATTTTCAATGGTTACCAGTTTATATAATCAAATTGCTACCAGTAGCGGAGCCTCAGTCTGATGAGGTTCACATATTGGACTAGTTTAATTTGTTAAGATTACAATGTACTTATGTTTTGCACATGTTTTAATAACACTAGCTTCGCAAGATTTAAAGTTTGAGAAAGTCTTTATATTGTTTATAATACAGGGTTCGACATTAACTTTTTTTACAGCAAGACCGTCGGACCAGCTCCTCTTAAAATGTACTAGCCCGAACCTGATGTCTACTAGACCACAAATGACATAGCAAATGAACACAATTGTGTCATGTAACTGTTTAATCAGGATTTATCAGTAAATAATCAGTGAACACCAGATTTTTTTTGATGCCTAGAGTAAAACAATAAAATAAAACTTTTTTTTGCTTTTCTCCGTCAAATTCAATCCATGGGAACTGAATCGATTTTCCATCTAGGATAAAATTGACGTTTTCGTGTTTCTTCATATTTACGTTTCGTGTCAGTTTAAGCTTTGGATTCTTTTTTATTAACTGATTTGTCGGACGAAAATCCAAACTTGAACAAAGCCATTCTTTAAATTACATTCTCTTGTCTGCTACGAACAAATGTTTACATTGACAATACCGATTTTCGATAGAAGTCGTAAAATCATGCTCTACAATTTTACGACACTTCAGAAAATCATATATATTCATGACTACTTTACCAATGGAAACAAGCAATTTCTGCAGGAAGCTCTCCTTTGCGTCTATAAATAGCGATGAATCATGTGGATGCTCCGCGTTTATTTAAATACACTAGTTTTGTTTTAATGTAAATAACGGATACGAGAGCAATTTTACACGTTAAATATAAAGGTTTTCACGCAAGTTAGTTATAGTTATATGAATCAGTATAGATTTTTTATGTACGACCAGTGGGACAAGCTAGCCCGCAGTTTTACTAGCCCGACCACCGATCTTACTAGACAATGTCTGTCGGACGTGCCTTAGTGTCGAACCCTGTAATATACTGCTATAATGAATGTACCATTGAAATACAATTATAAACAAAACAAGCAAATCATACTCATTTTGATATATTCCACATTATTTAACATTAATCAATAAATGCGTTTATAATTTATTTAAACATTAACGGACAAGTGTAGTTCAGCAACGAGCAAGTTAAATTTCCTAAATGGTTGTCCGTGGACAAGTATAGTTTTTTGAGATTTCGCCACCCCTGGGAGGGGGATTTTTTTGTAAATGGGGGAATTTTTTATAACAAAACACAACAACTGTGTTGAACTGTTATAAACATATATTTCTATATATGTGACTGTCTATAGGACAGAAAGGTGGACTTATACTCAATCTTTATTACAGTAATCTTATTTTAAAGTCCAAATAAATTGCGGTTGAAGGGGTCCAAAGATCGCGACCTAGATATATCCGGCTTGCAATATACATTGTCAGGTTATAATTGCATGTTTAAGTATGCATTAGCATAATTTGCCAATCTCAAAACACGCTTTTTTCTTACCTTATTGAAGTATGTATTTTATCCATATGTTATTCATTGGTATAAAACAAAACATTATTCCATGTAAGTATTTTCAAATTCGTATTATTAAATTTGTAATCCGAAAACAATTGCCAAGTTTTATTGTTCAAGCAAGCATGCACAAATTAGACCCCATGTACAAAATAACAACAATGACGTCATCTTATCCTCATGGAAAGCATGGTTCATTTTGACAAACTGAGGGAGCTTTGCCTCTCAATTAAAAGTCAGTAGTTTACACTGTATCTAACGCGCATTAATTGTTGAGATAGGTCAGTATTGACTTGTGACATTTACAGTTAAAATTGTATACACCTTCATGTGTGCACTGGTGCGTTTTGGCAGTTCAAAGCAATTTCAAGAGAGAATGTTAACACCCGAAATGACCTGATGTTTGGCAAGAGGAGTTATTGTTTATCGCAGTACACAGGTGTTACAGTGATGTACAATGAAACCAAACAATTTGGTCAAAACTGGATTATGAATATCTGATTAAACAGAAAATTGAAGTGGGTGAAAAAAAGGGTAAAATACTAGCTTGTACCTGATTTTATTTCTGCAAATTCTCAGATTAAAACATGTTATTTGGGGATAATGCTCGTCACATTTTTGGGAGCCATAACCATAGCCGATTTGTGATATATTGGACAACGCAATATAACGGACAGTGATATATTGGAGTCAATTTTCAACTATAAATCAGCGATTTTTTTTCTCATTTTTTGAAGGGAAAAAAATCAGTTTTGGGGGGAAAAAGTATACTTTTCAGGTAGGGGACTGCCGCCGAAATTCGGCGGCAGCAGGGTTCGACACTAAGGCACGTCCGACAGACATTGTCTAGTAAGATCGGAGGTCGGGCTAGTAAAGCTGTGGGCTTGCTTGTCCGACTGGTCGTACATAACAAATATATACTGATTCATATAACTATACCTAACCGAAAACCTTTTTCTTTTAATGTGTAAAATAACTCTCGTATCCGTTATTTACATCAGAACAAAACTAGCGTATATAAATAAACGCGGAGAATTCACATGCTTCATCGCTATTTTTAGACGCGAAGGAGAGCTTCCCACAGAAATTGCTTGTTTCCATTGGTCAAGTTGTCATGAATATTAATGATTTTCTGAAGTGTCTTAGAACTTTACATCATGTTTTTACGACTTCTATTGACAATCGGTATCATCAATGTAAACATTTTGGCGTAGCAGACGAGAGAATGTTATTTAAAGAATGGCTTTGTTCAAGATTGAATTTTCATCCGACAAATAAGTTAATAAAGAAGAATCCGACGGTAAAACTGACACAGATTATGCTGGAAAAAGGGCCTTGGAGCTGTGGTTGCATGGAGCACAGCGGTCAAGGAGGCCAGAATTTGATGACCTTGAATAAATGTCACCTGCTGTACAGACATCATTTATTTGACTGGTGATAAACAGTGAAATTATAACAAACAATTTATGTTGTTAAATAGTTTTATTTTATTTTTTACTCTTTGCATCAAAATGACTTTCTTGTGTTCAATAATTATTTACTGATAAATAATTGATTAAACAGTCACACGACACAATTGTGTTTATTTGTTATGTCATTTATGGTCTAGTAGACGTCATATTCGGGCTAGTACATTTTAAGAGGAGCTGGTCCGATGGTCTGGCTGTAAAAAAAGTTAATGTCGAACCCTGGGCAGATTTGATAGCTTGAGGGCCCTGAAAATTACCGCCGATTTTCGCTGCTTCCCAATTGCAAAATTCCACGTTTTTCCCAAAAATCTGCCAAAAATTTCCCCCAAAAAAGCCCAATTCCCCCCCCCCCCCTCCAAATTTTTTTTTTTTTTTTTAAAGAAAGAAGTCTCTTTTGACTTTAATAATTATAATTTCAGGGCTCCCGCTGCCATTCGCAATTGTCGCCAAATGCGAAAGTTTTAGAAGAGTGGCTATTAAATCTGTCAATTTGCTAAAAACTAGTGGCGAAAAAACATTTTTTTTTTTTTTTGCAAAACAAATGGCATAAGTGACTTGACAGGAAACAATTTCCTGCATGTACAAATCTCAAACATGTAAATTCGGCAAAATATTCTGAAAATCTAGCCAGTCTTCCCATAGCTTCTCCCCCTTCGTGGAATCTACCTTGCAGGAATGAGCATTCTCAAATCATAACGCAGTATTTGCCACGCATAAAAAGCGTGCATGTTTTGCACACGTGCTAAAATAAGAAGTGTCGTCATATTGGAAGCATTTTACAAAGCTAATAGGTTTGTTTGTTCTGATGTTACGTATATGCAGGCTGTCAAGCGGTCATACTTTTTAACCAGGTTTTCCGAAGGAAAAAACTGGTTATTAGATTGGCGAATGCGGGCGGGCTGGCTGGCGGGCTGGCTGGCGGGCGGGCGGAACAAGCTTGTCCGGGCCATAACTTTGTCGTTCATTGTGAGATTTTAAAATCATTTGGCACATTTGTTAACCATCATTAGACGGTGTGTCGCGCGAAAAAATTACGTCAATATCTCCAAGGTCAAGGTCACACTTTTGAGTTCAAAGGTAAAAAATAGCCATAAATGAGCTTGTCTGGGCTATAACTATGTCATTCATTATGAGATTTTAAAATCATTTTGCACATTTGTTCACCATCATGGGACGGTGTGTCGCACGAAAGAATCACGTCAATATCTCCAATGTCAAGGTCGCCACGACTAAAAATAGATTTATTTTAAAACAAACTTACAAAGGGGGTTAATTTTGTTTGTTCATTTCAAAAGTTCAGTTTGAGTTGTCTCCCTTTATCAGATTTTTTTTCACAATGAAAACCTGGTTTTGTGACAATTTTGTCCCTTGTTCCTACTTTTTCATCAGGATCCTACTTTTTCCTATTTTTTTACCAAATCTACTATTCCTACTTTTATGCACCTGGTAGGGTGGCATATAGCAGTTGAACTGTCCGTCAGTCAGTATGTCAGTCAGTATGTCAGTCTGTCCGTCCGAAAAAAACTTTAACATTGGCCATAACTTTTTCAATATTCAAGATAGCAACTTGATATTTGGCATGCATGTGCATCTCATGAAGCTGCACATTTTGAGTGGTGGAAGTTCAAGGTCAAGGTCATCCTTCAAGGTCAAAGGTCCCAAAAAATAATAATCAAAGTGGCGTTCTCATGAAGCTGCACATTTTGAGTGGTGGAATTTCAGGGTCATGGTCATCCTTCAAGGTCAAAGGTAAAAAAAAAAAAAATTCAAAGCAGCGTTATAGGGAGCATTGTGTTTCTGAGGAACACATCTCTTGTTCATTTTCAATGGAGAAAAAAAAAATCTTTAAGAGTTTATTTAGTAAACTTGCAGGATGAATGAATCTATGGCATGACTGTATCCCTGTTAAGGTGCATTCATCTAGATGAGACCTGACAACCCATGCTGACTGTCTGCTAGCACCTTTTCAGGAAGCATAGATATTTATTTCTTATGTAACTTTTGAAATTATTGAAAAAAGTTTTTTTTTAAGTAACAATAGTGCCTTTTTTACTTCCTTAGCATTTGTACACTGCAGACTTCACTACCTTACAAAGTTCCCAGTGATGCAAGAGCTGAGGGAACCTTATTGTTTATTCCAGTTTTATTTTGTTTCACTTGACAACAATTTGACCAAACCTTAATTATGCATGTTTACATGATATTGCTGTTTGGAATGTAGAGATATAGAGATACATGTATTGCATGAGTGGTTATGTAATATTGAATTTATTACACAAGTTATTTGAAAAAGATAAAACTGATGCTTTGCCGAGTTTTTATCATTTACAAAATTTACATAATGTAATAAATTCCTTATTACATGACAACAGATATGATGTCCTATTGATATCATAGGTACATCATGTTTATTAATTAAAGATAAATGCACAGAGCCTTAATGCCCTGATACATTTTCTGATGATGCCATAGCTAGTGAGGTAACTTCCAAGGTGTTACAGCGTAGTATTAAAAATATTAAACCGCATCATAACACTCCCGCGACGCCATCATTGATGTAAAAACCATTATTTGAAACTGGAATAAACAATGTAGTGCAACTGTTTCATTGACCAATCAATGACGTCATAAAAGATGTCAGGTGATAAGGTTATAAGGTCCTTTCTCCAGTTGCATAATCTGCTCTGCAATGACCAGTCATTTTGAATGTAACTTAAGTCATTATAACTGCACCCTATTGTCAATTTAAAGGTTTCAAAATGTAGCTGTAGCAGAGCATTGACACTGCTTCATATACTAGTATTAATCTTGTACAACAAGTTGGTGTATCACTAAATAAATTTGTCATGCACAATATGTTACCATTTTTATATTGAAACAACAGGTTTTTTTTTCCTTCTTTGTGACCCGCCGAAAATTGGCCCTTTCCCCTCCGATTTTTTGTACTCCGCAGCTGGTAAACTTTCCCCTACATTTCATTTTCCCCTCCAAAAAAAAAAATATTTTTTTTTTTTTTTTTTTAAAACCTTTAAATATATAAGTTAACCTGATCCAGTGTAGAAAATAGAAAAATATTGCATAATTAAATTTTCTGTTTCCTTGAATTTGTTTTAAAAACAGTAAAATATGCTTAATTGATTATTTAAGACTTCCCTTATTTTCCCCCAAAATCCGGCGTTTCGTGTGATTTTTTCCCCCAAAAATCCGGCGTTTCGCGCGTTTTTTTCCCCTCAAAAAGGCCAGGCCCTTTCCCCAAAATCAGATAAAATAAACCTCTACACAGAAGACCTCTAACCTCTTATTTGATGATATACCAAATTGAACAGCATCTAATTATACTTCTTTAACAGGGTAGTTTTGCTTGAAGCTTAATTATCATTGATACAGTTACACTATAAGTGCTAAAATGCCTAGTGGGAAAACAAAGTTTAACCCTTCATGGATGGAGAAGTTAGACAACAGTGGAAATACACTTGGATCGTGGTGCAAGAGAGATACTGGCAATGAGTTTGCAGGATATTGTACTGTCTGCATGAAGTCAATCTCGTGTAGTAATCATAGGCGGATCCAGGGGGGGGGCGTATGCCCCCCCCCCCCATAAATCGTCATTTTAAAGTAAAATCAATTCATTCGATGTTTCACACTTAACTAGATCTAAATCACCTATTTAAACTTGTCAAAGCCTACAAAATCACTAAGATGGTGGAGCTTCCAGGGGGCTTCGCCCCCCTGGACCCCCAAAACTATAAACTATGCACTTTTTTGGCATTATAAGAAGGTATTTTAATGAAAGTATATAAGGCGTGACATGCTCCAGAAGTGGTTGTCAAAGCCTTCAAAATCATTAAAATCGTAAAAGCTTCCGAGGGGCAAAGCCCCCCTGGACCCCCAAACAATAAACTATGCTCTTTTTTGGTATTATAAGAAGGTACTTTGAAGAAAGTATATAAGGCGTGACATGCTCCAGAAGTGGTTGTCAAAGCCTTCAAAATCACTAAAATCGAGGAGCTTACGAGGGGCTTTGCCCCCCCCTGGAACCCCTAGCACGGCTTTGCCTTGCACCCACCAGGGGCCCTAGCGGACCCCTGGACCCCCAGCGAATCTTTCAACCAGAAATCCTGGAACCGCCCCTGGTTATTCTGGTGCTAATCAACTGAGTCATGCAGACGGACAAAAACACCAGGAAAACATGAAATACATGCATGATAATTCACAAAAAGCGTTTGTTTGGAAGTGCTCCAAACCCAAGCAGCTCTTTGAGGGTGGTGGGGATAAATCTATCTGTATGCAAGTACATACGTCACACAAGGAACAGGTACAAAAGGATGAAATCCTCTGGACCCTTAAGGTAGCTTCAAGTGGGTTTCCATTCAGAACATGTGATGGCACTCCTGCTCTGTTTCACGCTATGTTTCCTGGACCTGTGTCTAAAGATTTTGTATTATGTATTCCTATTTTTGGGGGAAAAGTTCCTACTTTTTTCCTACTTTTTTTCCAAAAGTAGTTCCTAATTTTTCCTACTTTTTGAAAAAAGGTCACTTGACAGCCTGTATATGTCTGTTCCGTATCAACACTTTGTCATACTCTATAATTAATTAGAGATGGACAAGTATAGTGTCAATTGATGATCTCACAGTTTGAAAGCGACGTTACAAAATCGGTGCTGATTAAAGTAATGTTATGAAGCAATTATGTTAACAGGGTTTTTTTTGGCCCGATTTTATAGCCGAAATTCGGCTATGTTCCCAATCCCAAAAAGTATACTTTTTTCCCAAAATGTGGCAAAAAATTCCCAATTAAAAAAAAAAAAAATACTTTTTTTTTTTTTTTTTTTTAGAAAGAAGTCTTATGTGTATTTTATCTCAATTTTAATTCAATTACATCTAACAAAGTATTATATGATTTTTTTTTCTTTTAATTTGAATGATTATGAAGAGTTAAATCAAATTTAGTATTTCCCTAATCAGTGGACTTTTCGTGTGGAAAAAAAGGCTAATGAATTTATTTTCCCAATTTCATAAAAATACAGATAAAATTCCCAATTCCAAAGCCATGGGCTAGCTTCCCAAAAAGTGGAAAAAAAACCCTGGTTAAATTTTGTGCCGATCAACAGTTAAATGATATTAGTTTATTTTATTTGCAATTAAAATACCCCCAAACTATTGCCAGTTAACACATGTAATAAATTGTTAGAAATATAATTATATTTCAGGTGTAAAAATTAGTTTATTGTAAACAGAAATTTACTTACACTTGTTTTAGGACTTATTTGTTGGTGGCGACAGAGGGGGGTCAAAATTAGACCCATTTTTTCAAAAGTCTGTCAATATTCCACCCTCCCCTCCCAATACATTATATAAAATGTTTTTAATTTAATTGATTTGCTGTTGTAACCCTCAACAATGAATCATTTTGACGGTTATATGCATTTTATAAAATGATCAAACGTTGGGTACCTACTTTTAAAAACTGTGCATAATATGAGATCATTTGCATGCCATAATATGTATGCTACAGATTAACAGCTAGATAGTAAACAATTATCTTGACAAAATATATATTGTTGTATGTCTTTATGGTGAATATAAATAAATATGAATGACATACATTTCCCTATGTTTGAATTGTATTTGTTGGTAAAAAGCTACACACTACGGAAATGAATTGTATACACTTTGAATAATAGGATTTAAGAATGGCTACAAAATGGCTCATATTTGTTTAAAGTGGCGAAAACAAATTTTTTAATAAATGGCGAAAATGGGTGGCGAATGAAAATTATAACCCAGCGAGAGCCCTGGATTTCTTAACTCTAGATCTCGATTTTATTTTATAAACATCCTACAAAATGTATACCTTTTGTTTAATTTAGTTCTTTTTGTCGATAAATAATTCCCAAATTTGCCACTTTCATTTATCCAAAATAGAATCCCAATTTGACCAGACTCCTTTTCCCAAAATGGCTAGAAAAAACCCCTGAATATGCACTTAAAAACAATATTAATTCTGTTACTTATAATCATATTTATAATGCTTAATTTTTCCCAATTTCATGGTTTATCGCGCAATTTTTCCCAATTTCACGGTTTATCACGCTAATTTTCCCAATTCAAATGGCACAGGCTGTAACAAATAAAAGCAAATAAAAGAAAAGAAAATAAAATCACTGAGTCAGACAGGATAAGTGGTTGTTATAGTTATAATTTAATTACTTAGAAAAAATGCCTTTAAATCCGTTATTTCTGTGGAGTTACCACAAACCTTTTTGGATTATATTTTGTTTACGTTTATACAACAAAGGGCAAGATACCGTTATCAGAGCTCCAGATAAGGATTTGTGAAATTAGTAACGGTACTGCCACTGACAGAAAGAAAAGGAGTACCGGTACACTGAAAATCAATTAGTACCTGTACTACCATATCCAAAAATACAGGTAGTACTGTACTACCAGTATTCTTGGATATTGAAGGGTGTATAACTGACTTAACAGAAACATTTGCAGCAATAAATATATTTAGCTTCTTAAACAGTTACTGTATTAGGTTTTCCATTCTGAATTATGATGCAAATACAACTACACATTAAACTAATGACTAAATACTATTTCTTCATTTGTCTTGACAAGAAAACACAAGCCAACTTTGCAACTAGTAAGCTAAGTAAATAAACCTTAATTTCACTGTCTCATCTCAAAAAAATCATTGCTTTAGCAGTTAACTGTCAAAGTTGGCATAGCAAATTTCCAATTTAACCATAAAACCTCTTCTATTTTCTCGATGACGAGCCAATCATATTTGGTTTTCCAATCTTCAACAGTTTTTGTTTGGATCCGTTTCCCATCGTGTTTTCTAACGTTTTTAGCCACCGATGCAATCAAATCGTTTAATATCGGGGCGACAATGTCTTTTTCTGAATGTCAGGATGGTTAGACGACCGTATGTAGCCATTTATGATTGTATGACAAGAAAGTGTTTTTTTGAACAGCTTTCGGTTTAGCCGGCCTTCCCTTGCACGCAGACATATTGTTTTTGGCGGGTTTACGAGTTACCTGAAATCACGCGACGTAATAGACAATAATACCGGAACCCAGTCTACAACTTTTCTGTAATTTAAATTAACGAAAAGTGCCGTTAGGTTAGAGACCAACAAATCACGCCGCGCTGACGCGGATGTATCGGTACGGCCAGATTTTTTCGGAAATGCGTAAAAGGGATATTAAAGTCGTAATTGTACGTCAAGTTTTTAAAAATAAATGCGTAAACCTTCATGAAAAAGCCGTATTCACAGCTGTACGGCCCTTATCTGGAGCTCTGCCGGTATTCTGATAGCTACATGTGATACTACACCATACTGTTCACAAGGGAAGCAACCCTTAACATTTTTCTTTGCCAAGATAACAAAAATATTCTCCCTTGTAAAGAATATGCATTTTATGACACTGGTACACATCAATCTTACAGACAATTAACGTTGTGACGTCATCTTTATGTATAAAATGATTTTATGACATCATTACCATTCGTGGTTTGTTTTCGTTAGTACAATGCCGTCTGCTTAAAAATGTCATATCTGCATTCCTCTGGTTTTGTATGGCCCTGGTAGGGTGGCATATATCAGTTGAACTGTCCGTCAGTCTGTGCGTCTGTCCGTCCGAAAAAAACATTAACGTTGGCCATAACTTTTGCAATATTCAAGATAGCAACTTGATACTTGGCATGCATGTGTATCTCATGAAGCCGCACATTTTGAGTGGTGGAAGTTCACGGTCAAGGTCATCCTTCAAGGTCAAAGGTCAAAAAAGAAATTAAAAAAAATAATAATTTCAAAGCGGCGCTGTAGGGGGCATTGTGTTTCTGACGAACACATCTCTTGTTGTCTTCAAAATCACAAGAAACTTCAAAAGGTATTATGGCTTTGTATAATTTTTAAAAATCAATTATCTCGAGTTTTCCTGTTCTTCTAGTCAGTTCTTTTTGTATTGAAATTGCCTACAATAATGTTAACATGTATTTTGAACGATTAAAGTCTTTATGATTTGAGCATCTTGTATTATTTTATTATTTTGCAAAGTACTGAGCAGTATAAGATATAATGGTCAGGACAAGTTGCTTTTTGGTCAGGACAAGTGAAATTTTGGTCTACTTGTCCGACTGGACAAGTGGCTTCAAAAGTTTATGTCTAGCCCTGACCAAAACACACATTTGTTATTTGTCAATCTATAGTTTCATGTGTATTATTGGACATAACAACGAAAACTGCATGTAAATCGGCATTGCTTTTACAAAATACTGGCTAGATTTAGCTACTTGTAGTAATCTGTCTCATGTACAATGGTTCTCATAACATCGGCCCTTCTGATCAGTTGCTTAGATTTGTTACAATGAGTATGTGCTTGTTCTTAAAAAAGTATATTAATGAAAAAACGAAACTCTAGCTCATGTTATGCTTAAAATATTGTTACATTTTATTCAAAAATAAGCGGCATATAAAACATTGGATAAAGCTACTATTAATCCATAAACAAACTAACAATTGTGTGTTACGTTATTTCTTTCTTTCTTTCTGTCAGTGTATGTGTCTGTCTGTCATTGTATGTGTGTGTCTGTCCCAAAACGTTAACCTTGGTCATAACTTTTGCAAAATTGATGATAGGTACTTGATATTTTGCATGCATGTGTATCTTCTGGAGCTGCACATTTTGAGTGGTGAAAGGTCAAGGTCATCCTTCAAGGTTAAAGGTCAAATATATGGCTTCAAAGCAGCGCAGTAGGGGGCATTGTGTTTCACAAACACAGTTTGTTTTTTTTCGTTAAAGTCATGATACCATGAAGATGGCCAATACTATGAGAATAAGGGATACTTTCCAAATCAAGCAAAAAAAATTCTTATTCTGTAATTGGCCTCAGAAAAGATTCCCAAAGAAGAAAAGATGCAGCAGTGTTGTTCCAAAACTGAACTCCCTGCCAGTGAACACATCAAATCAATAAGTTACTATTGTGTTACAAAGTGTAAGATCAATTTAACTCTTTCAGTGCTGGAACCGAATTTCAGAACGTGGCGTCTCATCAGGATCCAAACTGTTTGCTATTCTGATAGTATTCTTTGAAAAATATCGAAGAAAATGCCAATTTTATAAATTCGGCAGACGACATTGTAGCAGACGACAAATTTTCCAGCATGCAAATGGTTAAGTTTTATAACACAGCACATGCAATCAATGGACCTGTTCCTGTTTCCAGTGTATTTTTCCATTCTCCATCTTAGTTCATGTTAAACCTGATTGTTGTTTTTACTGATATGTGGCATACAAGTTAATACTTTCGGTCACACAGGTGCGTTCAATTGACAAAGTTTGGCTTCACGAAAAAGGCTAGGGCTTATAGATTTCTCTGTCTATTGAAGTATAAGAACAAAATCACTGAAGATGCCTAATTCTAGAGACTACTCAGAGTCATTTAGGCCTGTTTCCTGTGTTAACCCTTTGCATGCTGGGAAATTTGTCGTCTGCTAAAATGTCTTCTGCTGAATTTCTAAAATTAGCATTTTCTTCGATTTTTTTCAAAGAACACTATCAGAATAGCAAACAGTTTGGATCCTGATGAGACGCCACGTTCTGTGGCGTCTCATCTGGATCCAAACTGTTTGCAAAGGCCTTCTAAATCCGGTTCCCGCACTGTAAATGTTAAACACCTAGTACACTACATCTTGGTTACATGTCACATGCAAAGATCGACATTTAAGTAGCTTTAAGGGGTTTCCACAGTTTTAATTAAAACTTGTGAAGTTTGTCATGTAATGCTTTCGATTGATAAATGTAAATGTCAGAACTAAAGAGCTCCTGTATTTTACAAGAAAACAATATTGTAAAGGAAAAAAAAAAAATTAGTTCTGGGCTGAAATGAGTGACCTTTAGATTAAAAAGCTACCTTCTTAATCAGTGAGCTGTCAGAGCTGTTACATCACTAAATGATAAAAGCAATTATTATTTGAAACAAAATATTTATAAAAAATGTATTAATTCACGCTTGTAACATTTTATTATTTTTATCTATTCTTATGATTTCTCATAAACTAAGGTCTATTTTCAATAGGACTTTAATATACTTGATATATATTATAATCAATTTGTGTTTTTATATTTTAGAGTTAGTGGACAAATGTATTGGATCAAGGATACATATAATTATGAAGAACGACAAGGAGCTGGTAGGAATACTGCTGGGTTTTGATGACTATGTCAGTATCCTTTGTGGCCAAATTGTGGGTGAAACAAATGAGTACCAATACTCTGTAATAGTTTGGTAGTCATTGTAATTAAATTAATATCTGGAATATAGTGTTAAGATTTTAAAACTAACTGTTGTGAAATGTTTTATTTTTTATACCCCCACAAAAGAAGTTTAGGGGGGTATATAGTAGTGAACTTGTCTGTCTGTCGGTCTGTATTAAGTGTCTGCTCTCTAATTCAAGTAGTTTTCATCCGATCTTCACCAAACTTGGTCAGAAGTTGTATCTAGATGATGTCTAGGTCAAGTTCAAATTTGGGTCATGCCGGGTCACAAACTAGGTCACGGGGTCACTTAGTGCATTTAAAACATTAAGCATGTTGTCCGCTCTCTAATTATCATCGGCCATAGGCGGAGGGATATTGTTTTGACGTTGTTCATCCGTCCGTCCGTCTTTCCGTCTGTCTGTCCGGAGCCATATCTTGGAAGTGCTTTGGCGGATTTCATTGAAACTTGGTATGAGTATATATATGGATAAGATGATGATGCACGCCAAATGGCATTGTACACCATCTGTTTATATCGGAGTTATATGGCCCTTTGTATCTTGAAAAATTGCTTTTTTGAGTGTCAAATATAACACTTTTGTGTCCAGAAGCATATTGGCGGGGGATATCAATTCAACGAATTTGCTTGTTCAAGTAGTTTTCATCCAATCTTCACCAAACTTGGTCAGAAGTAGTATCTAGATAATGTATAGATCAAGTTTGAATATGGGTCATGCCGGGTCAAAAACTAGGTCACGGGGTCACTTAGTGCGTTTTAAACCTCACCATGTTGTCCGCTCTCTAATTCAAGTAGTTTTCATCCAATCTTCACCAAACTTGGTCACAAGTTTTATCTACATGATCTCTAGGCCATGTTTGAACATAAGCTGTCGGGCCAAAAACTAGGTCACGGGGTCATTTAGTGCATTTTTTAACATTCATTTTGGTGTCTGCTCTCTAATTCAAGTAGTTTACATCAGATCTTCACCATGCTTGGTCAGAAGTTGTATCTAGATGATGTGTAGGTCAAGTTTGAACATGGGCCATGCTGGGTCATAAACTAGGTCACGGGGTCACTTAGTGCGTTTTAAACAATTAGCATGGTGTCCGCTGTTTTTTGTGAAGACAACACGCAAAATATTCTGTGTCAATGCGGCATGTGGGGGTATTTGTCACGTCTGTGACAAAGCTCGTGTTATTTTTAGGTAAAAAATATAAAATAAAGAAAATGTAAGAACCCATTGTACTGGTATACTGGTATGCTGAATGATATTTAATATAGTGTCAGCACCCATCAATGTTTTGACTTTGTAGTCAGCTAACACGAATCACAAAGCTTTTCAGTTCTTTAAAGTATTCCAGTGTTTTTATGCTCCCCGAAATAAATTTTTGGCGGAGCATATAGTTACCAGTTTGTCCTTACTTCCTTTAATATACTTCCTTCTTTCACACTTTTGGTACCGTTTCTTATAGCACCTTAAATACTTTACCATTCTCTTTCATATTTGGCAGGTACCTTGCATGGACCTCTACCTTTTGATGAGGTTTGAGGTCACTTGGTTCAAGGTCAAGGTCATCGAGGCTAATAATAGATTTTCCGTCACGCTTTTGTTACAGTTTCTAATAGCACCTTTAATACTTTACCGATCTCTTCCATATTTGCAATGTAGGTACTTTGCATTGACCTCTACCTTTTGTTGAGATTTGAGGTCACTGGGGTCAAGGTCACCGAGGCTAATAATAGATTTTCTGTCATGCTTTTGTTACAGTTTCTCATAGCGCCTTCAATATTTGATTGATCTCTTATATATTTGGGATGTAGGTACCTTGCATGGACGTCTACCTTTTTGAGGTCACTGGGGTCAAGGTCACTGAGGCTAATAATAGATTTTCTTTAGGTCACACTTTTTTCCACACAAACCATATATCGACAAAGCATCATTGGGGAGCATCCATCAGTTTTACTGATATCCTTGTTTTTCATCATTTTGGGAATGAGTCTGGGTCCCTTGGATTGGGAAAAAAAGACGTTGTTTTCGCTAAAATTGGGAAATTAGTGTTGTTGTTGATTTGCTAACAAATGCTTCAAAATTGACAAGTAAAGTGTTTTCAGTAGTATATTTACTAAGGTTATACTGAAAGAGCTGGATGGGAGATGTACTAAATGTTGAGATCTATTTAAGAATATATATCCTTTACTCCTAGCAGACATGGTATTAGAAGATGTAATTGAGTTGTAAGTATTCTTCATGAATTATTGAGCATTTCCACACACTAAGTATCTAGTAAGTACATGTATATACAATATGTGCACTTGAAGCTGTAACAACATATTGGTTAGAGTGATCTAAGCTTACTGAACAGTGTATGTCTTTTACTTTTGGTAATTATGTCTTAAAAGTGTATTCAACTTCCTAAAGAATAAGGATTTCATGTATAAAAAAAATATGTGATTCTTATTTTGCCTTGTATGTTATCAATAATGTTGACCAGTATATATTTAGTATATTTATGTTTGAACATTTACATACCTCTTTCATAATGCCAGATTTTAGTACCTACAAAAAACTGGCTTCTGTTGTTTTTAACTTAAATACTCACAAGCACACATATTTTTATCCCCCGCCATAGGCGGAGAAATATTGTTTTGGCGTTGTCCGTCCTTCCGTCCGTCCTTCGTCCGTCTGTCTTTCCGTCCGTCCGGAGCCATATCTTGAAAGTGCTTTTGCGGATTTCATTTAAACTTGGTATGAGTATAGATATGGATAAGGGGATGATGCACGCCAAATGGCATTGTACACCATCTGTTTATATCGGAGTTATATGGCCCTTTGTATCTTGAAAAATTGCTTTTTTGAGTGTCAAATATAACACTTTTGTGTCCAGAAGCATATTGGCGGGGGATATCAATTCAACAAATTTGCTTGTTTATCATCAATTGTCAGTTTATTTTATTTAATTGCATAACTTTTATTAGCTCACTTGGTCAGCTATTGTGATCATCCTAAGTGTGACATTGTGTGGTGTACAATGTTTTTTGTCAACTTTTTAGCTAGATTCTCTTAATGAAAAATGTTCAGATGCTTATTTGTACAACCTCTATGTCACTGTCCAATCATGTTTGTCATTAAACTATGTCACTAGATCATATCTTTTTAAAAACCTTGTCACCACTCTTTATGCCAAATTTATAACTCAATCTTGATGCACAAGGTCAGAATATTTGTATTGAAAATATCTTTTCCAAATTTGAGTCTGGGTCATTATCGTCCGAAAACTAGGTTACCAGGTATAACTTGGAAAAACTTTTTTACCATTCTAGAAGTCACATTTGTGACTCAATCTTTAAGAAACTTGATAAGAATTAGGCAAGATTTCAATCTGGGTAAGGTTTGTCCAAAAACTAAATCACCACTTTTTACTACCCTAAGAGCTTCATTAAGAAATCAATCTTGAGTTCACTTGTTTATCTTGACGATATTTAGGCCCAGTTTTTATCTTGGTCATGTGTGTCCAAAAAATAAGTAACGAGGTCATATTTTGAAAAAGCTTGTTACCACTCTAGAAGCCACATTTATCACTCAACCTCGATGAAACTTGGTCCGATTGTTTATCTGTGTCTTGTTCTGTGAAAATTGGGCAAAATGCATGTGCGTTAATTGTTGTCCCAGATTAGCTTGTGCAGTCCGCACAGGCTAATCAGGGACGACACTTTCCGCTTAAATGGTATTTTTCGTTTAAAGGAAGTCCCTTTTTACCTAATATCT
The DNA here is from genome assembly GCF_020536995.1 of Dreissena polymorpha. Taxonomy (NCBI): domain Eukaryota; kingdom Metazoa; phylum Mollusca; class Bivalvia; order Myida; family Dreissenidae; genus Dreissena; species Dreissena polymorpha. The sequence continues at coordinate 26,014,335 of NC_068360.1, read as the reverse complement.
AGTTTAAGCGGAAAGTGTTGTCCCTGATTAGCCTGTGTGGACTGCACAGGCTAATCTGGGACGACTCTTTACGCGCATGCTTTATGTCCAGTTTTCTCAGAACAAGACACATCTTTACAGTAGCTATGCCAAGATTGAATCTGGACAGGTGTTAACAAAAATAATGTCACTGGGTCAAATCATAGAAAACCAATACTACCATTCTAGAAGCCTGTATGACTCAATCTTGATCAAACTTTGTTAGAAGTTTTTCTTTACTATCAAGGCCATGTTTGAATCAAGTGTGGTAAAAAATGATGTCATATGACAAGTCTTTGACCATTGGTGCACTTGGAACTCAGGTGATTTCCTCAGGGCAATCGTGCTCTTGTTTCATAAATAAATGCCCTAGCAGGTTTTCAGTTACATAATCACTTGTTAGATACTTATATTTAAAGTGAAAGCACTCCAGAGGGAAGGCGAGTCACCAAGCTGGATCAAATCCTACTAAATGGGAACAACATTACCATGGTTAGTATAGCAATTGTATATCATGTGTTTTATGTGCAAATGATTTAATAAATATTAAATTTAAAAAGAAGTCCCTGTTCAGTGTTCAGAATTTTGACTTATAATTTTGGGATCAACTATTTTGCCTGTTGTGCCTTATGAGTTGTCAGATTTGTCTTTGGTACATTTTTCTTACAAGTAACATCTCCTCCTCAAGCTGATTGTGCTGATTTCAGGAAACTTTGCAGATGATTTTTGGGTGATTCTTGCAAAGTTGTGGTCTGCTTCATATAAAGAACTAAAAAAATATTTTAAAAATAGGAACTCAAAAAATATTCTCTGACATTGCAAGTGTCAGTGATTAAATTATCATTAGTATGAGTATTATTTTATAAAATTCCTCCACTAAAAGTGTTCAAATTCACCCCTGGGAATAATAATTGTAAAAATATCTGAAACCAAAAGGGTTAGTATTTGAATTTTTTGTGTGTGACATTGTATTTAGATGATTACTCAATTTTGTTTAACCGTTTGCATGCTGGGAAATTTGTCTTCTGCTAAAATGTCGTCTGCTGAATTTCTAAAATTAGCATTTTCTTCGATTTTTTTCAAAGAATACTATCAGAATAGCAAACAGTTTGGATCCTGATGGGACGGCACATTCTGTGGCGTCTCATCTGGATCCAAACTGTTTGCAAAGGCCTTCAAAATTCGGTTCCCGCACTGAAAGGGTTAATAATCCCTCTTGGGTCAAAGCTGGCTACACCCAAGGGGGCAACTATTTATATAGACTTATATATCAAATAACTTCTGAAATGTATGAAATTGCATGATTCTAGGGTTAAGTGTGAAGCTTGTAACTTAGTTTATCGGTCCTCTCCTAAGTTTGTTCAAATGCTCCAGGGGTCAATAATGGCGTTGCTCCTTAACATTGATGAGCAATTTAGGGACATCTTGGCCCTTATGTTTTATTTTCAAAGAACAAACGACATGCATCTGCGTTTGCATCTCCATTATGCTCTGGAGAAGATTAATGTGCAGCATCTCAATATCACTGTTTCTTCTACAGTTGTTCATTTAAAACTGTTAATATATTTGGGATCATTGATTTGTTCATAAAAAAACTCAGGTTAACATTTGCTTCCAACGTTTCCATATATCCGTATCAACCAAGAAATTGAAATAAAACTTCAGGGTGTTTATAGAAAGTCAAGGTCATGAACAACTACCAAGACCTAAACCTAAAATTGTAACCAGCTTTTAAGCTGGATTATTTCCCCTTAAACTTGGTGATCAGTTTAATATTTGTGCAAGATGATATTTTGCTTCAGGTTTGCATGTAGCAGGTACATATCTCTGTAACTTCTAACGATATTCAATTAAAACTCCACACGTCTTCAGGATCATTATGTGGGGTCACTGACAAAGTCCCATAACTTCCTCTTTCAAATAGCAGCATTATATATATATATGACCTTTTTTTGTACTTCAGGCAAACATTTGCTTGCAACAACTCTGTATGTCTACATGTATGACTACTACATGTGAATTCATGGCTATTAATAAATATAGTCAGTCACTGACTAAGACCTATAACTTTGAACCGACTTTTTAGCAGAATTATGCCCCCTTTAAAACTTACAAATGTTATTTTTGGGATCGTCATCTGAGGTCATTTTCCTAGGCTCATAACTCTGAATTTATAAGAATTATGACCCTTTTTCTACTTACAAAAATAAGGAAACACATTAATCTGTCTCTAGTTGGTTACCTAGCATGGTGTTGCATCAAGTGTCTATTGGGTCTAAGTTTAGGTAACTGCTGCTAAAAATAGAATAAAGTGTGCGCTCAGTACCTTTAGTTCTATTGGAAATATTGAGCAAAAAGTGTGTGTTAGGGTAGGTACATGTATAATGATCTAGCGAGAAATTATACAGACAGACAGACAGAGAGACAGACAGTTTATTCAGACTTATACACAAGTACATCATATTCATACAAAAGTATACATATTATTTTCTATCACGTAACTAGCTTATATGAAGGAATACTTTTCTCATTTTCATGATATATTGCCAAATAAACAACACTTTTGTCATTCAGTTGTGTTATATTGACCAAGTCAGGTTAAGCCCTCATGTTTATTACTTGCACATAGGGACTCCAAATGCCGGTAATGTTTATTACTTGCACATAGAGACTCCAAATGCCGGTACTACAATACTACATGTACATTGAAAAATTGTCTTATGAATTGAATTTGAATGACTTCATTCTTTGTGATTTATGGTAACCACCTCTTAATATTGTGTACAATACTTTTTTAATTGGACCATTGTTTACAGCTTGTTCCAGGAGGTGAGGGGCCAGAGACTTGAAGGTTTGCTACAGGGTGAAACAGTGGATTCTTCACCATACCGTGTATTGTATACAAAATCTGGCATCATCATTTGTTCATACTTCATCATGGAAACATTGCATTTGTTAGTCACTTATCTGTTTTTGGGTAAATCATGTAATAAATAAACATGTCAAATTTTTTCTTCACTTTTAATATACGTCTTTTCTTTAATTTAAGTTAATTTGATTGACATTTATTAGGCGTATTTTACCTTAACCCTTGTAAAATTTGTTACGCAAAGAATGTTAACGTATTAAGAATGGAAATAATTGTGTTTATACCTTATTATCCCCCGCCATAGGCGAGTGGAAATTGTTTTGGCGTTGTTCGTCCTTCTGTCTTTCCGTCCGTCCGTTCGGAGCCTTCAATTGGAAGTGCTTTGGCGGATTTCATTGAAACTTGGTATGAGTATATATATGGATAAGAGAATGATGCACGCCAAATGGCATTGTACACCATCTGTTAATAACGGAGTTATGGCCCTTTGTATCTTGAAAAATGCTTTTTGTGTGTGTCCGGAGCCATATCTTAGAAGTGCTTTGGGGGATTTCATTGAAACTTGGTATGGGTATGTATATCAATAAGAGGATGATGCACGCCAAATGGCATTGTACACCATCTGTTAATAACGGAGTTATGGTCCTTTGTATCTTGAAAAAATGCTTTTTTGAGTGTCAAATATAACACTTTTGTGTCCAGAAGCATATTGGCGGGGGATATAAATTCAACGAATTTGCTTGTTTAAAATTCCTTTTGTGTATGTATTCTCATATAAAAGACATTTCTGCAGGTGTAAATACTTGTGTTTAATTTAGTCTTCACTCCATTTCAACTAACATGCAGTAAAATAATTGCAATAAATCACAAAATGGAAAATTTTAATGGTGTTGCATTCTCACTTTTTAATTGTATCGAAGAAACAAGTAAAACTAAAGATGTCCATGAGAGAGCTATTCTAGACAAAACTTATAAAGGTAATAGAAATACTACCAATATTGTTACTCTGAAATGAAAGCAGCAAATGGGTAAAATGGACCTTATCTTAAAAAGACTTCTTCACAGATTAGGGAATTTTATTAGTGTGTCACTAAATGCCTTTTATTGCTAGAATAACTATGTATTCAATGGAAATCATACATGAGAATTGTAATAAAATTAAAGCTCTCGGGGCAACACAAGACCCAGCAAAAATTACAGGAGGTTTAGTTTAAAGTGCAAGGTAAAACATAGTTGTTATTGCACATAATTTAATGAAACAACATTTTTTGTTGGTGACCAACCGTGTTTGTTTGTAATCACATGGCAATAATAGAATGAAAATGATGGTTTAAATCCTTGGTTTGTCAAAAAATGCCAAAGAAAGCAGTAAAACTGCATTCAATTTGCTAGCCTATTTAATGGCATTATTGACCAAATTGTAACATATGCATCCATCCAAAATGAAACTATAATAAACGAGTATCCCCTGCCTAAGGCAGAAGGATATAGAATTGGGATGGTCAGTCCGTCTATCCGTCTTGTCATGAAACATTGTAGGGCTATGTCTCAGAAACTTGATAGGATATCAACATGATGTCAACATGAAACTTCATAGGTGAATAGATCTCAATGAGGAGAAGTGCCATGCACAATAACCATAACCCTGTACTTTCTTTAATGAGAGTTAGTGCCCTTAGTTTTTTTCAGGGCTATATCTCAGACATCATGCAAGATTTCAACATGAAACTTCATGGGTGTATTGATTTTAATTAGCAGAAGTACCATGCTTAAGAACCATAACCCTTTACTTTCTTAAATAAGAGTTATTGCCCATTGTTGTTTTTGTATTATTGAACTTTTTATGGCTATATCTCGTATATGACAGAACATTTCAACATGAAACTATATGGTGTGTAAAAATCAACGGAGAAAAGTGCCATGCGTTAGAACCATTACCCTGCACTTTCTTAACTAAGACTTATTGCCCTTTGTTGTTTTAGTATACTGTAAATTATCATGGCTATATCTCATATATGCTACAAGATTTCAACGTAAAACTTCAGGGGTGTATAGATATCAATGAGGAGAATTGCAATTCATACAAACAACTACCCTGCACTTAATTATTACCTATAAAAGGGGCCTTTTCACAGATTTTGGCATATTTTGAAGTTTGTCATTAAATGCTCTATATTGATAAATGTAAACATTGGATCTAAGAAGCTGCAGTAAAAACATCAAGAATAAACTTTAAAAAAAGAAAAAAAAGTTGGTTCGAACCAGTGACCCCTGGAGTTTTGGAGTAAAAACCACTTAGACCGCTCGGCCATCCTGCCAAGTATATATGACGTACGTATCTTATACTTTATATAAGCGATCTTCGTAGTTTAACAAAATTAAACGACAATAACAGAACTCTCCTAATTATTCAATCGTTTCACGTTGCAACGCTTTATAATTTTCAGGTTTTTAAATCGTCAAAAGATGCATGTAATGGATATATTAGAGCATGGTAAATGTTCAGTTTAACTTTTTCCTCACAAATATCATAACTAAAACGAAAATTTGCGAATCTGAAACAACTTTTTCAATTTTGTCAATTTGCCAAAGCGTGAAAAGGCCCCTTTAATTATTGCCATTAACTTAATTAATATATTTTATGTCAATGGATTGCACAGATCAATAAATACAATTTATTTGGCGGGGGATATCAATTCAACGCATTTGCTTGTTCATCTCAATTGTAAAGGTTAAAGGTGCGGTTTATAGTCTGCTTCGATATACATCTTAAGCCGACTTCACAATCAACCCCCCGATCACTGGGATTTAAGTCTTCCGTTAACATATGGCGCACCAGGCAGCCACGGCACATTGGCTTATTTCCCTCACAGGTACCCATTTATACACCTGGGTGGAGGAGCAAGCGTGGGATTAATTTTTTGCTCAGAAAAATACAGTGCCTGGGCGGGATTCGAACCAGGGACTTTGCGATCCCTAGCCCAGCATCTTACCACTAGACCACTGTACTGTGAGCAACATTATTACTAGTAAACACATTAATACCAACAACTAAGATTTAAACAAAAAAAATGTTTTTTCTTAGTACAGAGCTGATCCACAGGTGGTTAGCGTGTGGCTATGATATTAATTAGTGTGATTATCATTTTGAATCTTCAGGTGTAAAGACACACTTTCGCATTGGACCAATGAAATCACTCGTGTGTTTAAAATGTCGGTTAGTTGAAAAGTATGTAAACAAAGGTTTCAAACGGCACTGGAAAGTTAGTTTTGATGCATAATGCAAAGACTAGCACGGTAAGAATGTTTTTTTCATACGTCTTATTGAATAATGGTATAAAGGTCCGTGAACTTAGCAGGAAAATGCCCTTTACTCCGTGAAGATTTCATTCATTTATCCTGTCTGATCGATGTCAAGTAGGTCACACGAGTTGTGTATCGTGTTTTTTCTTAAAAGTTGACCCAGCATTTGTAAAAATATTGCAAGACATGTACATTTCCAGAAAGGAAATTCATTTCTGCGTTGAATAAGACCAAGATCGTGAAAATTGATGAAGTTATGGCTGTTCAAAGCGATGTACCCCGTTTTCGGGTGATTTTTAGTTGGATACCTTGTATATATATATATATATATATATATATATATATATATATATATATATATATATATATATATATTTGATATTGAAATTTTTTATTCAGAAAAGTTGATTGTTCGTTATAATATGATTATTTATCATTCAAAATGATGTTTTTACTAATTAATATCATAGCTGCACGCTAACCACCTGTGAGCTGATCATACAACTAGAATAAAAACAGCCTGAATAGACTCCATAAGAAGGTACATACATATGTTAACGATCTTTGATAGTTGACGTTTATATATTCTAATAATTGCTTTCAAAGAAAACATTTCCTATATGGTCAATATATTTAAAAAAAAACACTAAATTATCTACAACACACAAATAAAACACATCTTCACATCTACTTATTTTATTGGCTTAGCTATGTGAAAAGCTCAATGATTCAAAAGAAATCTACAATTCCTCACTGAAAATGTGGCTTTCTTATATGCCTATTGATGATTGCCACTTAAAGGGGCCTTTTCACGTTGTTGTAAGTGGCCAAATTAAAAAAGAAAGTTATCTCAGATTCGCAAATTTTCGTTTTAGTTATGATATTTGTGAGGTATAAGTACTACTGAACAATTATCATGCTCTAAAATAGCCGTTTTATGCATCTTTTGACAATTTAAAAACATGAAAATTATAAAGCGTTGCAACGCGAAACAATCGAATCATTTGGAGAGTTCTGTTGTTGTTATATTTTGTGAAATAACGAGGATTGCTTATATAAAGTAAAAAATACATCTTTTGGCATGAGCAAGGATGGCCGAGTGGTCTGAGCGGAAGACTTACATCCAGGACTCCAGAGGTCAGTGGTTCGAGCCCTGCTCAGGGTTACTTTTTTGTCTCCTTTTTTATTATATTCTTGTTTTTTTACTGGAGATTTTAATGACAAACTTTAATACATGCCAACATCTTTGAAACGACCCCTTAAATGCCTTTTACACATCTGGTCTCAAAATAGCAATCGTCGAATTTGAGCTGCAACGTTTTCACGTTTATTATCTTTTTATGCCCCCCTTCGAAGAAGAGGGGGTATATTGCTTTGCTCATGTCGGTCTGTCGGTATGTCGGTCTGTCGGTCTGTCGGTCGGTCGGTCCGTCCACCAGGTGGTTGTCAGACGATAACACAAGAACGCTTGGGCCTAGGATCATGAAACTTCATAGGTACATTGATCATGACTCGCAGATGACCCCTATTGATTTTGAGGTCACTAGGTCAAAGGTCAAGGTCACGGTGACCCGAAATAGTAAAATGGTTTTTGAATGATAACTCAAGAACGCATACGCCTCGGATCATGAAACTTCATGGGTAGATTGATCATGACTCGCAGATGACCCCTATTGATTTTGAGGTCACTAGGCCAATCGCAAGGTCACGGTGACCCGAAATAGTAAAATGGTTTTCGGATCATAACTCAAGAACGCATATGCCTAGGATCATGAAACTTTACAGGTAGATTGATCATGACTCGCAGATGACTCCTATTGATTTTGAGGTCACAAGGTCAAAGGTCACGGTGACCCGAAATAGTAAAATGATTTTCGGATGATAACTCAAGAACGCTTTTGCCTAGGATCATGACACTTCATAGGTACATTGATCGTGACTCACAGATGACCCCTATTGATTTTCAGGTCACTAGGTCAAAGGTCAAGGTCACAGTGACAAAAAACGTATTCACACAATGGCTGCCACTACAACGGACAGCCCATATGGGGGGCATGCATGTTTTACAAACAGCCCTTGTTTAGTCATAGCCGCCATAGCAGTCTGAAAAAATGTAAAAAAATCTTTCCAAACCATGCATCGAAATAGTATAAATAATAATAACTTGTAACTGATCCATACAAGCATTGCGTGATTCCCTTGATGTAAATTCGGAAGTACCGAGTGCAGTGCTAAAGCTTACATTAATCATAAGGATGCGGTATCCCTATTATTAGTAGTTTTAAGTCTTTTACATTTTAATCTTTTAAATTATTCAACAATGTCAAAATATGTCGTTCAAGCATTAATTTCACCCATCAACTACCGGAGTTTAGCTAACTTGCATTTTCTTTTATTTACGCATGCTAAATTAGAGAACACATATAACATGGCAAGTTTATGTTCAAGTAAGTAAGCATGATTGTACATAACATCAGGAAAATTAACAACTTCATCCAATTGTAAATAGAGTTTAATGAAACCATGCATAACGATATTTTATTAACCGCAACTAACATGTAACAGTAATAGCAAACTGTCATATGAACATTCATTTCACAACCGTCAGTAGAATAAATAAGATACTTTGCTAACAAACGTTTAAACCTTTGCACAGTTTTATGTGATGCAGGATTTTCAACAGGTATTGTTTTATGTAAAAATGTAGATTGGTATTAATTATTTAATGCTTACTGGACTCTTTATGTTATTGGTATTTAACAGGCTTTGAGGTCTGTAAGGTAAAATTCATGTTTTTTCTTTGTATGTCATCTTAATTACAAATTATGTTTCGGCATAAAAAAATAAGATGCGGAATGCATTTCATATTTGTTACCAAACTAACAATATCAACGTGTCTGATTATATGAAGAAAACACTTTAAAGGGACCTTTTCACGTTTAAGTAAATTGACAAAATTATAACAAATGTTTCAGAATCGCAAAATTTCGTTATAGTTATGATATTTGTGAGGAAAGAGTAATACAGAACATTTTCTCTAAAATATCTATTACATGCATCTTTTGACGACTTAAAAACCTGAACATAATAAAGCGTTGCAACGCGAAACGATTTAATTATATGGAGAGTTCTGCTGTTTTCGTTATATTGCGTGACACTACGAGGATTGATTATATAGAGTATAACATACAAAATCACAAAAAGGTCCCTTTAATTAGACATTTGAACTTGAAAATTGAGTAAAAATCTACCATACAAAAAGCAACAGCAGATATTCGGCTTTGCCATAGCTTTAACGGTACAATTTAGTAACAGTAATTTTTATTCTGTTTAATAAAGTTTCGCCCTTCTCAATTAAAGGAAAGTCATTTGTTACTCATGAAGATCGTTTTCCCCAAAATCGTATCCTTGTGTACATTGTAGAACGTCCAAACCACAACTACAAAGTGACGAAGACGGATCTAAAATGTGTGTAGGTTAAAATCGTTTATCGTCTGTATGCGCATCGGAAATTGCCATTGAAATAAATCGAGATTAACATACGCTATGCACGCCGTTAAAACGTAGAAAGTGTGAAATCTTTACGCATGACTTCAGATAAATTAGGCAAAAAAATTGGATCATTCTACTTTGAAAAAATTAAACGGGATTTAAGGTAATTCAAAGTTTTATCTATCATGGAATTACAATGTATGTATGAAATTGCCTACTTACTATTTCCAAAGACCTATAGATATAGTTATCTATAGGTCTTTGCTATTTCACTTATTTAAGAGTTATATGTTCATATAATATTACATTACGTAGAACACAAACAATCTTGTTAATGATGCAATTAAGGGAGGCATTCTTGTTAATAATAAATGAGCAAGCAACGACAACCACTGTTTTTCTTTTTGATATGCAAGTACATTTGTTTTATTCTAATGTTAATACAATCTAATGTATGCAGCATAAGTATGTGGTATTGTCAATGTTGATATAATTTACCGTTTTTCAGCTAAAATACAAATAATAAAGACTGAAACTGAAGTTAAGTACATGTGATTGAATGGTGTCTGGTGTTGTTCCAGTGTCTATTAAAAAAACAGTACTTATTGGGACCTTTTGACCGATTTTGGCATGTTTTGAAGTTTGTCATTAAATGCTTTATATTGATGAATGTAAACATTTTCTCTAAAAAGCTCCAGTAAAAAAAAATCAAGAATACAATTTCAAAAAAGAAATCCTCAACAGGGATCGAACCACTGACCTCTGGAGTCCTGGCGTAAAAAGGCTCCCATTTAGACCCCTCGACCATCCTTCCGCATACAATGGAAGACGTATTTTATACTATATATAAGCAATCCTCGTAGTTTCACGAAATATAACGACAGCAGCAGAACTCTCCAAATTATTCAATCGTTCCGCGTTGCAACGCTTTATAATTTTCAGGTTTTTAAATCGTTAAAAGATGAATATAATGGCTATATTAGAGCATTGTAAATGTTCAGTATTACTGTTTCCTCACAAATATCATAACTAAATCGAAAAGTTGTGAATCTGTAACAACTTTTTAATTTTTTTGTCAATTTGCCAAAACGTGAAAAGGCCCCTTTAAGATATAAATGCCTAACACAACAAAATTCGTTCATTGTTGCTTAGTATGTCCATCTATCTGTATTTAAATGCAAATACAAGTTTGTCTTGCCAAAATATGTTCACAAGTCTCTAATTGCTTATGATGTAGATTAATACTTAAAATACACTTCTGTGTATGACTAGTCATCATAATTATCCCCACGCTTTTTGAAAAGCGTGGGTATATTGTGGTTATCTCTGCCGTCCGTCTGTTCGTCCTGGCCACTATCTCATCCTACACTATAAGCACTAGAACCTTGAAACTAACACACATGGTAGCTAGGAGCTGTGCGACCCTGCACTATTCGGAATTTTAATGTGACCCCTGGGTCAAAAGTTATGGGGGTTTGGGTGGGGCCAGGTCAGAGATTTTCACTTATTTTTATGCCCTCAGTAAGGTGCATTGGCCATAACTTTTGCAATACCGAAGATAGCAACTTGATATTTGGCATGCATGTGTATCTCATGGAGCTGCACATTTTGAATGGCTAAAGGTTAAGGTCAAGGTCATCCTTCAAGGTCAAAGGTAAAAAGAAAACAAATATAAGGGAAGTAATAAGCTTTAAAGGGAGGTAAGTAAATAACCTGCCAAATGATATAAAAAAATTAATAAATCAAAGCGGTGCATAGAGTTACAAAGTTGTGGCGCAGAGATGTATTTAGTATTGAATTGTTTGTGTTAACTCATCTGTGAAATGGTTTAGCTCATCCATCTAATGTTTATACAACGGATTATAAGATATTGGCGCAAAGGGACACATGTATATGAGAGAAGAGATAGAATGCAGTCAAGCATAAAAGCATGAGAAACTCATGGAATAGAGCCTCAAGAACCTATAACAGGGCTGAAACTTTCACTTTGTTCAATTACAATTTTAGACGCATTACTGAACATCTGTCAAAATGTTCAAGTGGGAAAAATGTGAGAAACAATTTAAAGCAAGATGGACTTTGAACAGGCACATCAAAGACAGACATGAAATTCAACATATTCATTGTTGTGTACAAGATTGCGATAGAAAATTTCTGAGACGCTACTATTTAGTCAACCATTTAACCTCAAAACATAACTTCCAAAACAGAAGCAAGAAGATTAACTATAAGAGAGCATGTTCAGCCATCTCATTAGTCATTCCAATTAAGATGACATGTACATAATTGACTACAGTGAAGTTATTTCATTAGATTTGTTAGGAGAGCAGGATGAGGAGGAGAAATTAGGGTATAGATTATCCCTCATGTTTTTTGGTTATTTTACATTAACTTCTTCATTTCTACACCGAATTACTTCAAATTTATACTGAGCATCTCTTATGATAATACGGTCAATCTCAACTATGCATGGCCCCATTACCAACCCTGCGGCGCCCCTGAGTCAAACATGCGGCATGGGGATACGCGTCGGCCTCTGCCGCGCAATTTCTAGTGTTATATTTTGTGACGATATGTGGATTGCTTATATAAAATATACAACCATCAAGAACAGTAACAACCCGGATTGCTAGGTGAATAAGGCGATCTTTAATTAATACGAAGGTCAGTTATTTGCGCCCTAGTGGGTAGGCATTTGTTCTTATTTCTCTCTAAATGTCTGTTTTTGTATTATCGAGGAGGTCTTGAGTAACGATGTTAACAATTACCAATTGAAAGCAATTAATGACGAACTTCAAATGTGCCAAACTCTGTGAACACGCCCCGTGAATATGTTATTTGATTGTGAGAATTTCTTTGAATTATGCATAATTACATTGCAAGCGTATTGTGTAAATTTAGATGTACCAATCCTTATATTCATTTGAAAGAGGACGATTGTGTATTGTATACAGAGATCAAAATCATCGAGTCGGTCATTTATGTAAGCAAAATCAACGAGTCTGACATTAATGTAAGCAAAATCAACAAGTATGTCCTTCATGAAGGCAAAATCAACGATTATGTCCTTCATGTAAGCAAAATCAACAAGTATGTCATTCATGTAAGCAAAATCAACGTGTATGTCATTCATGCAAGCAAAATCAACGAGTCTGTCATTAATGTAAGCAAAATCAACGAGTATGTTCTTCATGTAAGCAAAATCAACGAGTATGTCATTCATGTAAGCAAAATCATCGAGTATGTTCTTCATGTAAGCAAAATCAACGAGTCTGTCATTAATGTAAGCAAAATCAACGAGTACATGTATGTCATTCATGTAAGCAAAATCAACGAGTATGTCATTCATGTAAACAAACTCAACGAATAATCGGCTACGTGATTAATTTCACTCTCTTTCTTAAATAAACTTCTTTTATTAATATTAAAAGAAATACATTCCTAATTGTTTGCGTAATACACCCACCATGGTCAGTTTAAAAAACACACCTGATATTGATGAAATTACTATTTTGTTAAAGTCTTTTCTATATTATTTTTTTTCTCATTTTCAAATAACATAATCTCTGTTCTGCTTTATTTTGCTTTGTTGTGTTTGGGATTATAAATGATACCCCGTTGAATCATCATGGTATGTAATAATTGGTTCATATTTATTACTTGTCTTATGTTTCACTTTGTATTGTTGGGTTGTTAGCAAAAACCCATGTAGGCCTTTTATTATGAATACAAGTGCAAAGTTCAAGTTTTCGAAATTCAAATCATTTCCTTCATTAGCATATTGCCGATTTAAAGTAAGGCAAATTTTTATTTTATTTTTGGCCGGGGGGGGGGGGGGGGGCATACATATACATAGCATGATATATTCAATTGAAAATACATGTACTAATTTATTCACATAACTTATGCTATTTTATTATTTAAATTCAATTTAATATTTTATTTATTTTAATTATTCTTGGTCATTAACATTGTCAACTTAATAACCCAGTTTAAGTATATTGTCATACCGAACTAGACTTATTTGGACATGAATTAATGTTTAGATTTTCATTACTTTTTCATCAAGCTTATGACGATGTCATATTGAATTGCACACATTATCAAGACGCTCTCTCCAACCACCAACAACCAACAATTTAACGTCGTAATAAATAGTTTGTAATTAATGCCAGCAATAAAAAGAGCTGGTGTTATATTCAGCAAACAATATGTCGCAAAGTACAATGACAAAGAAGTAGTTGATAGATTTGAAAACATGGTATAATAAAC